>NC_058521.1:371409488-371738238 GCF_904849725.1 Hordeum vulgare subsp. vulgare
AGGCAAGTTGAACACTGGATACTGGGATAGATCACTGTAATAGAAAAGCAGCAGCTGATCAAGGCTTAGATTCGCAATTCCTTCAGATTATGTATGTATGCAGTGTTCTGTTTTCAGAATTTCATGAGAGGGGCAGGCAGACATTTTGGGTCCTTTTTGTGACATGATCAAACTGCTAGACCTAAAGAAAGGAGTAAAGGATTTCTTAGTTGCAATGCATGAATGATGGGTTTAACACCTCAAAAAACTATTACTACTATCCTGACAAAAGAGTGTAACAAAAAACTATCAGCTTACCTACTCACCGGTGTGACAAAGTCCTGCACCGAGTTGTACAAGCACAGCGCGCACTCCGCCACCGTGATGTTCCACGGGGGGCACTGGGCAACCGCACGCACTGTGATGTCCGCCTGCAGGGCGGCGCTCGCCGCCGCCAGCATGCGCATCGTGCTGTTCGCCTGGAGGGTGGCGTTCGCCGCTGTGAGGGGCACCAGGGACCACGCCACGTCGGCCAGCGTCTCCACGTCGTAGAACCTGGGGTAAACGTAAATCAAAAGGTCATAGCTCCCAAAATAGATGTTCTAGTCACTCCTTTGATGGAGAAATTAAGAGCTCCCAAAAAACGAAAGACGGAGAGACAAATAAAAAAAATACACAACAATGCTACTGTATCCATACAGAAACCTTCCTATGGCTATGCTGACCTAAAATCGATATAAGTCGCATAGACCATACTCCACTTAACCGAAGCATACGGCCTACATAGACCATAGTCCATACCCCGGGCACCACAGCCTTAGTAGCAGTCATGTAACTGAATTTGAAACACATTATATCTAATACTGCTATAAGACCTGGCCCAAACTTGCACCCTCATGAACTAATACCGACCTCTCTACGCACTCATAGAACTAGAAGCAAACATATATGCTAGCAGACCATGTATAAGATAATAAACAGAGAGGAAACACACAAGGGTGGACAAACATATATGCTAGCAGACCATTATTTCATTAATTCACAGATCAATTCAAAGATACCAACTATTTTCCATAGCAACTAGACATTGACTAATCAGAACACATAATAATATGCACCATATTTTACAAGGAGTCCTCTTCCTTTGTGTCATTGACTCCTGTTTTGTGCGGTCTAAGGACACCGTGTCCTAGCTACTCAACGTTCAGAACTATACAATGCCATGCAGTTTTCTTCCATCATATTTAGCTCTACCAATTAGAGAAAATCTTTTTAAATGCTTTAAGGATCCTACTCAAAAGCCATAAGAGTGTGCACAGCACTGAGTTCATTAATTACTGGACTCTTACTAGTTTGTAATGTTGGATCTCAATTAAGAAATGAGTGTTCATAAATTGAGCTCCGTTGTTCCAGGCTGACTCACACCTAATAGCGGGCAAAATTTTCTCTCATGCATGAGAAAATTTTCTCTCACCGAGTTGTATGTGAGAGAAGAGCAAAGCAGGGGGGGAGGGAGTAAATGGTCACGCACGGCGCCGGAGAGCATGTCGAAGGAGATGACGTTCTTGTAGGCGTCCTACGGAAGATGACGGGGGCGTACTCGTCGGGCAGGCTGCGGATCTCCGCGACGGCGGCGTCGCCGGGTCCCTGCGAGTCCTCTCTGCGTACCTCGCGAACGTCGCCTGCAGCCAACGGGCAAGGAATTTCGTCGGATTTCCGCCGTGGATACGGGTTGGAACCTGGGTGGGATGGGATGGGGCGTACCTGGGTGATGGCGGAGGGGGTCTGCGAGTGGTGGAAGGTGTTGACGAGGATGGCGAGCGCCTGGAGGTGGTTCATGCTGACGTTGAACTGGTCCTAGAGCATGCGGGCGCGCTCGTGCACATGCTGGCGAGCGAGTCGCGGCGCTTCTCGACGGCGCCCGAGTTGGAGTAGCGGAAGACCTGCAGGCAGATTAGCGTCCAGCCGACGACCCACAGCATCGCCATCCACCGCCACCGCCGCTCCCGCGCCTCCCGCGAGCCGTGGTAGGTGCTGCGCACGTGGCTCCGCAGTGCCTTGGCCGACAGCTTCTCCGGCAGCGGCAACAGCCGCACCCTGTCGAACCCCATCCCGAGGAACCCCACCAGCCCGGCCGCCGCCGCCGCGCCGCCCTTCCCCTCCATCCCCGCCGCGCCCCCCTCCCCGCTGCCTCGTGCCGAGCGAGTAGCGTCGGTCATTCGGCTACATCGCGAGCCGCGCCGCCGCACAGGCTCCCCCGCCGCCGCCACGCGTCCCAGCTGCGCCGCATCCGCCCCCGCACAGCGAGAAAAAACGGCCGCCCGCCCGCCCTCACGCGCCCGGACTAGATTGAATGCCCCGGGAGGAGCAAAGCAAACCAAACCGAACCGAAAGAGGGCCAACACCCACGCGCTTTCGCCGCCCGCCCCACCCTGTCCCCCCACAGTTCCTCTCCTCCCGCCCCGCCCCCCCGGCTTGGAGAGGCTCCAGATCTGGGAGGAGGAGGAGAGGAGAACGTGCGGCGGCGCCGGATCTGGGAGGAAGGTGCGATGGGGGGGTGTGAGCTAGGGTTTGGGCTCCGGGTGGGTTTTTTTTCTGTAGATGGATGGATGGATGGATGGATGGACGCCATGTCATCGATCTGTGGAAAGATTTCTCATTGGTTCAAAAAAGGGAATTTGAGGATTTGCCACATGTTTGTTTGCACTTTGAGGATTTGCCTTCGTTTTCCTTGTCATCGATTATTCGCGATATCTTTTTCAGTTTGGTGATGATTTGCCCCCGGAGGTAGGGACCCACTGGAATATGTCTAAAAAGCTTGTCATGGTACCTAAGGTCATCCTCGTCTCTTCCAAAAGAGAAGAAGATGGATGTGCCTCCGCGTGCTCGCTCGTTGTCGTTTAGACAAGTCAAGATGTGAGGACGAGAGCGGAGGCAGGGGATATAGCCGATCCTAACAGGTTGTTGCAGGGGAGGAGGCGGCCAGGGAGCAACGCGGCGAGCAGCGAGAGTGAGGTCATGCAGCCCGTGCACGTGTCACAGTTGACGCCCAGCCAAGAGCAGGGGTGATCGTCATCGTCTGTCCACTTGGCAAGGCGGTCCAGTGGGTCGGCGACGCGAAGACCACCAGGCACCAACCCGACTACGTGAGCACGCCGTCGGTTGACGACGACGGATGCTTGCGCCTGGCACATGAATCAACGACGGTGGCTTACCTATTTTGGCCGTCGACCTCGGCCTTCTTGGTCTGAAGCGGAGTGGTCAGTACAACAAGGCGGGTTCACGAGCCACAGCAACGAGAGACACTGCTGCGAGCCATGACGAGCAGCCGGGATACGAACAAACAGAGAAACGGGAACGGTCAAACATGAAGCTAGCTAATTTGGGCTCGGGCAGTTTGGTCACTAATTTTGTGTTATATTTCCATGTCGTCCATAAGGGGAAAATCATTAAGACTCTCAGAAAGGTGTGGCTAATTATTAGTAACAAGAAAAACAGGGGTAAATCCTCAAAGTGTAAACAAACTTGTGGCAAATCTTCAAATTTCCCTTCAAAAAATCAATGATTTAATATAATTTTCAAGTACTAAAAATAGAGGAGTTTTATGAAGCATCTATCAAAAACATTTTGCAAAAGTGCACCATACAAATTTTGAAAATTTAATTACATAGGTTACTGTAGCTATATTATCGGCTCTCGTGGAAAAGACAAATTTTCGTTGAATCAGCTGGAAGCGTCTCAAATTTGAACTGCAGCTATATTATAGTTTGATCTTTATTTTTCCGAAAAATCATTTCTAGGTACACAAGTATCTGCTTAATCAGAGAAACATCAAAATATTTTCAAGATTCAACCACTAGGTAGGAACGGTCATACCCGCTGTTTTGACCGCATTTTGAAATGGCCATGAAAAATTCAAAAAAAATCAAAAAAATGGAAAACCTTTGCATTGTGTCATTATATGTGACAGAGTTGCCAGGAAAAATAATAAACTTGTAATACGACAATTATTTTAAAAAAGTGTTTTTAAAAATGAGCTATCATGTATGAAGATCCATGGCTTTCAAGCCAAATTATCAATCTTATGGCCACATTAACGACATAGTTTGTTGAAATGATATAATATTATGCAGAAGGATGCATATTGTAATGACAAACAATATTGATTAAGGAAGTTTTCATTTTCCTGGTATGTAAAAATCATTTTCCATTTTTCAAGTGTCCAAAATGAACTTTTTTGTGAAGGACCTACCATATATTTGTTTCAAAATTGGACCAAATCATTTGTCTAAAATACTAGGCCATATTTAATGGATAATTGACAAAATGGTTGGGTGTTAAAGGCTTTTATCGATCTCTCCTAAAAAGACAAATTTTCGTTCAATCAGCTGAAAGCGGGTCAAATTTAAACTGCATCTACATTATAGTTTGCTCTATATTTTTGCTAAAAACAATTTATAGGTACACAAGTATCTATTTAATCATAGAAACATCAAAACATTTCCAAGATTCAACCACTAGGTATGAACGGTCATACCCGCTATTTTGACCGCGTTTTGAAATGGCCATGGAAAATTCAAAACAAATTCAAAAAATGGAAAACCATTGCATTGTGTCATTATATGTGACAAAGTTACCAGGAAAAATAATAAACTTGTAATACGACAATTATTTTAAAACAAGTGTTCTTAGAAATGAACTATCATGTGTGAAGATTCATGACTTTCAAGCCAAATGATCAATCTTATAGCCACTTCATGACATAGTTTGTTGAAATGATATAATATTATGCACAAGGGTGCATACGGAATGGCAAACAATGTTGATTAAGGAAGTTTTCATTTCCTTGTATGAAAAATTTATTTTCCATTTTTCAAGTGATCAAAGTGAGTTGTTTTGTGAAGGACCTACCATATATTTGTTTTAAAATTGGACCAAATCAGTTTTTATAAAATACTAGTCCATATTTAATGTACAATTGACAAAATGGTTGGGTGTTAAAAGATTTTATCCACCTCTCATGAAAAAGTCAAATTTATGTCGATTCAGCTGGAAGCGGGTCAAATTTGAACTGCAGCTGCATTATAGTTTGCTATTTATTTTTCCCAAAAAATCATTTGTAGGTATATAAGTATCTATTTAATTAGAAATACATGGTGTGGTGCCTTGACGTCGAGGTTTGCATGGTGGTCGAGGGCCTCAACTCCAGAGTGCGTGAACTTGCATGCCAGTCGCATGGTCACCGCCTAACCGTTGCATTGCCACGCGTTCTAGGTGGAATAGTCATGTCTGGTGGGTTTGACAATCCCTCGATAGGTGTTAGCAAGAATAATACAATAGAATAATCTCATGAGGAGACTGAACTAAGCACAAACATGAATTAGCAGCCAAGTGTTTGATTAGCGGTGCGGGTAATTCACATAGACAATGGGCCTAAATTTTGGGTGAGGATGATCATCTACTAAGGAGACTCTCTTGGCAAATTTTTATCTCAAATGGATGAATCTAGGTGGCACTTGCTTTGCAAACTAACACATTGTGCAGAAATATGGATGTTGAAGCTAGGATCAAATGAATGAATGGATTGACCTTAAATTTTGTGTATGATGTTAATTTGGGCATATGAAGGCACTGTATAAAAATTATACCATTTGGACATGCCAAAGTGACACTTCCTTCACAATGTGCCAATCTGGACAGAAAATGGTAATTAAAACTGGGCTCACATAGATGATTGGATTGAGCTTAAATTTGGAGGAGGATGATAATTTGGGCACATTAAGGTACTGTAAAAAATTCATAAAATTTGGATAAACAAAAATTGTACTTCCTTCACAATGCTCTCGACTGAATAGAATACTGGGAAAAATATTGAGAGAAACTAGCTGAATTAAATGAGCTAAAATTTGGTGCAGTGAGGTTATATGGTCAGCATCATCCCGTGGTAAATTTTTCATCAACTATAAAGCAATATAAAACATAGTTGCTTCACAAAATGAAAATATTACCAAAAGCAAAGATTGGATGATGAGCTCACATGAATTGTTAGATGTGGCTAAAATTTTATGGAGAGCTACGTTTTGGGCACATAGATGATGTGGAAAAAATTCAACTCATCAGGATATTCCTATCTAGTACTTCCTTCACAAATTTGTTAGCTGAACACAAACTTTGGAAATTTGCTGAGAAAGATTTACTAGGCAAATCGTTACGAAAGTTTTCATGAGGCAATGACTTGGATTGGAAAGAGTTCCCAAACAATATGAGGGTAATAAAAGAAATAGAAATAGCACTTCCTTCACAAAGTGCTATTCTGAACAGAATAGGAAAATGAATATTTTTGAATTATTTTTGAACTATGGAAAGGAGGGTTTTCACATATTTGAGGAATATATAGTCCAAAGTATTTATGAGAATTTTGCGAGAATTTTCGGAATGATAGAATAGGAGGTTGCTTCACAAACTAGGATGAGGTGGGATATAATGGACCCACGAGTGACATGTCAACATAGTTAGAACATCTTACGACATTTTTACAATCGTCGTAAAAGTTATGACGATCTCATCTTATGCGGTTACGACGTTTTGACTCACATCGTCGTAATTTATATGTAGATTTGATCCCCTCAAACGGTTTACGACGATCTCGGATGAAATTGTCATAGATTTATGACGAATTCATCAATGACATTTTAAAAAACATCACATATGAGCATATTTCTTGTAGTGAATCGTTGTCGGTTCTCTCCATTTTCGGCGTTGACCGCTTCGAGACCAACCACACTCGCAAGCTCCCGCGGCATTATTAAAATATTGTTTTCAAAAGTGTGTATAAAACTTTCTCGGATTGCGTTGAAACTTGGCGTGCGGTCTCATTTTAGTGTAGGTAGGCCTCCAGCCAAATTTCATTGCAATCGGAGTTTGTTCGATACCCGAACGGTTAAACCTATAGCGGCACTGTAGTTGGTCAAATTGTGGGACGTTTTGGTGTTTTAAACTCTATCGCCAGGTTTCCCATTTTCCCTCTCATCTCCGCCTAGGCTCTGTACACAATGCACCGAACTACACACATCCTAGCCCGAAAACCTCCAAGAACCCGAACTCTATGGTTGTAATCGTTGGGTCCGGATCAACCCCGTAATACCCCAAACCGTCATCGGTTTGCCAATTAGACCCCCTATCCTTATTATCTGGATCATTCAATTTAAATATTAAGGCTCTTGTTAGACCACATTTAGACCATAGATTATAAATAGAGGTCCAACCCTAATTACTAGGGATCTTGTCCCATCGCCGCCACTACCACCCCTCTTGTCTTGTCTTCCTCGGGATCCCATCCCCCTGCCCAACCAACCGGAAGCTTGCCGTGATCCAAATCCCTTCTGCCCCAAGCCACCTTCTTCTCTGCATCTTGGACGTGTCCAGGCGTCGGCAGATGCAAGCTTCCATCGCCGTGAGCTGCCCGAGCGCTCTCTCCCATGGCGCTCTACGCGTCAGGCCCCTGAGTCTGCCCGAGGTGGAGCTTGTCTCCACCGACCAACGCCCAGGGCAGTTCCCTCGTCTGCGCTAACCCCTCTTCTTCCTCCCTTCATTATCCTCCTCCTCTAATTTGTTTCCTTCTCTCTCTCTCTTCCCGTAGGAGCTCCGCGAGGCCGCTCTGTTGGGAAACAGCATCAGGATCACCAGATCAAGCCACCCCTCGCGCGGATCCGACCCGCCCTGTTCCATTCCTTGCTGGAGGTTGCCTCCTGTCACGGCATTGACCTGCACCATCACATTCCCTATTGGCCCCGCGTGTGTGGGGATCGAGTAGTAACCTCGACCCTAACCGCATTGACCACGCGGCCCCGCCTCCTCCAAGCTCCTGCATCTGAGCTCCTTACTCTGCCTTGAGCTAGCCGTTGCCGCCTACAGTGCTCCAGCCACACGGCCCCAAGCCCGAGCACGTCGTCGCGTGACCTTCGCCTTCGACCATGGAGACCCTCCGCCGCCATGCCCTCCGTCTTTTCCTCCGCGCCCGCTTAGCTACAGTCGCCGGCCTCCACCGAGCTCGCCTCCTCCTTTCCTTGCACCTTCTGAACTCGAGCCAAGCAGAGGAGCGCGTGCCCTCTATGCCTCTGGCCACTGCCAGCTCCCCATGCCCCTACCTTCCTCCTTTGCTCTACATTGCAAATGCTCTGTCCTCGTTTCCCCGTGCCCGCGGCCTTCATCCTCCTTGGTCGCAGGATGTAGCACACCCAGCCTTGTTGCCTCATGCTCGTTGAATCCCGAAGCCCTGAGAATGCCAAGTGGCTCGATGATCACAAGTGTTCGACTACGCGGATTTGTCAAGTACCCCACCGGCAAGACCAACGACCCTAAACGTCTACGGAATGAGCACCACTACCATCACCGAAGACCCATGTACCACTACTTCAACTACCGTCACGGGAATGACTACTTCCACAACGTCCATGACAACCCATGTACATCTACACTGCAACGACTTGATCCTCTCCGAATTTCACGCTTCGAAGGTATACCACCGAGACAATCACGTGTGAACCAAATGCATGTGACGTATGAGACAAACCGTATGTTAGCACCATATATGATTTCTTGTTGCATGTTGTCTCTCTTTTGCCGTGCCCCTGACACATGGGAACCCGGTAACTGGGATCACCCCATCATTCTTTGGCATGACATGCTCACAATTTGTTGGCACCGGTATCTCGTCGAGTTATCAGAACCGGAACATCTCGTGACTAGCTCCATTCAAATGTTCTACGGTGTAAACCGACTAGAATGCCATGTAGAATCACATGCTTCACCTCTTGCCACGTTAACAACATTTTAAAATTGTTGTGTACCTAAACGGGAGTGAACTAAATAATGTTCCGTTAGGTGAATCACATGCTTCACCTCTTGCCACATTAACAACATTTGCTTCTTCTCGATAGTGTTCCGAGCCGCTTCGGAGTCTGAGGATCTGTTCAACTACGTCGGTCCGTCTGCTTCACGGATTCGTTCTTCTTCCAAGCGGGATCATAGGCAAGATGACCATTTCCCTATATACATTTACTATCAATGACATGCTAGTTGTCTCATTTCTTTCGTTATGTCTCACTGCCTATCACCTGTTAAATGTCAGCCTCCCAACATTGCCATGGAAACATGTAACCTTTCCACAACCTAGCAAACCACTGTTTAGCTATGTTACCGCTTGCTTAACCATTTTATAGCGTTTCTACTTGCAGGTGCAGTTGCTTCCATGTGAAAACATGGGTTCCTTGTTATATCACCATATAATTGCTATTTAATTTAATGCACCTTTATACTTGGTAAAAGGTGGAAGGCTTGGCCTTCTAGCCTGGTGTGTTGTTCCACCTTTGTCGCCTTAGTTTCGGCTACCGGTGTTATGTTCCATAATTGAGCGCTCCTAACATGCTTGGGGTTGTTATGGGAACCCCTTGGATTTTTGTTTTGGGATAAAGCTCGTCTGGCAAGGCCCAACATTGGTAATATTTTCTTAATAACAACTAAAATATCCATAGGGTTTGATCACCCCATGGATAATTAATCAACCCCCCGGGGACAGTGCTCCTAATGAGTGTTGGTCCACCCACCTAGCAGTCGGCGGTGCCACCTTGGGGCAACTCGAGGCATTTTTTGGCAATCGACCACTTTGCATAGATGGATGACGCCCGTAGATAGAGAGTGCATGGCTCTAGATGCGGATCTGGCTCATCGGGTGGCCTTGCTGAACTTGTTTTACTCTTCTCGGACGTCTTGTGCAAGGGATACAGAGGATACTTTGGGATATCTCGAGGTTTAAGTTTTCCAATAGGAACCCGAGGAGATCACGGGTTGTCCCTGATCGGGGTTATTCTGGTACAACATGTGGTAGTTTGTGATGGACTATTTGGAGCACTCCTGCAGGGTTGAATCTTTCTGAAAGCTGTGCCCGCGGTTATGTGGCAACTTGGAAACTTTGTTTAACATTCGATTAGAGATAACTCACAGTAAACTTAATTAAAATATGCCAACTCTGTGCGTAACTGTGACAGTCTCTGCTCGTGAGTTCTGCATCCGGAAGAGGACACGTTGGGGTTATATCTGACATAAGTAGGTGTTCAAGATCATTCATTTGATCATCAGTAGTTCACGTCCTCTATGAGTTGATCATCCCCCTCTTTTATTCTTGTACTCGTAAGTTAGCCACCTCAAATAAATGCTTAATCGCTTGCTGCAAACTCACCACTTAACCATACCTCACCCATTAAGCTTGCTAGTCTTGATACCATTGGAAATGAGATTGCCGAGTCCCCTATGGCTCATAGATTACTACAACAACAGTTGCACGTACTGGTAAAGTGATACTTTGAAGCGAGCGCGATGATTGTTCTATTTGGAGTTTCTTCTTCTACTTCTTTATCGATCTAGGATGGATTCCTTGCCGGCAGCCTGGGATAGCAAGGATATACGTCGTTCTTTTATCATTTGTCTTTCTTTCGCAGTCGTACCCTGCTCTTCTACATGATGACTGTATATTGATGGATTGATGTGATCTTGCCGTAGCTTGTGGTGAGTGTAAGCCAACTCCTTATACTCATCTTTTTAGTACATGTACCTGTAACAATATCCATTCTTGCAAAATGATGACATGTGTTTCTATCCCTATCGAGGCCCTCACGCCAAAATAAGGATAGGATTGTATCTTGGGTGTTACAAGTTGGTATCAGAGCAGTACCGACCTAGGATCCCCCTTGATTGATCGAACTTGCTCCAGTCGAGTCTAGCGAAAAACTGCTTTGAGTCTAGTTATGTATCGGAGAGTAGGATTCTTTTTTCTCCTCTTCTATGCTCTGGTGAGGAATCTTGATGTAAGAATTTTAATTCTACTCCTCTTCTCACCCAAAATTTGTTTAGGATCACGCGGATATTTTTGGAATCTATATGAAGTCGATGTGATGGGGTTCTGACTTGGTGCCTCCTATCTGACTTGATTTCTTCCAGTAGTTGAGCTCCAGGGAATTCTTGAGCACATCGTTATCATTCAGATTTCTTAGTATCTCAGGACGGAGGATGTTCGAAATTGCTTCAATACTAGTAGTGGCGAGAGGAGTCCGGCATCCCCAGTACTGGTGGAGAGAGTTCACATGTACTGCCATACTTAGTATTGTTGTGTTTTCGAGGGTCTCAGATAGATGAGTTTCTGAGATCTCTGGTTATGTGTTGACGGATGTGATACACTGGACGGGTTATTGTTATTGCTAGGAGTTGAGTGATGGATTTTCCTCCTTGTATCCGTGGACCCGATTGCATGGCCAGAAACTTCAGGAGTTCTTAGGTGGGAATTCAAGTAGTTACCTATAGGACAATCTTACAATAGATGCATGATGTGAGGTTGGGGTTCGACATCTAGTGGATTCGTTTATTCACGGTCGTTTTTATAGAGGACAGTCTGAATATATGTCATCAATATGCTTTGATAAACCCCATAGTTCGCTACGCCTAGGGAGCATATGTGAGCGTCATTTCAATATGACCATCAAATGTACGATCGAGCCCGTGCGATCCTATCCACGAAAATATCGAGTGGAATCTCTGTCATATGTTTGTTCTGGCTAATTTGCAAGCCTCATCCTTTGTTTTGTTGGACTATGGTAATTCGAGTTGCTTCGATGTCAAGTGGTGAATTCATAACTTTCCAAGAGGTTCTCTCGTATTTTTCTGGGAATGCAAATTATTTTGCTCAATCAAGTTGTGTTTTCAATTCTTGTCAATCAGAGTCGTCATGTCAATCATTTTTCAACCAGTGTGCTCCTCTTCAAGTAATTCAATCCTCTCCAATATTTGGAAGACCAATCTCTCATTTCTTCCGGAATTCGTCACATATGTTCCAATTTGTCTTTGTTTTTCCCCGTCCTCCCGCCCATTTTATTCAATGTCTCAATTATCATCCAAATATATTCCTTTCTTGATTGCTTCCACTATCTATTGTTTTCTTTTGTTCCCGGTGATTCATTGTGAAGATTCTCAGGAGTTTCGTGTTCATCATTCATCATTCTTGTTTTCTTCTCTCGTGGATTCAATTCAAGCTCTTGGTGTTCATCATATCATTTTTTTCTCTAATGATTTCTGTGTTGGAAATTCTTATCCAAGCCTTTCTTGTTTTCATCTCTCTATATTCTATACAGAGTGTTGAAGATATCTCAGAAGTTCCTTGTTTTCAACCCTTTCAATTATTTCGAGGGTCTCACCTCATCAAGTTTTTATTTATACCGGTGCAATCTCTCTTTTCTAATCAATTGTTTCAACGGTGGTTTCTTTTGACTAGGCCCATAACCCACAAGTTTTCCCAGGATCTTACCTGGCTATTCTAAGCATTTCTGGAGATCTCTATTCTTTTAAGTGTGACGTAAGACTGATTTTCATCAGTCATATTCCTTCTTCAAGTTCGCTTCAAATTTATTTTCATCATTGGCTCAACCTCTCCTTATTCATTGTTCCAGAGTCTCTCAGTAATTCTTGGTGGTGTTCCTCTCATCTTTTTCAATCTGAAGACCGAAGAAGTTGTTCTCTTAAATCTTGCTCCATTCTTTTGAAGATTGTCATCTCAGCTTCATATTATCCTCTCAATTGTTTTCGATCATGAGAAATTCCTTCCATATCTATCCGGTGCTTGGCAGATTTGTTTCTTTTCTTGATCCTCTGAAGGCCATCATTCACAAGATTTCTTTGTTCTTAGCTTCACCTTTAAATCTCAAATTCTTCTCAATTGTTGTCTCCTCGCTCGTATCTCAGTTATTCCAGTGCCTTGTTCAAGTTTTCTCTCAGGTGGATCATGATCTCTTTGATATCTTATATCTCCATTCATTCTTCGTATCATTATTCATTTGTAAATTCTTATTGGTGGTTCTTTCAAGACTTCTTCAGTTTGTGCTCTATCTCTCTCTCCCCAATCTTTTTCAAGAAAAATAAGTGGTATGCTAAATCCGTTGCTTGTCATCAATTTAATTCGATGAAGGATGAGCATAACATAATTCTTATTATTGTTCATTAAGGTGATTTCAATTATTCTCCCGGAGTGGTTCATGATGTCAATTCCTTATCCCAAGTGTTCTTATCTTTTCTTTCGAGAGTTCCAAGTTTTTTCAAGTATCTCTTCAAGAAGCCTCATCTAAATATTTGAAAGGTCATAATTTTATTATTTTGCAACCTTGAATTATGTTCTATCAACCTTTCATCCTTGAGTTCTTCCAAGGATTCATCATGGTGGTTCTTCAAGGTTTCAATTCATTCTCAAGTGTTCTTCAATATTCTTGTTCGGGAACCTCAAGTATTCTTTCTCTTGCATTTCAAAGTGCAATTCTTCCTCCTTTATCCTTTGTGGTGGTGTTATAGCATTCTTGTTAGTGGAGGAATCTCGAAGATAATTTGTTTCAAGAATGAGATAATTAAACCCACCAATTCCTTCAATCATGAGATATTTTCAACCTATCTTTTCTTCCATTGAGTTATCTTGGTTTAGAATTCACCTAAAGCTTTTCCTAAGGATTGTTTCTATTATGGTGATTATCGTTGATCCAAGTTCTCAATGCATCCTCTTGTTGTAAGAAGTTGTGCATATCTTGTTGCTCCCAATCAACCCTTTTTCTGTTAGTGGCTGGTTGTCAAGTCATTATTTCGGGATGGTTTTCATAAGTCCACTACAAGCTTGTTCCTTTTGTTGTTGGTTTTCCAACAACTCCGTTCAATTCTTCTTGCAAGGATGCTTGCCAAGTTCAATTGAGATAGTAGTTGTCATTTTCTTTTTCATTTTTTCTTCCCAAAGATCAAGTTTCTATTCTATTGTTCACGAGTTATTGTGATGTTGCTCTCTTCAATCTACCATCTTGTTTTATGAAGATCATGTTCTTTCCTTGCTTGTCCATGTATCCAGAGTGGTGTGTCCCTCTAAGCTCTTCCCTTCCTTTTAAATTTAGTTGGTTCATTGTGAATCTTGTCAAGATCTTACCATCTTATCAAATTTTGTCCCCAATTTCCTACAGAAGTGCTGCCAAAATTTTGATTGAATTCTTGCTTGTTCCTTATGTCATTCTTAATCTCGTTGCAACCTTCAAGGATAGTTAGTTTCACTCGTTTCTCACAGAAGCAACTATGTTTTACCTCTTGCTTTCTTATCCTCTTCCCCTTTTCATTCTGAGATCTCGGGGCGATATCTCTTGTTAGTGTAGGAGAGTTATAACAGCCCGAGACTGACGCTCCAGGAGATTCCCCTTTTATTCCATTGCCGCCGTGTGACTAGATTGTTTGTCGCATTCATCATCCGCATTGCATCGGCACTCCGTTCCCGTTAGTTTTCAAAACTTGCATCCGTTAATAATTGTTGGTTCTCTCTGTTTTCGTCGTTGACCGCTTCTAGACCAACCACACTCGTACACGCCCGCAGCATTGTTAAAATGTAGTTTTAAAAGTCTGTATAAAACTTTCTTCGATTGGGTTGAAACTTCGCGTGCAGTCTT
Source organism: Hordeum vulgare subsp. vulgare (assembly GCF_904849725.1). Classification (NCBI taxonomy): domain Eukaryota; kingdom Viridiplantae; phylum Streptophyta; class Magnoliopsida; order Poales; family Poaceae; genus Hordeum; species Hordeum vulgare. The sequence continues at coordinate 371,423,975 of NC_058521.1, forward strand.
ATTTTATCGTAGATAGGCTGCGTACAAAATTTCATGGCAAGATACCCGAACCGTCAAACCTATAGAGGCACTATAGCTGATCAAATTGACGGACGTTTAGGTGTTTTAAACTCTGTCACCGGGTTGCCCGTTTTCCCTCTCATCTCCACCTAGCCTCTCTACACAATGCACCGACATGCATGCAACCTAGCCCGAAAACCTCCCGGAACCCGAACCCGGCGGTCGTAATCGTTGGGTCCGAATCAACACCGTAATATCCCAAACCATCATAGGTTTGCCAATTGGACCCCCTATCCTTCTTATCTCGATCGTTCATTTTAAATCCAAGGGCTCTCGTTAGACCATATTTAGACCATAGATTATAAATAGAGGTACAACCCTAATTCCTAGGGATCTTGTCCCATCACCGCCGCTACCACCCCTCTTGTCTTGTCTTCCTCGGGATCCCATCCCCCTCTGCCCAACCAACCGGAAGCTTGCCCCGATCCAAATACCTTCTACCCCGAGCCACCTTCTTCTCTACATCTTGGACGTGTCCATGCGCCGACAGATGCAAGCTTCCGTCGCCGTCAGCCGCCTGAGCGCTTGCTCCCATGGCGCTCCGCCGCGAGGCCCCTCGATCTGCCCACGTGGAGCTTGTCTCCACCTAAGAGCGCCCTGGCCAGTTCCCTCGCTTGCGCCAATGCCTCTTCTTCCTCCCTTCGTTCTCCTCCTCCTCTGATTTGTTTACTTTTCTCTCTCTTCCCGTACGAGCTCTGCCAGGCCGCTCTATTGGGGAACGGCATCAGGATCACCAGATCGAGCCTCACCTCGCACAGATCCGACCCGCCCCGTTCAATTCCTCGCCGGAGGTTGCCTCCCTTCAAGCCGTTGACCTGCACTATCGCCTTCCCTGTTGGTCCCGCATGCCTGGGGATCGAGTAGGAGCCCTCGACCCCGACCGCATTGACCACGCGGCCCCGTATCCTCCAAGCTCATGCATCTTAGCTCCTTGCTCTACCTTGAGCTAGCCGATGCCGCCTGGAATGCTCCAGCCATGCGACCCCAAGCCCGAGCATGTCGTCACATGACCTTGGCCTCCGTCCATGGAGCCCCTCCACCATCGTGACCTCCATCTTTTCCTCAACGCCCGCTTTGCTGCATTCGCCGGCCTCCACCACTCTCGCCTCGTCCTTTCCTTGCACCTTCTGAACCCGAGCCGAACAGAGGAGCACGTGCCCTCCACGCCTCTGGCCACTGACATCTCCCCATGCGAGTGCCTTCTTCCTTTGCTCTGCGTTGCAAATGCTCTGTCACTCTGCTGTTTCCCCGTGCCCGCGGCCTACATACTCCTTGGTCGCAGGATGTAGCACACCCAACCTTGTTGCCTCATTCTCGTTGAATCCCCAAGCCCCGAGACTACCAAGTGCCTCGACGATCACAAGTGTTCGACTACGCGGATTTGTCAAGTACCCCACCAGCAAGACCAACGACCCTGAAAGTCTACAGAACGAGTACCACTACCATTCTCCAAAGACCCGTGTACCACTACTTCAACTACCATCGCTGGAACGACTACTTCCACGACGTCCACGATGACCCATGTACATCTACACCGCAACGACTCGATCCGCTCTGAATTACATGCTTCAAAGGTATACCACCAAGACGATCACCCGTGGACCGAATGCATGTGATGTGCGAGATGAACCGTATGTTTGCACCATATATGATTGCTTGTTGCACGGTGTCCCTCTTTTGTTGTGACCTAGACACATGGGAACTCGGTAACCGGGACCACCCCATCATTCTCTGGCATGACACGCTCACAATTTGTTGGCACCGGTATCTCATCGAGTTATCGGAACCGGAATGTGTCATGACTGTCATTTGCATGCATTTTGCATTCATGGCATAGTATCTTGTGTTGCACGTATCTGGTAGACCGTAGCTCCGTTCAAATGTTCTAAGGTGTAAAACGACTAGAATGTCATGTAGAATCACATGCTTCACCTCCTGCCACATTAACAACATTTTAAAATTGTTGTGTACCTAAACGGGAGTGAACTAAATAATTCAAATGTGGAGTTTCGTCAATATGCAACTCCTTGCATATTGAGCTTCACTTAATATGTAGTGTTTGATTGTTGTGAATTTCCATGCCATGCCTTGCATAATTGAAATGTACATGCATCATATGTGTTGTGCATCATATGTAGTGTGAGGATCCGTTCGACTATGTCGGTTCGTCTGCTTCACGGATTCGTTCTGCTTGAAAGTGTGTTATATCGACTAGAGGTGGGTGAATAGGCGATTTTTAGAATTTCATCACTGAGGAAATTCCTCACTGATGAATAACTTGCAGCGGAAACAACAATGGATCAGAAATGCAAAGACTACAACAGTATTTTTCTCGATCAGGATTAACATATGTGAAGAATTTGGGTTGAGGAAATTCAGAGAAAATCTTCAGCAAATTCTTCAAACAGGGACAACGAAAGTCTTCAACATACACTATTGAGGAATTGAAAGAGTTGAAGAAATAGAACTTGTATCACAGTGAAGACAATTGTTGATGACCCAGTTCCAACTGTTGTGACAGTCGTACGTCTGGTTGGGAGCGGCTTGGTATTGAAACCAAAGGACACACAGTCCCGGGACACATAGTCCCTACCGTATTCTCCTTGAGCTAAGGACACACAGTCCTCGCCCAAAACTCGTGGTAAGTCTTCAGGGAAAACTTCCAAACCCTCACCAACTTGGTCACCCGGCGATCCACAATTGACTGCTGGATTGCTCTAGACCATGATGCCTAACCGTTTAGAGGATGCACATTCCTCAAAGATAAAAGGCTTTAGTTCCACACAGGAACAAATTCTTGAGTGATGCTCAATCACTTGGTTTTAGGTTTGTGGTTTGGTGTTTGGGGTATTTCCTCACTGATGATTTACTCTCGAAGACTCTGAGGAATTTGGGTTTCTCTAAATGACAAGTGTCAGCTTCTCGCGGAGCATCCAACCAGCTAATGGTTGTGGGGGCAGCTATTTATAGCCTGGGAGCATCCCGACATGATTTGACATAAATGCCCTTAAATATTATGACTGTTGGTGCGGATAAGATCGGTGATGTGGCGCGAATCGCGGCAACGGTCGGGACTCTCAACTATGAGAGTCCTCATGTCTCTCATATTCCTCACTTGAGGCTTTTGTAGGATTAGGCTTTAGTTGAGCATCATGAGGAAACTCATTCCGTAGTATTACCTCGACCCCCTTTAACAGTACAGTGTTCCTATTACTCAAGAGTGAAGAAAATGAAACAGAAATAAATCTTCACGCTTCAAAGTGTTCGAATTGATTTTCTTCAAGACACACCGAGTTCCTCATCTTCAGTATCTTCATGAGGAATATAAATTTCATCGCAATTTCTTCGCGATCCAAATCTTCAGCATAAGACCAATTTCTTCAGCCGAAGATATACATTTTTAGGGGTCGATATTCATCGTATAACTCAAACTCTTTAGCGAATTGTAGAGCATGTGTACACTTATAAACACATTACTTACTTAACCTATAAGTCTTCAAACCACCAAAATCACTAAGGGCACTAGATGCACGTACAATCTCCCCCTTTTTGGTGGTTGATGACAATTAGGTTTAGTTTTCAACGGGGATAAAAATATGAAGTGTAAATACTCGGTTTGAGGAATTTGAAATCAAGATACTGAGAGACTGCCCCTGAAGATGTGCATATTTTGAGGAAATTGATTTTCATAGCAGATGCACATTGATGATTTATATCATGGAGATCTCCTCCTATATCTTATAAATCATGCATACATCATGTAAAAATGAGGAATTTGAGAATGCATGATGACAAATAGTATCTGACGAATTTCAACATGCGTGCATTAATGTTTTGAGGAATAAGCATGCGAAGAAAAACGTTCAAAAGCGTCAGAGTACCATCGGGCTTAAGTTACAACTCATTACATAAAACACTTCACAAGAACCAATAGTTTGTAACTTAATTAAGTTCATAAGCCCCAAAATAAATCCCGCGTGAAGACTAACTCAGATTTCTCCCCTTTGTCATCAAGTAACGAAAAGGGACAAAACTGAGGACTAACGCCCCATGAATACTTTCACTTCTTGGCTGATGAAGAGGCGTGAGGATTCTTGGCGACGGGCTTCTTCCGTGGTCCAGTAGCCGTGTCTTCTCGTTCTTCATCAGACTATGCACTACAGAATGAAGAAAAAGAAGTGTCCTCAAGGTCAGGAACTGGAATTGGCTTGAATTTCTTCTTGAGTCTTTAGATGAGCCAAGGTGGCCAAGGTACGATCAAACACCTCATGAATATAATAGTGATTTTTCTTCACTACATTCTGAGTCTCGTTGAGGGTTTTCACAATGGCACTGAATTGACGTTTTACCCATTTGTGATTGCGATCGACCTTCTGATGAAGACTGAGGAGTAGCTCTCTGTTATTCATCACTCTTGGGGCAACATGGCTTGGTGGATCTTGGGTAGTAGTGTCATCATATGAAGAATATGACTCTGCTTCACGGAACTGACCATCAAGGGGCCTTTTTCCTTCATCAATGGCAGATTTTCCTTTGCCTTCAACTGGCTCAAATGTCTTCTTGATGACTCTGACAGGCGGCAGATACCCAATGTGGTTAGGAAAATCAGCAAGGTAGTTGATGCATGACCTGCTTCTGATGAATCTCATGATCCAAGGAGCATAAATCTTCATGTCGAAGGGAGACATAGCATTATCAGCCAAAGTCCTCAGGAAGAAGTCATGAAGGTTTATTGGTATGCCATGGATGATGTTGAAGAGGATATTCTTCATGATGCCTACAACAGCTTCTTCATCATCATGGCCTTTTGTAGCGATGACAATGCACAGGATCCTGTAGACGGTTCGTGGTTCATACTTCATGTCTTGAACCATAAAGGTAGTACTTGGAGTTTGATCCTTGGTAATAGGCTTCATGAGGACTTCCATCAGTCTGTTGGGCAACTCCCTTTCATCATACATTAGCACAACATTTTCTGAGGGAATTGAGACAGGAAGCGCACGAAGCAATTCAGTGGCTGGTGCTTTGTAATGCGTGTGCTGAGTCATCCAGTCCAGCACCCAAGTGTTGACATCCTTCGGGTCTCCAGAGATATGCAAAGTAGCCTAAAACTGAAGAATGATATCGCTCTTCCAGTCACCTATGTCAGTGCAGAGAGGCAACAGTCCAGCTTCATGAAGAACATTGAGGACTGGAATGAAGCAAGGAATTTCCTCCATGTCAACATGATGAATATTCTTGCGCTGAAACATTTTGTTCCTTCCGCAGAGCACAGAGGCATAGTAGTTGAGCTGAGTCCTCGTCCAGAATTTGCGATGCCTGATGCGAAGCTTATCATATGGATTTGCACCTGTGAAGTACATCTGTTCTTCATAAAAAGCTTCTTTTTTAAACTTGGGCCTCCTTGACAAAGGCTGATTTTGCTGCGGTTAAAGATTATGCTGCTGTTCTTGAATAGGAGCTACCATCATTGATGTTTCTGGGTTGACCACAACAATAGCAGTTTCGGTGTTTGGTGAGGAGCATTTTCTTCATTTTGACCTTTTTCCTCAGGTTGAGGATTTTCTTCAGCTTGAGGATTTTCCTCAGAGTGAGGAATTTTCTTGGTGGAGGAGGCAAAATCTTCAGCTGATGCAGCTGAACCTTGAGCAGATTCATCACAAACGGTCTTCCCATCAGACCTTGTGAGGATTTCTGTTGCAGCGGGAGTAGGAGGGACTTGGGTTATATCTTCCTAGAAGTCATCACGGAATACTCGAGTGGTGCGATCAATATCATGAGATGTTCTTTGAGGAATTGAGGATTGAGGAATATCATCAATCTGTATTTCCTCATCCATGATTTCTTCAGATTCAGCATCTTTCATTTCCTCATCTTCTTCAGGAATGACATAGTCAATTCCGAAGGGAACAAGCGCATAGGATGGAGCTACATTTAGAGGCGTAGCATCCACTCGGGCAGTTGAGGACTCTATCTGAGTGACCTTTGGGCGCTTGGCCTTTGATGATTTTGAGGTCATTGAAGATTTTCATTTCTTTGCTTCTTTCTCAGCAGCCTTGGTCTTCTTCACGTCTGATGCAGACGGAACCATCTTCTTCACTTTTGAGGGTTGAGGTGAAGGAATTCTTTCTTCAGGAGCTGGTGCAGTCTTAGTCCTGGCAGTTTCCTTAGCTGAAGCATTTTCTTCAGCTGGAGCATTTTCATCAGGTGGGGTATCTTGAGGCATTTCCTCAAAACAGGTTCATCAGCCTCATCTTGTTCGTCAGCTAAACTGAATAGCTAGACTCAGGCAGCTTTTGTTTCACAGGAGGAGCAGCCTTCTTGTTGTATTCATTAATTGCACCAGTAGCAAATTTTATGAAATTCACCTTGAGGCTTTGACGATCAGATAGGTTCGTGTACCTGTCAGTCAAAGTCTTCAGTTCAACCTGGGTGGACACAAGAGCTTCAGGTGTCAGATTGAGGAGATTCTGCCTAAGGAATTTCTCCTTCTTTAGTTTTGTAGCCTTTCCTTGCTTGGCTTGCTGCTCTTTCCATTTAGCCTCATTGATGAATGTGGCAACCATGTGGCTAAGACTAGGTGGAAGCTTCAAATCATCATTGGGAGTGTTTGGGTCTTCATACCAGACGTTGATGAAATCCAGCAGAACCTTGGGGTCCATGGAAAGAGGAATAGAGCTACCTGAGGCTTGTGCAACTCGTTCCTGCTTGTTCCTGCTTATAGCTTGAAGAGTTTCATCATCGTATTCCTCACTCCCTTTGATGCACAGGGAATGTTGATGATTTTTCTTGGGCGGGTCCTGATGCCTCTTCCAGCTGTCATTTTAGTCTTTAGAAGTGTTGGTGAAGACTTTGTCGCAGAGCTTGTGGCATATGGCACACAAGATCTAGAAAGAGCAGGCTGATGCTTGACTATCTCCTTTTGTTTAGGCTTTGAGGCATGTGGTGATGTTGAAGGTTTTCGTGCTGGTGCAGCCTTCTGAAGCAATTGCTCTTTAGGCACTGAGGCCTTTGGTTTCTTTGGCACAACCTTCATTTGGGGAATAGTTGTACGAGAAGCTTCAACAACAGACGAGGTGGCTGCAGTGGTAGCAGCAGATTCCTCATTGAATTTCTTCACTACAGCTTCTGCTTTCCTCTACAGTTTAGACAAGTGTTTGTCTTTCTCCTCAGGGTAATCCTCAACTGTTTTGACACTTGAGGGATGTGCAACCTGTTGATTACCAAGAGGAGGCCTCTTGCAAGGTGACTTGAGGGCGAATTTCTTCGCATACTTCCGAGTGACATAGCGATATTCCTTCCACTCCTTAGTCCACATGCGTTCTATTTTCTGAAGCCTTATTTTCTGCTTCGGCATGGGTTCTTTTCCATGTATTTCCTCATCTGGCGTGCAGTAATCAGCGTATATATCCTCAGAAATATCAATTGCAGTGTTCTGTTCAAGTTTCTTTCCACCCTTTTGCTTTCTGTCATCTTCCATTTTCTTCAACTCATGCTTTTGCTGAAGAATTTGCACTCTTGAAGATTCTGATGACCCTGGCAAAGTTTCGTCGAGGAATGCTACAAATGAGTTAAGTTGATGATAACCTAGAGATTCATCAACTGACATTTTGTACCTGTGAACAGAGTATGGGTGTGAGGAATTTGAAGAGATCATATGCGTTCTCAGATTTGAAGAATTGAAATTTTAGAAGTTGAGCAATTTGACCAGTGGGTTGAGGAATTTGACTAAGCATTATGATCTTGGGTTCCAGAGTTGTGCAGATTCTAGAATTTACACAATTGAGGAATCACATGAAGAATTTTAGTGGCTTAGTGAAATTCATCAAGTGTTTGAGTAATTGAGTGTGCGAAGCTGACGGACACTGAGGAAAAACACATTTTCCGAATCTAAGGTGAAATAGTAGATCAAAAAGGGCAGTAAAACAAGACTTTAATTACCCTATGTGGCGAACATGAAGAACAGAGGCAGTAACAGTAAGAAGCTCTTTGGTTCTAGTCTACTGCGCCCTAACTTGGCGGCATAAGACAACTACGGCGGCTGCGGAGGAAGATGTTCCGCTTCCGGCGTGAGTTCGGCGACAGCGAGGTCAAGGCAGTGAAGTTGTTCCTCACCGGCGACGAGATTGATAGTGGTGGCGCTAGGTTTGAGCTCGAGCGGAGAGATGAAGAGAGGTTGAAGGGTTTTAACTAAGGGGGTAAGGACCTATTTATAGCTCAGGTGGAAAACTATTCGAGCGTATCTTTAGGACCGAACTGCCCTTGCTTGTTCGTCTCCGCACGACGCGTGGACCTGAGATTAAAGCGGTGGAGATCGTGCTTATCTGATCGTGGGAGGTGGGGTTCAGTTACTGTGTAACAATATAAAATTCATTTTTGAAGATTTGAGGATTTCGGTGCAAGATCCTCGGCTCACAAGGACAGAGTGAAGATTTTGAACAAGTTTCAAGTAGAACGCATATGAAGAATTGAATAGAGTGGGTGAGTATAGCATAGAGGGGAGTAGGGTCCGATCACATTCACTTAGATGAAATATCAAATTGAAGAAATAGCTATAAGTGAATGTTGTCGAGGACTTTGAAATCTCAGTCTATATATATATATATATATATATATATATATATATATATATATATATATATACTCTATTAGACACCCAGGGTGAGGAATAAGTTATTCTTCACCCTCGTTATGATGTAAATTTCTTAGATGCATGAGGTAATTTTACGGTTGTACTTTCCTTCACGGAAGAGAGTATTTCTTTTGTTGTGAGGTCGTAATCTTACCTTTTCTTTTTATCAAGACGCAATCTTACCTTTTCTTTTTGTCGGGTCGTAATCTTACCTCACATACTTTCTTTTTCTTACCTTTCACAACCTTGTCGTGAGACATTGGGTGAGGAATAACTATTCCTCACCCAGGGTGACGAACAGTGCGACCCTATATATATATATATATATATATATATATATATATATATATATATAGGCAAATGAAAATCATCAAGTGTTTTGAAGATTTTGAAAAACTTGAGGATTTTGTGACAAAGCGTCAGGTTGATGAATTTCAACTTTGAAGAAAAAGTAGCTTGAAGGTTTTAAAAGTTGGGTGGTGGTGTGACCCACCGTATAAGAATGATAATTTCAGGCGCCGCTTACAATTGTCGTAGGGCCCTAAGAACCAAATTATTCATTAATTTCCTCACACTAAGAGTGATATTCTTCATTGATTGAAGAAAATCGATTCTTCGTGTGTTGCACATCTAAGTCATCAATTTTGCATAAGTGTTAGGATGTGTGCATGTTTTCACAAAACATTTGAAGACTCTAAGATATTTAGCTCATACCTTAACTTGCAAAACCTTTCCTCATCCAAGGGTTAGTGAAAATATCTGCTAGTTGATCGTCAGTCTTCACACGGTCGATGATGATATTGCCCTTGAGGACATGGTCCCGAAGAAAATGATGATGAATATGGATGTGCTTAGTCTTCGAGCGTTGTACTGGGTTGTATGCAATCTTGATTGCACTCTCATTGTCGCAGTAGAGAGGCGCATTCTTCATGTTGATGCCGTAGTCCTTGAGGGTTTGCTTCATCCATAGCAATTGAGCACAACATGATCCAGCAGCAATGTACTCAGCTTCGGCAGTGGAGAGAGAAATGTTGTTCTGCTTCTTTGAGGACCAGCAGACTAATGATGTTCCGAGGAAATGACAAGTGCCAGAAGTTGACTTGCGATCCACACGGTCACCAGCGTAGTCAGAATCAGAATATCCCATGAGATGAAGATTTGATCCCTTGGGGTACCATAATCCTAGTGTTGGTGTGTGAGCTAAGTATCGAAGAATATGCTTCACAACCTTATGGTGTGATTCCTTCGGTTTTGCTTGAAAAAGAGCAGACATGCAAACACTAAGCATTATATCTGTCTTAGATGCACATAGATACAATAATGAGGCAATCATCGAGCGACATACGTGCTGATCGAAATCTTACCATTTTCGTCATTGTAGAGGTGGTCGTTCGTAGGCTTGGGAGTCTTGGCGCCTTTGCATTCATGCATGCCGAATTTCCTCAGAACATCCTTGAGGTATTTCTCTTGTGATATGAAGATGCCATTGCGTTGTTGACGAATTTGAAGACCTAAGAAGAATTTCACCTCCCCCATCATAGACATCTGATATTCTTCACTCATCACGTAAGCAAATTCATCACTGTAATGTTTGTCAGTACATCCAAATATGATGTCATCAACATATATTTGGCACACAAATAGTTCATTGTCATAGGATTTTGTGAAAAGAGTTGGATCGAGTGAACCAGGTTTGAAGCCTTTCTTCATGAGGAATTCCTTCAGTGTATCATACCTAGCCCGAGGGGCTTGCTTGAGGCCATAGAGTGCCTTTTTGAGTCTGAAGACTTTGTCTGGATTCTTCGGATCCTCAAAACCTGGGGGCTGAGCAACATATACTTCTTTCTCAAGCTTACCATTGAGGAATGCACTTTTCACATCCATTTGATATAAATTAATGTTGTGATGATTAGCGTAAGCAAGTAGAATTCGAATAGCTTCAAGTTTAGCAAGAGGTGCAAAAGTTTCATCTAAATCAATTCCTTCAACCTGTGTGTAGCCTTGGGCTACAAGTCGTGCCTTATTCCTCACCACTTGACCATCCTCATCTTGCTTGTTTCGGAAAATCCACTTGGTGTCGATGATATTGTGCTTGCGAGGATCTGGTCTTTTGACGAGCTCCCACATGTCATTTAGCTTGAATTGAAGAAGTTCATCCTGCATGGCTTGAATCCACTCAGGTTCCATGAAAGCCTCGGCAACTTTTGAAGGTTCTGTGATAGACACAAAAGAGGAATGCCCACAAAAGTTAACTAAGTGTGAAGCTTTTGAGAGAATGAGAGTACCTGGCGCGTTGATGTCATCGAGGATTTTGTCAAGTTCTACTTCATTTGCAATCCTCGGATGAGCTGGTTGAGGATTTCTTTTGGGCTGAGGAATTTGTTCTGGAGCAATTTCCTCAGGAACATCTTCTTGAATTTCATCGGTGTTGGGGATGATTTCTTCAGCAATTTCCTCAGTGGGAACAATGTCTTCAGTAGCTTTGAACTTGATTGCTTCCTCACGAGATGATTTATCTGGATCGGGAGGCAATTTCTCTCTTTGCGAGCCATTAGTTTCGTCGAACCGCACATCTACAGTTTCAACAACCTTGTTGTGATAGGTGTTGAAGACTCTGTAGGTGTGCGAGTCCTTTCCGTAACCATGCATAAAACCCTCATGTGCTTTAGGTGCAAACTTTGAGCTATGGTGAGGATCTCTAATCCAGCATTTTGCACAGAAGACTTTGAAATAACTTACATTGGGTTTCTTGTCAGTGACGAGTTCATAAGAGGTTTTCTTGAGGAATTTGTGAAGATATACCCGGTTGATGATGTCGCAAGAAGTGTTTATTGCTTCAAGCCAGAAACGACGAGGAGTCTAATATTCTTCAAGCATGGTCAATGCCATTTCAACCAGAGTCTTGTTCTTTCTTTCGACGACGCCATTCTGTTGAGGAGTATAAGGACCAGATAATTCGTGAGTACTACCAAGTTCATCAAGATAAGCATCAAGACCAGTGTTTTTTGAATTCTGTCCCATTATCACTCTTGATGTGCTTGATCTTGACGCAGAAGTTCGTCGAGGCCCTTGAGGAAAATCGTTTGAAGACTTCCTGCACTTTAGTTTTATACAGAATGATATGCACCCAAGTATATCTGGAATAATCATCAACTATGACAAAGCCATATAAAGATGTTGCATTTCTTAGAGTGGCATAATGAGTAGGTCCAGATAGATCCATGTGAATCAATTCAAATGGATGAGTAGTAGTCATGATAGTCTTCGAGGGGTGTTTGGATCTGGTCATTTTTTCAGACTCACAAGCACCGCAGAGGTGGTCCTTGAGGAATTTGAATGATTCGATGCCAATGGAATGCTTCTTCTTCGCCAATGTGTGCAAGTTCCTCATGCCTGCATGGACAAGTCTTCGATGCCATAGCGAGCCTTCTGAGGTTTTTGCTAGTAAGCAAGTGGCTGGTTGAGGACCTGTAGAAAAATCAACAATGTACAAGTCTCCTCTTCTAACACCTTCAAAGACTTTGGATCTGTCAGATTCCATGATGACTACACATCTATATTTTCCAAAGATAACAACCATATCAAGATCACAAAGCATTGAGACTGACATGAGGTTAAACCCAAGGGATTCAACAAGCGTCAGTTTGTCCATGTGCCTGTCCTTGGAGATAGCCACTTTGCCAAGTCCTAATACCTTGCTTTTACCTTTGTCAGCATAAGTGATTTGCTTTAGTGGTGATGGAGTAAGTGGCATATTCATCAGCAAGCTTTTGTCACCAGTCATGTGGTGTGTGTAGCCACTATCAAGAACCCACTCAGTACTCTTGGGTTTGTCATCCTGCAGATGAATTAGTACAACTTACCATCTCATATGCTTCAGACTTGAAGAATATGATATCAATTTCATCAGATAGGAATTTCATCATAAACAGTAAATTTTAGGACGTGTGAAATGTTATCATTTCATCAATGTTAGCTTGCGTCCAATCAAGCATTTTCCTCACGTCTCCAGCAAATTCTTGAGATGATTATTTTCATCTGGAGACCTGACCTGCAGAAGTGATTAGTTCAATTTCTTCACCACCCACATCTGAAGGGGTGGAAAATAGTTCATCATCCTTCAAGCACCATATGAGAAAGGGGGCATTGAAGCTAATGCACTTCTCTTCATAGTAGGGGGTTAGAATACTCAAATGAATAGGCAGAGAAGTTCTTTGGGGATTTATGAACATAATGATTTGAGGAGTAATGCTCATATTCATATCCCTTGTAATTTCCCTGCATATCAAAAGCATTAGCGCAACTACGAACATAGTTTTGACCAGTTGAGGATTTTGATCCTCTTGAAGACTTTGGTACACCTGAGGAATTTGATCTGGGGTTCTGGTTCTTCACTGGTGGTGTCATGAGGACATTCACCGGAAGATTTTCCAAGAAACTTTTGGGGACCCAGATTTTCCTCAGGGGTAGTCCATTCCTGCAGTTAGCTCCAACATATCAAGCAAATACTTCACCATTTTGATTTTTGAACAGTTTATAGTTGGAGTCAAATGACTCATCTGAGGAATAGGATAATTCACATGCAAAGCCCGTTAGATTGGATGGATCAACAGGAGGTCCTTTAGCAGCAACCCATGAGGTTTTGGGATACTGCTCAGATTTCCAATATGATCCATCAGCATTCAACTTCCTCTCAAAGGCAATTCCTTCATTCCTCGGGTTCCTGTTCAATATCTGTTTTTTGAGCACATCGCAAAGGGTCTGATGCCCTTTTACTTTTGTACATGCCTGTCACATACAATTCCTTCAGCCTTGCATTTTCGTCAGTAACATTTGTGGTTTCCTCAAGTGAGGAATTTGATACCACATGAGCAGTTGAAGAATTTGTAGCAATAGAAGCATATGATGATTCTGGTGAAGAATTGGCAGTTTCACGTTCGATGCATTTGAGACATGGCGGAATGAATTCAACCTTAACGACAGTGGTCTATTGAGCAAGTAATCAATTGTTCTCCATTCGAAGATCATCGTGAGACATCCTCAGCTTCTCAAGATCAAGTTTCCTTTGAAGAAATTCATAGGAAAGTTTCTCATGATCAACCTAGAGTGTGCCATGACGATCTTGAAGATTATCAAATCTGGACTGGAGACTTTTCATATCTTCAGTGAGGATTTGGGTAAGATTCATTTCATCATTCAACAGATCATCGCTTTTGTCTAGCAATTTTTGAAGCTTCTCAAGGGTAGTTTGTTGTTTAGTTGCAATATTGGCAAGTTTACTATAACTGGGTTTTTTATAATCATCAGGTTCACAGTCACTAGAATCAGAGGAGGAAGTGTCATTCGTTACCTTTGAACCTTTTTCCATGAAGCAATAGGTTAGAGTGAAGTCATCAGCATAGTCATCAGTGTAGATGGCGTTGTCGTTCTCTTCAAGATTGAAGATTGACTTGCTGACGAATGTGGTAGCCAGTGCAAGGCTTGCCACATCAGACTCTGAGTCTTCTTTAGATCCTTCCTCTTCGTCACATTCCTCAGATTCTTCCTCAGAAACCATTTCCTTGCCAATGAGTGCCCGAGCCTTTCTGAAACTAGTATTCTTGTGCAATGAGGACTTTGAGGATGAGGATTTTGAAGATTTCTTCTTTTTCTTCGAGTCGTCAGAACTTTCATCCTTGTATTTCTTCTTCTTTGATTCCTTCACCCATCGAGGACAATCAACAATATAGTGACCTGATTTCTTGCATTTGTGGCACGTTCTTTTCTTGTAGTCCTCAGATGAAGATTCTGATTTCCTCATATCTCTTCTTGAAGATTTACCAAAATGGCCACGTCTTGAAAACTTCTGGAATTTCCTCACGAGCATTGCAAGCTCCTGTCCAAGTTCTTCAGGATCACCAATGCTGCAATCTGAGTCTTCTTCTTCAGATGAGGAAAATTCTTTGGCCTTCAGTGCACGAGGTCTAGAATAGCACGGTCCATAGAGATTTCTCTTTTCTTCCTGTTGGAATTCATGAGTATTGAGTCTTTCGAGTATATCAGCAGGATCAAGGATCTTATAGTCTGATCTTTCTTGAATCATTAGAACCAAAGTATCGAATGATGAATCCAAAGATTTTAGCAGTTTCTTCACAACTTCATGGTCAGTAATGTCTTGAGCTCCCAGTGATTGTAGTTCATTTGAGATGTCAGTGAGGCGATCAAAGTTATCTTGGCAGCTTTCATTGTCAAGCCTCTTGAAGCGATTGAAGACATTGCGAAGAACATCAACACGAGAGTCACGCTGAGTTGATATTCCTTCATTGATTTTGGACAGGCTTTCCCATATTTGTTTTGCTGAGCCCAAAGCACTCACTCTGCCATACTGACCTTTGCTCAGATGGCCACGGATGATATTCTTCGCTTGAGAATCAAGTTGCTTGAATTTCTTCACATCAGCGACACAGATAGTAGAAGCAATGGAGGGAACGCCATGTTCCACAATATACCAGAGATCATTGTCAATTGCTTGAAGATGCATCTGCATCTTGGTCTTCCAGTAGGGGAAGTCCTTTCCTTCGAAAGTAGGACATCCTGCAGTAACCTTAATCATGCCTGCAGTCGACATACCTAAAACTCTAGGTGGTTAAACCAAAGTCACACAGAACAAGGGAGTACCTTGCTCTGATACCAATTGAAAGTGCGTTATATCGACTAGAGGGGGGGTGAATAGGTGATTTTTAGAATTTCATCACTAGGGAAATTCCTTTTTAGGAAATTCTTCACTGATGAATAACTTGCAGCGGAAATGGCAAGGGATCAGAAATGCACAGACTACAACAGCAGTTTTCTCGATGAGGATTATGGAAAACAGTTTGCACAGTACGCAGGCATAGAGTAAGCAGGTGAGGATTAACATATGTGAAGAATTTGGGTTGAGGAAATTCATACAAAATCTTCAGCAAATTCTTCAAATAGAGACAACGAAAGTCTTCAACATACACTATTGAGGAATTGAAAGAGTTGAAGAAAAAGAACACGTATCACAGTGAAGACACTTGTTGATGACCCAGTTCCAACTGTTGTGACAGTCGTACGTCTGGTTTGGAGCAGCTTGGTATTGAAACCAAAGGACACACAGTCCCTACCGTATTCTCCTTGAGCTAAGGACACACAGTCCTCGCCCAACACTCGTGGTAAGTCTTCAGGGCAGACTTCCAAACCCTCACAAACTTGGTCACCGGGCGATCCACAATTGACTGTTCGATTGCTCTAGACCATGACGCCTAACCGTCTGGAGGATGCACAGTCCTTAAAGGTAAAAGCTTCAGTTCCACACAGGAACAAATTCTTGAGTGATGCTCAATCACTTGGTTTTAGGTTTGTGGTTTGGTGTTTGGGGTATTTCCTCACTGATGATTTACTCTCGAAGACTCTGAGGAATTTGGGTTGCTCTAAATGACAAGTGTCAGTCTCTCGTGGAGCAACCAACCAGATAATGGTTGTGGGGGCGGCTATTTATAGCCTGGGAGCATCCCAACTTGATTTGACATAAATTCCCTTAAATACTATGACCGTTGGTATGGATAAGATCGGTGATGTGGCGCAAATCGCGGCAACGGTCGGGACTCTCAGCTGTGAGAGTCCTCTTGTCTCTCATATTCCTCACTTGAGGATTTTGTAGGATTAGGCTTGGGTTGAGCATCATGAGGAAATTCATTCCGTAGTATTACCTCGACCCCCTTTAACAGTACGGTGTTCCTATGACTCAAGAGTGAAGAAAATAAAACAGAAAGAATAAATCTTCATGCTTTAAAGTATTCAGACTGATTTTCTTCAAGACACACCGAGTTCCTCATCTTCAGTATCTTCATGAGGAATATCAATTTCATCGCAATTTCTTTGCGATCCAAATCTTCAGCATAAGACCAATTTATTCAGCCGAAGAGATACCTTTTTAGGGGTCGATATTCATCGTATAACTCAAACTCCTCAGGACTTATAGAGCTTGTGTACACTTATAAACACATTAGTTACTTAACCTATAAGTCTTCAAGCCACCAAAATCACTAAGTGCACTAGATGCACTTACACTTCTTCCAAGCAGGATCATAGGCAAGATGACCGTTTCCCTAGATACCATTACTATCAATGTCATGCTAGTTGTCTCATTTCTTTTGTTATGTCTCGCTGCCTATCACCTGTTAAATGTCAGCCTCCCAACATTGCCATGGAAACATGTATCCTTTCCACAACCTAGAAAACCATTGTTTGGCTATGTTACCGCTTGCTTAACCATTTGATAGCGTTGCTAGTTGTAGGTGCAGTTGCTTCCACGTGAAAACATGGGTTCCTTGTTATATCACCATATAATTTCTATTTAATTTAATGCACCTACATACTTGGTAAAAGGTGGAAGGCTTGGCCTTCTAGCCTGGTGTTTTGTTCCACCTTTGCCGCCTTAGTTTCGGTTACCGGTGTTATGTTCCATAATTAAGAGCTCCTAGCATGCTTGGGTTGTTATGGGGACCCCTTAGATTTTCGTTTTGGGATAAATCTCATTTGGCAAGGCCCAACATTGCTACTATTTGCTTAATAACAACTAAAATATGCATAGGGTTCGATCACCCCATGGATAATTAATCAACCCCCTGGGCCAATGCTCCTCATGAGTGTTGGTCCACCCACCTAGGAGTCGGTGGTGCCACCTTGGGGCAACTCGAGGCGTTTTTAGGCTATCGTGCACTTTGCATAGATGGATGACGCCCGTAGATAGAGAGCGCGCGGCTCTAGATGCGGATTTGGCTCATCGAGTGGCCTTGCTGGACTTGTTTTACTCTTCACGAACGTCTTGTGTGAGGGATACCGAGGATACTTTGGGCTATCTCGAGGTTGAGGTTTTCCAATAGGAACCCGAGGAAATAACGGGTTTTCCCTAATCGAGATTACTCCGGCGCATGGTGTGGTAGTTTGTGATGGACTAGTTGGAGCACCCCTGCACGGTTAAATCTTTCGAAAAGTCGTGTCCGCGGTTCTTTGGCAACTTGGAAACTTTGTTTAACATCCGGTTCTAGATAACTCGAAGTAAACTTAATTAAAATATGCCAACTATGTGCATAACCGTGACTGTCTCTTCTCATGAGTTCTGCATCCGGAAGAGGGCACGTTGGGGTTATGTCTGATGTAAGTAGGTGTTCAGGATCATTCATTGGATCATTAGTAGTTCACGTCTGCTATGCGTTGATCATCCCCCTCTTTTATTCTTGTACTCATAAGTTAGCCACCTCAAATAAATGTTAGTCGCTTGCTGCAGACTCACCACTTAACCATACCTCACCCATTAAGCTTGCTAGTCTTGATACCTTTGGAAATGAGATTGATGAGTCCCCTGTGGCTCACACATTACTACAACAACAGTTGTAGGTACACGTAAAGTGATACTTTGATGTGAGCACGATGATTCTTCTATTTGCAGTTTCTTCTTCTTGATCATCATCGATCTAGGATGGGTTCCACGCCGGCTGCCTAGGATAGAAAGGTTGGACGTTGTTCTTTTATTCTTTTTTTCGTCCATAGTCGGACCCTGCTCTTCTACATGATGACTGTATATTTTTGTATTAATGTGATCTTGATGTAGGTTGTGGCAAGTGTAAGCCAACTCCTTATACTCATCTTTTCAGTACATGTACTTGTAACGATATCCATTCTTGTGAAACGACGAGATGTGTTTCTATCCCCGCCGAGGCCCTCGCGCCAAAATAAGGATAGGATCGCATCTTGGGTGTTACAATACCTAACTATATGTGGTATTTCAATGTTATTCCAAGTAAATTTGCAAGCGCCAAGTCTAAAATTCAAAATAAAATTCTGTTTCGTGTGCCTATCTCGCTCATGAAGCGTCGAGGGGTGGCCGGTATTTTCCATGTCAAATAGGTTATTGTCAATATGAGTGTTTATTCACTTCTCATTGCATGATAGTATGGAAGTAATAGGGATGCCCGATCCCAAATAGAAAAAAATATTTTATGTTGTCAAATAATAAATTCCTTGGGAAGTGTTGGTACAGACGGCACTCGTGGATACGGCTAGCCGTGGAATGTGAAAAAATGGTGGAAAAGGAATAAACTTTATTTTTAGTTTGGGAACCGCCTATATTTTTTTAGCATGGAGAATATTGGAAACTCTTAGTCGTTCTCGTTGACAGGAAAAGCATGCCACCCTAAAAAAATTATCTCTATGCTTTTCACTTTGAGCTATGGCACCTTTACAAATCCCTGATTCTCTCTACGAAGGGCCTATCTATTTACCTTATGCAATTTTTATTTTTGAATTTGAGTCTCCATGTTCTCTTATAAAGCCCCAACAAATAAACACCATTATCACACTTGAGCATTGGGTGTAATTAATATTTGAGTGTGTTGCATGAATGGCTCAATGATAGAGCATGATGAGCTAGGGATAACGTTCTTTAGCATTGATAGTTTGAAAGGCTTAGTTGCTTGTTGGTATGCTTGAGTATTGAAATCTTCATTTTAAATTATAGACTACTGCTTTGCATCATCTACAAGTCAACATGTCCATGCTGAAAGAAAAAAAATATGATGAACATGTGAGGCAGCATTTCACAATCAAAAATTCTGTTTTTTATCATTTGACTACTCGAGGACGATCAGGAATTAAGCTTGGGGATGCTTATATGTCTCCAACGTATATATAATTTTTGATTGTTCTATACTGTTATGTTATCATTCTTGGATGATTAATAATCATTTTATAGATATTTTATGTAATTTTTTGGGACTAACCTATTGACATAGTGCCTAGTGCCAGTTGCTGTTTTTTCCTTCGCAGAGAATCCATATCAGATGAGGTCCAATTGCCACGATAACTTACGGAGATTTTTTGGAACAGAAGGAAACTTGGGGGATCAACATTGAGCAGCAGCCAAGTCCCAGGGGGTACTAGACACCAGGGTGCGTCGAAGGCCCCTAGCACAGCCTGGTGTCTAGTGGGGCCCTCAGGAAGCTTCTGGACCGCCTCTGAGCTCTATAAATACTCCCAATATTCCATAAATCCTAGAGGAGGCGACGAAAAATCGTTTCAGCCACCGCAAGTTCCAGAGCCATGAAAACCAATCTAGAGCCTTTTCTAGAGAAGAACGTGATCATGGAGGGGTTCGCCATCTTCATTGGTGCTCCTCCCATGATGCGTGAGTAGTTCATATCAGACCTACGGGTCTGTAGGAAATAGCTAGATGGCTTTCTCTTTTTTCTCAATACAATGGTCTCTTGGAGATCCATATGACGTAACTCTTTCTTTTGCAGTGTATTTTTGGGATCCGGTGAATTGTGAGTTTATGATCAGATCTATGAAAACATATTCATGCTTGATTATTATACCCTCGAATTTCTTCTCTGATATTTTGTTTTTGTGTGGCCAACTTGATCTTTTATCTTGCAATGGGAAAAGGTGCTTTGTGATGGGTTCGATCTTGCGGTGCTCAATCTCAGTGACAGAAAGAGACATGGCATGCATGTATCGTTGCCATTAAGGATAAAACGATGGGGTCTATTCCTACATGAATAGATCCTGTCTACATCATGTCATTGTTCTTAAGGCATTACTCTGTTTCTCCATGAACTCAATACACTAGATGGATGTTGGATAGCGGTCGATGTGTGGAGTAATAGAAGTAGATGCAGTCAGAAGTCACTCTACTTATCTTGGACATGATGTCTATATACGTGATCATTGTGATGAATATCGTCATAATTATTTTCTTTTCTATCAGTTTCCCAATAGTAATTTGTCTACCCACCACTTCCTATTTTCTCGAGAGAAGCCACTAGTGAAACATACGGCCCCCGGTGTCTGTGTCAAAACCGACGGATCTCGGGTAGGGGTCCCCAACTATGGATCTTGGACCGATGGGTTGCAGGAGACAAAGGGGACAGTGTTTTACCCGAGTTCGGGCCCTCTTAAGGAAGTAAACCCCTACATCCTGCTTGACTATATTGATGGAGTATGAGGATTGTAGAGTTGATCTACCTCGAGATCGTATGAGCTAAACCCTAGAAGAATCAACTTGTCTATGCGGACGAAACCTTCTGCTTTATATAGACACCACGGGTCCCTAGGGTTACATACAACTAACCTCTAGCCTGGGATAGATACGCCTATCTAGCCTATCAAACTTGGACAACACACCTGTCTTCGGGGTTTTCTTCCTGAATACGAAGTCATTATGCAATCTGGTCTTCAATTACACGGCCCATATGGCCGGCCTCTAAAAGATGGGTCGGTCGTCAGAGGACCCTTTAATCCAAGACTCCCTCAGTAGCCCCCGAACTTGCATCCAATGCCGATGTAAATGGTCTTCGGCAGCTTCGTGGCATTGAAAGTGATCGGCTTGCGAGCGATTCCCCCCTTTATTCGGTTAGTTCAAACTTGGTCATCTCGCGACATTTATGCCTTAAAAACACGCACTGGTTAATCAGAAGTCCAAAAGTCCCGAGTGTGAATAGTTCTTCGTCTGACAACCTTTCTGATGAAAAGTCGCAATAGTCACTTATGACAAAAACTCGATTCGTGGCTCGATGCCACTTTCCCACACGCACATCTCGTCGATGCGGAGATTGTGCCCCGCATTTAAGGGGATATGGATAATGGTTTGGGTAAACCCATGCGCGTTCACCGGCTTGGTCATTTCAGGAAGTGGTCGGGCCTGTGGTGTAATAAACAGGAACCCTTGGCTCGGCGCCCCCCATAAAAGGGGAAAAGATCTAGAGAGCGGCCACATGCATTCCAGACTCGACACATCCCATCCTAGCTTCCAGGAGCTCAGATTTCCTACCCTTTCCATCCTCTCCCCTCCGTCCTCCCCCAAACTGAGCCATGGCCAAATCAGGTTCTCACGGCAAGTGAGAGATCTCATGCGTCTCTAACAAAGACAACCGGGAGCTAAAGGAGGTCGGCTATCTATCGTCGAATATCGCTCATCGTGCGCCGGAGGAAGGCCAGGTGGTGCCCACTCCAAGGCCAAGGTCTGGTTCAATATTATATTGCTTCGTCGGACCCAGGGAAATTGCCAAACCATTTGGGAAAAAGAGTCATGTTTGTTCCCCACTTCATACGAGAACTAGGTTTCCCACTCCACCCCTTTTTCAGCGGCCTGATGTTCTACTACGGGTTAGATTTTCATGATCTTCCCCCAAACTCTTTCATGCACATTTCTTCTTTCATCATCGTTTGCGAGGCCTTCTTGTGGGTTCATCTGCACTTAGGCTTATGGCTTAAGACCTTCAATGCCAAGCCAAAATCAGTCAGTGGCCAACACGCTAACTGTGGCGGAGCTGTGATCAGCAAGCTTCCCCGAGTTGAATGGCCGGAGGGCACCTTCATTGACACCATCAAAGCATGGTAGAAGGAATGGTTTTACATCACTGAGCCTTGGGAGGCGGGCTGGCTGGCTCCCGTCGCCTTTATATCTGGACCCCCTAAGATCCTAACCTCGTGGGTGAGAAGGGGCCTCGATTGGGATCGTCCTCGGAGGTGAAAGCGTTGCAAGAGCGCGTCAAACATATGGTGAAGAAGAACGTCGAGCTGACCAACGTGGTTCAAGTTATGCTCCATCGCCGCATCCTTCCCTGCCAGCATCGGGATACACCAATGCGGTCCTACAAGCTCGACGACCCTGGCATCGTGAACCAGTTCTACCACATCACCCTTGAGAATTTGTGGAAGACGTTATTTAAACCTCAACAAGAGTGGCCAGCCGAAGAAGAAGACGTCAGCTTGGATGCCGCCAACCCCCCTTTGGAGGTATGATCAAGCCTCTTGCTTTTTATTAAAGCTTTTCACTTTATCAGAGATCTCATTTTCTTCCCCTACCATCTCTGTAGGTCTAGCTGGAAAAGGCCAAGGAAATAGATGGTCCAGCCCCCTTGCCCGAGGAACCCAGGTCGCAATTGCTGACCGCAACGCTGGTGGTGGCGTCGTACACGACTCCAGATAAGAAGGAGAAGAAGATGGAGGAGACCCGCGGGGGTCTCCTCTCAAGGGGTTCTCCAAATACTATGTCCGGTGAGACCCATGCCTCCTCTGCGTACGAGGAAGAGGAGAAAGAGGATGGAGGGGGGAAATATGTTGGAAATATGCCCTAGAGGCAATAATAAATTATTTATTATTATATTTATTTGTTCATGAAAATCTTTTATTATCCATGCTATAATTGTATTGATTGGAAAAACAGTGCATGTGTGGATACATAGACAAAACACTGTCCCTAGTAAGCCTCTAGTTGACTAGCTCATTGACCAAAGATGGTCAAGGTTTCCTGACCATAGGCAAGTGTTGTCACTTGATAACGGGATCACATCATTAGGAGAATCATGTGATGGACTAGACCCAAATTAATAGACGTAGCATGTTGATCGTGTCATTTTGTTGCTACTGTTTTCTGCGTGTCAAGTACTTATTCCTATGACCATGAGATCATATAACTCACTGACACCGGAGGAATGGTTTCTGTGTATCAAACGTCGCAAAGTAACTGGGTGACTATAAAGATGCTCTACAAGTATCTCCGAAGGTGTTCGTTGAGTTAGTATGGATCGAGACTGGGATTTGTCACTCCGTGTGACGGAGAGGTATCTCGGGGCCCACTCGGTAATACAACATCACACACAAGCCTTGCAAGCAAAGTGACTTAGTGTAAGTTGCGGGATCTTGTATTAGAGAACGAGTAAAGAGACTTGCCGGTAAACGAGATTGAAATAGGTATGCGTATACTGACGATCGAATCTCGAGCAAGTAACATACCGAAGGACAAAGGGAATGACATACGGGATTATATGAATCCTTGGCACTGAGGTTCAAACGATAAGATCTTCGTAGAATATGTGGGATCCAATATGGGCATCCAGGTCCCGCTATTGGATATTGACCGAGGAGTCACTCGGGTCATGTCTGCATAGTTCTCGAACCCGCAGGGTCTGCACACTTAAGGTTAGACATTGTTTTATGCGTATTTGAGTTATATGGTTGGTTACCGAATGTTGTTCGGAGTCCCGGATGAGATCACGGACGTCACGAGGGTTTCCGGAATGGTCCGGAAACGAAGATTGATATATAGGATGACCTCATTTGATTACCGGAAGGTTTTCGGAGTTACCGGGAATGTACCGGGAATGATGAATGGGTTCCGGGTGTTCACCGGGGGGCAACCCACCCCGGGGAAGCCCATAGGCCTTGGGGTGGCGCACCAGCCCTTGGTTGGCTGGTGGGACATCCCAAGAAGGCCCTATGAGCCATAGGAAGAAAATCAAAGAGAAAAAAAGGGGGAGGTGGGAAAAAGGGGAAGGACTCCACCTTCCAAACCTAGTTGGATTCGGTTTGGAAGGGGAGGACTCCCCCCTTGGCTCGGCCGAACCCCTTCGGGCTCCTTGAGCCCCAAGGCAAGGCGCCCCCTCTCCCAGCTATATATATGGAGGTTTTAGGGCGGATTTGAGACAACTTTGCCACGGCAGCCCGACCACATACCTCCACGGTTTTACCTCTAGATCGCGTTCCTGCGGAGCTCGGGCGGAGCCCTACTGAGATTAGATCACCACCAACCTCGACGGATCGCGGGACGGTTTGCGGGGCGGATCGAGGGACGTGAGGACGTTCCACTACATCAACCGTGTTTCTTAACGCTTCTGTTGTGCGATCTACAAGGGTACATAGACCGAATATCCCCTCTCGTAGATGGACATCACCATGATAGGTCTTCGTGCGCGTAGGAAAAATTTTGTTTCCCATGCGACGTTCCCCAACAGTGGCATCATGAGCTTGGTTCATGCATAGATGTCTTCTCGAGTAGAACACAAAAGTTTTTGTGGGCGGTGATGTGCGTTTTGCTGCCCTCCTTAGTCTTTTCTTGATTTCGCGGTATTGTTGGATTGAAGCGGCTTGGACCGACATTACTCGTACGCTTACGAGAGACTGGTTTCATCGCTACGAGTAACCCCCTTGATAAAAGATGACTGGCAAGTGTCGGTTTCTCCAACTTTAGTTGAATCGGATTTGACCGAGGAGGTCCTTGTATAAGGTTAAATAGCAATTCATATATCTCCGTTGTGGTGTTTGTGTAAGTAAGATGCGATCCTACTATATACCCATGGTCACCACGTAAAACATGCAACAACAAAACTAGAGGACGTCTAACTTGTTTTTGCAGGGTATGCTTGTGCTGTGATACGACGATGTATGTGATATATTGGATGTATGAGATGATCATGTTGTAATAGATAATATCGACTTGCACGTCGATGGTACGGCAACCGGCAGGAGCCATAGGGTTGTCTTTAAACTAACGTTAGTGCTTGCAGATGCGTTTACTATTTTGCTAGGATGTAGCTTTAGTAGTAATAGCATGAGTAGCACGACAACCCCGATGGCGACACGTTGATGGAGATCATGGTGTGGCGCCGGTGACAAGAAGATCGTGTCGGTGCTTTGGTGATGGAGATCAAGGAGCACGTGATGATGGCCATATCATGTCACTTATGAATTGCATGTGATGCTAATCCTTTTATGCACCTTATTTTGCTTAGAATGACGGTAGCATTATGAGGTGATCTCTCATTAAAATTTCAAGACGAAATTGTGTTCTCCCCAACTGTGCACCGTTGCGACAGTTCTTCGTTTCGAGACACCACGTGATGATCGGGTGTGATAGACTCAACGTTCACATACAACGGGTGCAAAACAGTTGCACACGCGGAACACTCGGGTTAAGCTTGACGAGCCTAGCATGTGCAGACATGGCCTTGGAACACATGAGACCGAAAGGTCGAGCATGAATCGTATAGTTGATATGATTAGCATAAAGATGCTTACCACTGAAACTATTCTCGACTCACGTGATGATCGGACTTGAGATAGTGGATTTGGATCATGTACCACTCAAATGACTAGAGAGATGTACTTTTTGAGTGGGAGTTCTTAAGTAATATGATTAATTCAACTAATTTTCATGACCATAGTCTAATGGTCTTTGCGAATTACGATGTAGCTTGCGCTATAGCTCTACTATTTTTATATGTTCCTAGAGAAAATTTAGTTGAAAGTTGATAGTAGCAAACTTTGCAGAGGATTGTCCTCGTTGCTGCGCAGAAGGCTTATGTCCTTAATGCACCACTCGGTGTGCTGCACCTCGGGCGTCGTCTGTGGATGCTGTGAACATCCGACATACACGTTTCTGATGACTACACGATAGTTCAGTACAAAATACTTAATGGCTTAGAAGCAAGGCGCCGAAGACGTTTTCAAACGTCACGGAACATAAGAGATGTTCTAAAGAGATGAAATTGTGATTTCATGCTTGTGCCCCTGTTAAGAGGTACGAGACCTCTGACAAGATTCTTTGTCCACAAAGTAAGGGACAAAAGCTCAATCGTTGAGCGTGTGCTCAGATTATCTGAGTACGACAATCGCTTGAATCAAGTGGGAGTTAATCTGCCAAATGAGATAGTGATGGTTCTCCAAAGTCACTGCCACCAAGCTGTGAGAGCTTCGTGATGAACTATAACATATCAAGGATAGTACAATGATCCTTGAGCAATTCGTGATGTTTCACACTGCGAAAGTAGAAATCAAGAAGGAGCATCAATAGTTGATGGTTAGTAAAACCACTAAGTTTCAAGAAAGGCAAGGGCTAGAAGGGATACTTCATGAAACGGCAAAACAATTGCTGCACTAATGAAGAGACCCAAGATTAAACCCAAACCCAAGACTAAGTGCTTCTGTAATGAGGGGAACAGTCACTGAGGCGGAGCAACTCTAGATACTTGGTAGATAAGAAGGCTGGCAAAAGTCGAAAGAAGTATATTTGATATACATGATGTTGATGTGTACTTTACTAGTACTCCTTGTATCACGAGGGTATTGGATACCGGTTCGGTTGCTAAGTGATTAGTAACACGAAATGAAAGCTACGGCATAAACGGAGACTAGCTAAAGGCGAGGTGATGATACGTGTTGGAAGTGTTTCCAAGGTTGATATGATCAAACGTCGCACGCTCCCTCTACCATCGGGATTGGTGTTAAACCTAAATAATTGTTATTTGGTGCTTGCGTTAAGCATGAACATGATTGGATCGTGTTCATTGCAATACGATTATTCATTTAAAGAGAATAATGGTTACTCTATTTGCTTGAATAATCACCTTCAATGGTTTATTGAATCTCGATTGTAGTGTTACACATGTTCATGATATTGGTGCCAAAAGATACGAGGTAATGATGATAGTACCACTTACTTGTGGCACTGCCGCTTGAGTCATGTTGGTATAAATTGCATGAAGAGGCTCCATGCTGATGGATCTTTATACTCACTTGATTTTGAATCACTAGTGACATGCAAATCATACCACATGAGCAAAGCCTTGTTTTCATTGAGATGAAACAAGATAGTAACTTGTTGGAAGTGATACATTTTTATGTATGCAGTCCAATGGGTGCTGAGGCACGCAGTGGATATCATTATATTCTTACTTCAATGACGATTTGAGTAGATACAAGAGTATTTACTTAATGAATCACAAGTCTGAAATATTGAAAAGTTCAATTCTGTTTCATAGTGAAGTTCGTCGTAACAAGAGGATAAACGATCTACGACATGATCATAGAAATGAATATCTGAGTTACGAGTGTTGGTACGCAGTTAAGACAATGTGGAAATTGTTTCGCAGCTCATGCCACATGGAACATCATAGTGTGATGATGTGTCTGAACGTCATAGCCACGCACTATTTGGTATGGTGCATGCTATGATGTCTCTTATCGAATTACCACTATCGTTTATGGGTTATGCATTAGAGACAACCTCATTCACTTTAAATAGGGCACCGCGTATTTCCGTTGAGATGACACAGTATAGACTGAGGTTTAGAGAAATCTAAACTGTTGTTTCTTGAAAGTTTGGGGCTTCGACACTTATGTGAAAAAGTTTCACACTGATAAGCTCGAACCCAAAGCAGATAAATGCATCTTCATAGGATATCCAAAACAGTTGGGTACATCTCCTATCTCAGATCCGAAAGCAAAGTGTTTGTTTCTAGAAACGGATCATTTCTCGAGGAAAGGTTTCTCTCGAAAGAATTGAGTGGGAGGGTGGTAGAACTTGATGAGGTTATTGAACCATCACTTCAACCAGTGTGTAGGAGGGCGCAGGAAGTTGTTCCTGTGGCGCCTACACCAATTGAAGTGAAAGCTGATGATGGTGATCATCGAGCAGCGGATCAAGTTACTACAAACCTCGTAGGTTGACAAGGTCGCGTACTACTGCAGAGTGGTACGGTAACCCTGTCTTGGAGGTCATGTTGTTGAGCAACAGTGAACCTACGAGTTATGAAGAAAGCAATGGTGGGCCCGGATTCCGACAAATGGCTGGAGGCCATGAAATCCGAGAGAGGATCCATGTATGAAAACAAAGTGTAGACTTTGGATGAACTACTTGATGGTCATAGGACTATTGAGTAACGATGGATCTTTAAAAGGAATACAAACAATGAAGGTGATAAGGCACTATTAAGAAAAGCTTGACTTGTCGCAAAGATGTTTCCGACAAGATCAAACAGTTGACTATGATGAGACTTTCTCACTCGCAGCGATGCTAAAAGTCTGTTAGAGTTATGTTAGTAGTTGCTACATTATTTATGAAATATTGCACATAGGATGTCAAAACATTGTTTCCTCGATGGTTTCCTTGAGCAAACATTGTATGTGATACAACCAGGAGGTTTTGTCGATCCTAAAGATACTAGCAAGTATGCAAGCTCCAGCGATCCTTCAATGGACTGGTGCAAGCATCTCGGAGTTGGAATATACACTTTGATGAGATGATCAAAGATTTTGGGTTTGTACAAGGTTTATGAGAAACTTGTATTTCCAAAGAAGTGAGTGGGAGCACTATAGAATTTCTGATGAGTATATGTGGTTGACATATTGTGGATCAGAAGTAATGTAGAATTTCTGTAAAGCATACAAGGTTGTTTGAAAGGAGTTTTCAAAGGAGTACCTGGATTGCGCTACTTGAACGTTGAGCATCAAAGATCTATGGAGATAGATCGAAAGCGCTTAATGGAAGTTTCAACAAGATGCATGCCTTGACAAGTTTTTGAAGGAGTTCAAAATAGATCAGCAAAGAAGGAGTTCTTGGTTGTGTTGTGTTGTAAGGTGTGGGTTTGAGTAAGACTCAAAACCCGACCACGGTGGAATAAAGAGAATAGACGAAGGTCGTCTTCTATGCCTTGGCCGTAGAATCTGAAGTATGCCATGATGGCTACCGCACCTGATGTGTGCATTGACTCAAAGTCTGTTGAGAGGTACAGAGAGTGATCCATGATTGAATCACTAGCAGCGGTCAAAATTTATCCTTAGTAACTGATGGACTAAGGAATTTTTCTCGATTATGGAGGTGGTTAAAGAGTTCGTCGTAAAGGGTTACGTCGATGCAAGCTTTGACACTAATCGGAATAACTATGAGTAGTGAAACGGATTCGTATAGTAGAGTAGATATTTGGAGTATTTCCGAATAGCACATAGTAGCAGCATCTATAAGACGACATAAAGATTTGTAAAGAACACACGGATCTGAAAGTTTCAGAACCGTTGACTAAAACCTCTCTCACGAGCAAGACGTGATCAGACCCCACAACTATATGGGTGTTGGATTCGTTGGAAATACATGGTGATGTGAACTAGATTATTGACTCTAGTGCAAGTGGGAGACTGTTGGAAATATGCCCTAGAGGCAATAATAAATTAGTTATTATTATATTTCTTTGTTCATGAAAATCGTTTATTATCGATGCTATAATTGTATTGATTGGAAACACAGTGCATGTGTGGATACATAGACAAAACACTGTCCCTAGTAAGCCTCTAGTTGACTAGCTCGTTGATCAAAGATGGTCAAGGTTTCCTGACCATAGGCAAGTGTTGTCACTTGATAACGGGATCACATCATTAGGAGAATCATGTGATGGACTAGACCCAAATTAATAGACGTAGCATGTTGATCGTGTCATTTTGTTGCTACTGTTTTCTGCGTGTCAAGTATTTGTTCCTATGACCATGAGATCATATAACTCACTGACACCGGAGGAATGCTTTGTGTGTATCAAACGTCGCAACG
Source organism: Hordeum vulgare subsp. vulgare (assembly GCF_904849725.1). Classification (NCBI taxonomy): domain Eukaryota; kingdom Viridiplantae; phylum Streptophyta; class Magnoliopsida; order Poales; family Poaceae; genus Hordeum; species Hordeum vulgare. The sequence goes on from NC_058521.1 coordinate 371,453,827, forward strand.
TAACTGGGTGACTATAAAGATGCTCTACAGGTATCTCCGAAGGTGTTCGTTGAGTTAGTATGGATCGAGACTGGGATTTGTCACTCCGTGTGACAAAGAGGTATCTCGGGGCCCACTCGGTAATACAACATCACACACAAGCCTTGCAAGCAAAGTGACTTAGTGTAAGTTGCGGGATCTTGTATTACGGAACGAGTAAATAGACTTGCCGGTAAACGAGATTGAAATAGGTATGCGGATACTGACGATCGAATCTCGGGCAAGTAACATACCGAAGGACAAAGGGAATGACATACGAGATTATACGAATCCTTGGCACTGAGGTTCAAACGATAAGATCTTCGTAGAATATGTGGGATCCAATATGGGCATCCAGGTCCCGCTATTGGATATTGACCGGAGAGTCACTCGGGTCATGTCTGCATAGTTCTCGAACCCGCAGGGTCTGCACACTTAAGGTTAAACGTTGTTTTATGCGTATTTGAGTTATATGGTTGGTTACCGACTGTTGTTCGGAGTCCCGGATGAGATCACGGACGTCACGAGGGTTTCCGGAATGGTCCGGAAACGAAGATTGATATATAGGATGACCTCATTTGATTACCGGAAGGATTTCGGAGTTACCGGGAATGTACCGGGAATGACGAACGGGTTCCGGGTGTTCACCGGGGGGCAACCCACCCCGGGGAAGCCCATAGGACTTGGGGTGGCGCACCAGCCCTTGGTGGGCTGGTGGGACAGCCCAAGAAGGCCCTATGCGCCATAGGAAGAAAATCAAAGAGAAAAAAAAGGGGGAGGTGGGAAAAAGGGGAAGGACTCCACCTTCCATACCTAGTTGGATTCGGTTTGGAAGGGGAGGACTCCCCCCTTGGCTCGGCCGAACCCCTTCGGGCTCCTTGAGCCCCAAGGCAAGGCCCCCCCTCTCCCACCTATATATACGGAGGTTTTAGGGCGGATTTGAGACAACTTTGCCACGGCAGCCCGACCACATACCTCCACGGTTTTACCTCTAGATCGCGTTCGTGCGGAGCTCGGGCGGAGCCCTACTGAGATTAGATCACCACCAACCTCCGAAGCGCCGTGACGCTGCCGGAGAACTCATCTACCTCTCCGTCTCTCTTGCTGGATCAAGAAGGCCGAGATCATCGTCGAGTTGTGCGTGTGCTGAACGCGGAGGTGCCGTCCGTTCGGCACTAGATCGTGGGACGGATCGCGGGACGGTTCGCGGGGCGGATCGAGGGACGTGAGGACGTTCCACTACATCAACCGCGTTTCTTAACGCTTCTGTTGTGCGATATACAAGGGTAGGTAGATCGAATATCCCCTCTCGTAGATGGACATCACCATGATAGGTCTTCGTGCGCGTAGGAAAAATTTTGTTTCCCATGCGATGTTCCCCAACAAAATATTCCCTCCAAACAAGGAAGAGGGTGACGCCAGAGGACAGCAAGGAAGGCTTTCCTCCAGAGGACCCGAAAAAACCTTGCAGAGGCAAGGTAGTCCTGCCCGACGATAGTCCGTATTTCAACAAGGACTCAGAGGACTTTGAGAGGGTTATCCGAAGGACCCCCAGGGTCAAGCCCCAGGCCTAAAGGTATGGAATCCAACTTGTATTTAATGAATTATGGTGAGCTTTCTTCGGTAATCATACATGCTCATTTCTCCAACACAGCCCTGCCCTAGACCTCCCAACGGATCAAGTCTCGGGGGGTTCATTACTAGCCGAATTGAAAAGAGCGGGAATGCATCCCGCACTGCTCTCCCTCCGTCGGATGAGGCTGTGGAGGTGATGTCCCGCCAAGCCCCTCCGAACACGGGGGACGAGGTGGTAATGCCTAAGTAAACACTTCGGCCACCAAAGATCGGGAGGTCCCGACCGAGGTTCGTGCCTCGATCGCCGAAGACTACGCGATCCCATCCAAGATTCATGCCTCGATCACCGAAACCCAGGAAGTCGATCCCTCTTGATGAGGGGAGAGGGGGCATAGACTCGTTCGACATTATTCCAGATAGAGCTCCAAGGATCCCTCCTCCTCCGGTGTCATCACTGTTGCCTCCGACGCCGCCTGTACCAGAATAGGCCGCAGCCGAATAGCCCACAAGGATGGCAGAGGCCCTATCCAACGCGTCCATCGCTGATGAAAATCGCACCCTTATGGGTGCGATTCTGCAAACCATTCAGTCCATTGATATCGGACTGAAGGGAGCGTTCAGTAGTTTGCTGACAGGCTTCGAGGTAAAATGATTAGTGTTTATTTTTATTAATAAGGTTTTTATATGTCTTATAGGTATTATAGCCCGTCGAGCCATGGGTGATTTGAAAAAGCTTGCCCGTGGCTCAAGATAATTTACCATCTTTGAGCAAAATTGGTTTGGGGGACCCATGAACTATTACAGCTCATTAGGGTACTTCGGCCAAATAACCCAGTCCCATTGACGTGAATGCTTATAAGAATTATCTGGTTATTGCAAGTCTCTCCCTCGGTTGTGGCTACTAATGCCCTAGAACTAGACGAGCTGAACCAAAACTCCACGTTTCACATGAGGGCCTTAGCCGACTTAATAGTCGGCTTGCTGAGAAGCAAGGTAAGCTTAACACATGCCACTGATACTTTTGTATTACTTGAATAGTTTACTACTGTCTGGATTTTATACGTGACATCATGATTCCGATTATGTGAGCAGCCATGGACCTGGAGTTGGAGAAACTCCAAGCCAAATTGGAGAAGGCCGAGCAGGAGGCGGCCGCTCATAAGATGGTGGCAGAGAAAATCGCCACCGAGCTACACTGGTTGAAGACTGAGAGCGGTGAGCACAAGGCTAGAGTGACCGAGGTCCGGCAGGAGTTGTAAGATGTGAGTGCTAAACATGAAGCCTTGGAACAAAAGTTTGAGGAACACATGACCGAGCTTTCCAAGCTATCCTCCATGCTCAAATCGGAGCGGGTAGAGAGGCGCTTCTTCGAAGAAGAAGTGCACCAGGTGAAGAAGATTGCGGATGGTAAGCCATACTTACTGCAAAGTGCCTTTGGTGGAAACGGGTTTGTCTTTCATACACGGCTATGGCGTTCCCCATCGCCTTTACGGACCTCCTGCAGAGTGCAGCACACGCAGCCAAGCACTACGAGGTCCATGACGGGGACGCCAAGCAGAGGCTTTTCTAGGTGCAGTTTGAAGCTCCCGAGGCCAACCCCCATGTTGTTAATCAAAAGAAGTACCTGATGGAGCTTCGTAGGATGGGGGAGCCGGCCATGAAGGTCCTCTGCATCTGTTTATGCCCTACCGAGCCTCTGGCAAGTAGTTATTTCAGCTTAGTGCAAAAGTTGTGCGACGTCGTGCCTCAGCTCGAGGTCCTAAATCCCTCCGTCTGCATAGAGGGAGCTCGGATGGCCTTTGAAAGGAACATGATGCACTCTCCAGGAGTGAAGCCCCTGACGATGGGAACTGCAACTCTGCCTCCTAGGAAGGAACATCGGTGGCTGGAGCTTTATTTCTCTGTCGAGATCGAGGGTGCTCAGGCCATCGAAGCCCATTGTCCCAAAGATATGATTTATGAATAGGGATATAGTAGTGTGCCTTGTAACAATTCGTTATAATGAAACTCATCCTAATGTAACGCACTTTTAAATTATTTTTTGACTCCTATTTTGGCCTTTTAATCTGAAAGTTTCCAATCGTCGGCTTCAGCCCCCATGTAGAAACTACAAAGGGTGTTTCGACATCCGCACTGTAACCCTTAGCCGATGTATTAGTGCCCGGAGGTGGTAGTGTGTGAAGGAAAGGAGGCAATCGGACTATTCGGCTTTAGAGCTTTCACTTAGCCTTAGGAGCTTTAAATGCGGGGGCTAGCCCCTAGTTTCGTGTGGTAATCGGATGAACCGAATTTTTGAAATAATTACCACCAGGTTTGCAAAGGTACATACCTCTCCGTATAACATTGAAGAAAACCCCATGGGTCTTTAGTTTTTAACTCAGATTGCACACCGGTTCTCGCTTATTATGAGAGTCAGTTTTCGGCTTTCTCCGCTAAGGTATTTTTAGCCAGGCCAGCTAGGAATACAATCGCAGTGGTTTTCCGTTTACCCCTTCAGCCGAACAAGCACAGTGTAAGGGGGTAAGCACACGAGCGGGCAACCCAACAATTGATCCAAGACATAATTCGAAATTGATGCATATAAAGCAATATCCAAGAAACCGGACACTAAAAAAGGTAGTGACGAGATAGTGCTCGGGGCGGTGTTTTATCCAAGCCCCCGGTCTATTAGCCGATCGCACTTGATACCTTCAAACAAATCTACCCTTCGCCACCGATGAACAAAACGCCTATAAATGTAAAGATGTTTTAAAAATGTATATGAATAATATTTATTATACTTCATGGCGCCAAGGAACTATTGTTCGGATCATCATATTTAAAAGGCGACCTTTTCTCCATGGCTATCATGGGTGACTTGATGTCATCCCTGCTTCCAGCTACGCGGTTTCTCCTATGCTTCTTAGGAAGGAGGGGTAAAATCCCTTAAAGGTTGTTTCATTGTCGGCAGGCGGACCTTGAATAGGCGGTCTTGAGAAGTTGTCGCGCTATACGTGAGCTTGAAGCTTGAGAGATCCATAACGACATCTCGTTCTTTGTGTGTGAAGACATGTGGTCCATAGTTCGGTCGAACCGAGCATATAGTCCTTGGTTGTGGATCCCCATAGCTGTGTTGGAAATATGCCCTCGAGGCAATAATAAATTGGTTATTATTATATTTCCTAGTTCATGATAATTGTCTATTACTCATGCTATAATTGTATTAACCGAAAACCGTAATACATGTGTGAGTATATAGATCACAACGTATCCCTAGTGAGCCTCTAGTTGGCTAGCTCGTTGATCAATAGATGATCATGGTTTCTTGATCATGGACATTGGTTGTCATTGATAACGGGATCACATCATTGGGGAATGATGTGATGGACAAGACCCAATCCTAAGGATAGCACTAGATCGTGTTGTTCGTCTGCTAAACCTTTTCTAATGTCAAGTATCATTTCCTTAGACCATGAGATTGTCCAACTCCTGGATACCGTAGGAGTGCTTTGGGTGTATCAAACGTCACAACGTAACCGGGTGATTATAAAGGTGCACTACAGGTATCTCCTGAAGTGTGTGTTGGGTTGTACGAATCGAGACTGGGATTTGTCACTCCGTGTGACGGAGAGGTATCTCTGGGCCCACTCGGTAATCCATCATCATATTGAGCTCACTGTGACTAAGGAGTTATCCACGGGATGATGTGTTACGGAACGAGTAAAGAGACTTGTCGGTAACGATATTGAACAAGGTATCGGATACCGACGATCGAATCTCGGGCAAGTATCGTACCGGTAGACAAAGGGAATTGCATACGGGATTGATCGAATCCCCGACAACAAAGTTCATCCGATGAGATCATCGTGGAACATGTGGGAACCAACATGGATATCCAGACCCCGTTGTTGGTTATTGACCGGAGAGGTGTCTCGGTCATGTTTGCATGCTTCCCAAACCCGTAGGGTCTACACACTTAAGGTTCGATAATGCTAGGGTTATATGGGAAGAGTGTACGTGGTTACCGAAGGTTGTTCGGAGTCCCGGATGAGATCCCATACGTCACGAGGAGTTCTGGAATGGTCCGTAGGTAAAGATTGATATATAGGAAGTGAGCATTTGGTCATCGGAATTGTTTCGGGCGACACCGGTAATGTACCGGGACCACCGGAAGGGTTCCGGGTGTCCACCGGCAAGGGCCACCAGCCCCAAAGTTCTCCATGGGCTAAGAGTGGGAGGGAACCAGCCCATATGTGGGCTGGTGCGCCTCCACAAGAGGCCCAAGGCGCAGCAAGGGTGGAGAGGGGCAAACCCTAGGCGTGGTTGGCCAACTTGGGCCTCAAAGGCCCACCCTAGGGCGCTCCACCCCTTGGTCACCGCCCTCCTTGGCCCCTAGGGTTGCGGCACCCTTTAGGGTGGGCACCTCCTCCCTCTCCTCCTATATATAGTGGAGGGTTTTGGCCTTTTGAGACACACAATTGATCTCTCCACGGCGCTGCCATACTCCTCCTCCTCCTCGTCCTCCGTAGTGCTTAGCGAAGCTCTGCCGGAGTGCCACGTAGCTCCATCATCACCATGCCATCGTGCTGCCGGAGCTCTCCCTCAACCGCTCCTCCCTCCTTGCTGGATCAAGGCTTTGGAGACATCACCGGGCTGCACGTGTGTTGAACGCGGAGGCGCCGTTGTTCGGCACATAGATCGGAATCCACCGCAATTTGAATCGCTGCGAGTACGACTCCATTAACCGCGTTCTAGCAACGCTTCCGCTTAGCAATATTCAAAGGTATGAAAATGCTCTACCCCTTTGCTCGTTGCTGGTTTATCCATAGATAGATCCTTGCGTGGCGTAGGAATTTTTTTGAAATTACTACGTTCCCCAAAAGTGGCATCCGAGCCAAGGTTCTATGCGTAGATTCTATGCACGAGTAGAACACAAAAGTTGTGGGCGTTGATTTGTCAATTTGCTTGCCGTTACTAGTCTTATCTTGATTCAGCGCCATCGTGGGATGAAGCGGCCCGGACCGACTTTGCACGTACTCTAACGTGAGACTGGTTCCACCGACCGACATGCACTTGTTGCATAAGGTGGCTAGCGGGTGTCTGTCTCTCGCACTTCAGTCGGACCGGATTTGATGAAGAGGGTCCTTATGAAGGATAAATAGCTTTGGCATATCAACTTTGTTGCTGTCATGTAGCTAAGAAACGTTCTTGCTGGAAACCCTAACCAGCCACGTAAAACATGCAACAACAATTAGAGGACGTCTAACTTGTTTTCCAGGGTATGATATGTGATGTGATATGGCCAAAAGGATGTGATGTTACATATGTGATGTATGATATTGATCATATTCTTGTGATAGGATTCACGACTTGCATGTCAATGAGTATGAAAATCGGCAGGAGCCATAGGAGTTGTCTTAATTTATTGTATGAGATGTAACGCCATGTGATTACTTTACTTTATTTCTAGACATTAGCTACAGTAGTAGAAGTAATAGATTGGTGTGACGACTTCACAGAGACACAGTGATGGAGATCAGGGTGTCATGCCGGTGATAATGATGATCATGTTGCCCCGAAGATGGTGATCAAAGGAGCAAGATGATATTGGCCATATCATGTCACTATATGATTGCATGTGATGTTTATCATGTTTTACAACTTATTGCTTAGAACGACGGTAGCAAAGATAAGATGATCCCTCATTAAAATTTTGAGATATGTATTCCCCTAAGTGTGCACCGTTGCGAAGGTTCGTTGTTTTGAAGCACCACGTGTGGATTGGGTGTGATAGATTCTAACGTTCGCATACAACGGGTGTAAGCGAGTTTACACACGCAGAACACTTAGGTTTACTCGACGAGCCTAGCATGTACAGACATGGCCTCGAATACGGGAGACCAAAAGGTCAAACATGAGTTGTATGGTTGATACGATCACGATAGAAATGCTCAACATTGATGACTAGTCCGTCTCACGTGATGATCGGACACGGGCTAGTCGACGTGGATCATGTATCACTTGGATGACTAGAGGGATCTTGATCTGAGTGGGAGTTCATTAGTAATTTGATTAGATGAACTTAATTATCATGAACATAGTCAAAAGGTCTTTGCAAATCATGTTATAACTTGCGCTATAGCTCTACGGGTTTTGATATGTTCCTAGAGAAAACTTAGTTGAAAGATAGAGGTAGAAATTATACGGACTGGGTCCGTTATCTGAGGATTGTCCTCATTGCTGAGCAGAAGGCTTATCTCCTTAATGCGCCGCTCGGTGTTGTGAACCCCAAGCGTGATCTGTGGATGTTGCGAACATCCGACATACACATTTTTATAACTACATGATAGTTCAGTGCAAAATGCTTAAATGACTTAGAATTGAGGCGCTAAAGACGTTTCGAACGTCGCGGGATATACGAGATGTTCCAAGAGATGAAATTGGGATTTCATGCTCATGCCCTTGTTGAGAGGTATGAGACCTCCGACAAGATTATTTGTCAACAAAGTAATGGAGAAAAGCTCAATCATTGAGCATGTGCTTAGATTGTCTGAATGCTACAATCGCTTGAATCGAGTGGGAGTTGATCTTCCAGATGAGAAAGTGATGATTCTCCAAAGTCACTGCAACCAAGCTACTAGAGCTTCGTGATGAACTATAACATATCACAGATAGATATGATGATCCTTGAACTATTCACTATGTTTGACACCGCGAAAGTAGAATCAAAAAGGGATCATCAATTGTTGATGGTTAGTAAAACCGCTAGTTTCCAAAGGGGCAAAGGGCAAGAAGGGATACTTCATGAAACGGCAAACCACTTGCTACTCTAGTGAATAGACCCAAGGTTGAACCCAAACCCGAGACTAAGTGCTCCTATAATGAGGGGAACAGTCATTAAACTACCCTAGATACTTGGTAGATGAGAAGGCTGGCAAAGTCGAAAAAAGTATATTGGATATACATGATAACGATTTGTACTTTACTAGTACTCCTAGTAGCACGAGGGTATTAGATACCGGTTCAGTTGCTAAGTATTAGTAACTCGAAATAAAAGCTACGGGATAAACAGAGACTAGCTAAAAGCAAGGTGACGATGTGTGTTCGAAGTGTTTGCAAGGTTGATGTGATCAAACATCGCACGCTCCTTCTACCATGAAGATTAGTGTTAAACCTAAATAATTGTTATTTTGTGTTTGCGTTGAGCATAGACATGATTGGATTATGTTTATGGCAATACGGTTACTCATCTAAAGAGAATAATGGTTATTCTGTTTACTTGAATAATACCTTCAATGGTCTTGCACCTAGAATGAAGGGTTTATTGAATCTCGATCGTAGTGATACACATGTTCATAATATTGATGCCAAAATATATAAAGTAACAATGATAGTGCCACATATTTGTGGCACTGCCGCTTGAGTCATATCGGTATAAAATGCATGAAGAAACTCCATGCGGATGGATCATTTGGACTCACTTGATTTTTGAATCACTTGAGACATGCAAATCATACCACATGGGAAAGATGACTGAAGACCTCGTTTTCCAGTGAAATGGAACAAGAAACTAACTTGTTGGAAGTAATACATTTTGATGTGTGCAGTCCAATGAGTGCTGAGGCACGCACTGTATATCATTATGTTCTTACTTCACAGATGATTTGAGTAGATACTAGTGTATTTACTTGATGAAACACAAATCTGAATTATTGAAAGGTTCAAGTAATTTCAGAGTGAAGTTGAAGATCATCGTGACAAGAGGATAATATGTCTACGATGTGATCGTGGAGGTAAACATATATATCTGAGTTCCGAGTTTGGAACATTTAAGACAATGTGAAAATTGTTTCACGTGAAAATTGTTTCATAACTCATGCCACCTAGAACACCATAGTATGATGGTGTGTCTATATGTCATAGTCGTGCCCTATTAGATATGGTGCATACTATGATATCTCTTATCAAATTACCACTGTCGTTTATGGGTTAGGCATTAGAGACAACTGCATTCACTTTAAATAGGGCACCCCGTAATTCCGTTGAGATGACACCGTATGAACTATGGTTTAGAGAAGCCTAAGTTGTCGTTTCTTAAAAAGGTTTGGGGCTGCGACGCTTATGTGAAAAAAACTCCAACCTGATCAGCTCGAATCCAAAGCGGATAAATGCATCTTCATAGGACACCCAAAATATTTGGGTATACTTCCTATCTCAGATCCGGAAGCAAAAGCGTTTATTTCAAGAAATGGGTCCTTTCTCGAGGAAAAGTTTCTCTTGAAAGAATTGAGTGGGAGGATGGTGAAAACTTGATGAGGTTATTTGAACCATCACTTCAACCAGTGTGTAGCAGGGCGCGGGAATTTGTTCCTGTGACGTCTACACCAATGGAAGTGGAAGCTCATGATAGTGATCATGAAGTTTCGGATCAAGTCACTACCAAACCTCCTAGGTCGACAAGGACACGTACTACTTCAGAGTGGTATGGTAATCATGTCTTGGAGATCATGTTGCTAGACAAAAATGAACCTACGAGCTATGGAGAAGCGATGGTGGGCCTGGATCCCTGCAAATGGCTGGAGGCCATGAAATCCGAGAGAGGATCCATGTATGAAAACAAAGTATAGACTTTGGAAGAACTACTTGATGGTCGTAAGACTGTTAACTGCAGATGGATCTTTAAAAGGAAGACAGATGATGATGGTGAAAATTCACCATTAAGAAAGCTCGACTTGTCGCAAAGATGTTTCCGACAAAGTTCAAAAGAGTTGACTACGATGAGACTATCTCACTCGTAGCGATGCTGAAAGTCTGTTGGAATTATGTTAGCAGTTGCTTCATCATTTATGAAGTCTTGCAGATAGGATGTCAAAATATAGTTTCCTCTACGGTTTCATTGAGGAAAGGTTGTATGTGATACAACCAGAAGATTTTGTTGATCCTAAAGGATGCTAACAAGTATGCAAAGCTCTAGCGATTCCTCTAAGGACTAGAGCAAGCATCTCGGAGTTGGAGTATACGCTTTGATGAGATGATCAAAGATTTTGGTTTTATACAAAGTTTATGAGAAACTCGTATTTCCAAAGAAGTGAGTGGGAGCACTATAGATTTGCTGATGAATATATGTGGTTGACATATTGTTGATCGGAAATAATGTAGATTTTCTGGAAAGCATAAAGGGTTGTTTGAAAGGAGTTTCTCAAAGGAAAACCTGGATTAAGCTACTTTAACATTGACCATCAAGATCTATGGAGATAGATCAAAGTGATTAATAGCACTTTCAACGAAATGGATGTCTTGACAAGTGTTTGAAGGAGTTCAAAATAGATCGGCAAAGAATGTGTTCTTGGCTGTGTTGTAAGGTGTGAATATTGAGTAAGACTCAATGCCCGACCATGGCAGAAGAAAGAGAAAGGACGAAGGTCGTCCCCTATGCTTTAGCCATAGGCTCTATAGTATGTTATGTTGTGTACCGCACCTAAAGTGTGCCTTGCCATGAGTCAGTCAAGGGGTACAAGAGTGATCCAGGAATGGATCACTGGACAGCGGTCAAAGTTATCCTTAGTAACTTGCGGACTAAGGAATTTTTCTCGATTATGGAGGTCATTAAAGAGTTCGTCGTAAAGGGTTATGTCGATGCAAGCTTTAACACTAATCCAGATAACTCTGAGTAGTAAACCGGATTCGTATAGTGGAGCAGTCATTTGGAAGAGTTCCAAATGGTGCATGGTGGCAGTATCTATAGGAAGACATAAATATTTGTAAAGCACACACAGTTGTGAAAGGTTCAGACCCGTTGACTAAAACCTCTCTCACAAGCAAGACATGATCGAACCCCAGAACTGTATGGGTGTTAGATTCATTGCAATCACACAATGATGTGAACTAGATTATTAACTCTAGTGCAAGTGGGAGACTATTGGAAATATGCCCTAGAGGCAATAATAAATTGGTTATTATTATATTTCCTAGTTCATGATAATTGTCTATTACTCATGCTATAATTGTATTAACCAGAAATCGAAATACATGTGTGAGTATATAGATCACAATGTGTCCCTGGTGAGCCTCTAGTTGGCTAGCTCATTGAACAATAGATGATCATGGTTTCCTGATCATGGACAATGGATGTCATTGATAACGGGATCACATCATTGGGGAATGATGTGATGGACAAGACCCAATCCTAAGCATAGCACTAGATCGTGTTGTTCGTCTGCTAAACATTTTCTAATGTCAAGTATCATTTCCTTAGACCATGAGATTGTGCAACTCCCAGATACTGTAGGAGTGCTTTGGTTGTATCAAACGTCACAACGTAACTAGGTGATTATAAAGGTGCACCACACGTATCTGCGAAAGTGTCTGTTGGGTTGTACGAATCGAGACTCGGATTTGTCACTCTGTGTGACGGAGAGGTATCTCTGGGCCCACTCTGTAATCCATCATCATATTGATCTCAGTGTGACAAAGGAGTTAGCCACGGTATGATGTGTTACGGAACGAGTAAAGAGACTTGCCGTTAACGAGATTGAACAAGGTATAGGGATACTGACGATCGATTCTCGAGCAAGTATCATACCGGTAGACAAAGGGAATTGCATACGGGATTGATCGAATCCCCGACATCATGGTTCATCCAATGAGATCATCGTGGAACATGTGGGAACCAACATGGATATACAGACCCCACTGTTGGTTATTGACCGGAGATGTGTCTCGGTCATGTCTGCATGCTTCCCGGACCCATAGGGTCTACACACTTAAGGTTTGATGACGCTGGGGTTATATGGGAATAGTGTACCTGGTTACCGAAGGTTGTTCGGAGTCCCGGATGAGATCTCGAACGTCATGAGGAGTTCCGAAATGGTCCAGAGGTAAAGATTGATATATATGAAGTGAGGATTTGGTCATCGGAATTGTTTTGGGCGACATCGGTAATGTACCGGGACCACCGGAAGGGTTCCAGGGGTCCACCGGCAAGGGCCACCAGCCCCAAAGTGCTCCATGGGCGAAGAGTGGGAGGGAACTAGCCCATATGTGGGCTGGTGCGCCTCCACAAGAGGCCCAAGGTGCAGCAAGGGTGGGGAGGGGCAAACCCTAGGCGTGGGAGGCCAACTTGGGCCTCAAAGGCCCACCCTAGGGTGCTCCACCCCTTGGCCGCCGCCCTCCTTGGCCCCTAGGGCTGACACACCCTTTAGGGTGGGAAATCCTAAAGGGTGGGCACCTCCTCCCTCTCCTCCTATATATAGTGGAGGGTTTTGGCCTTTGAGACACACAATTGATCTCTCCACGGCGCAGCCATACTTCTCCTCGTCGTCGTTATCCGTAGTGCTTCGCGAAGCTCTGCCGGAATGCCACATAGCTCCATCGTCACCACGTCGTCGTGTTGCCGGAGCTCTCCCTCAACCTCTCCTCCCTCCTTGCTGGATCAAGGTGTTGGAGACTTCACCAGGGTGCACGTGTGTTGAACACGGAGGCGTCGTTGTTCGGCGCATAGATCGAAATCAATCGCGGTCTAAATCGTTGCGAGTACGACTCCATCAACCGCGTTCTAGCAACGCTTCCGCTTAGCAATCTTCAAAGGTATGAATATGCTCTACCCCTTTGCTCGTTGTTGGTTTCTCCATAGATAGATCCTTGCGTGGCGTATGAAATTTTTTGAAATTACTACGTTCCCCAACAAGCTGGCCATGGTATTTTGAGAATGAAATTGTGTCTACGACGGACATACCTTACGAGTAACCGGGTTGTACCGTGGGGAGCATATCCCTATTTGTTTTTAGTCGGAGACGCCTCTGGGGGATCCGATTGAGCTCGGGCTCACTTGCCCGCTTGTCGTGCCATGATGGCGAGCTTGCTGCTTGATGATTCGGTGTTGTATTGGCATTCAGTTGCCAAAGCCGTTGTGTGGTCCTCGGTCCGGAGAGATTGCTTTGTATTGCCGTTGATGGTGATAGAACCTCTGGGTTCGGGCATCTTCAGCTTTAGATAAGCGTAATGAGGCACAACACTGAAGCGGGAAAACATGGTGCGACCGAGTAGAGCGTGGTACCCGCTGCGGAAAGGGACGATGTCGAAGATAAAGTCTTCACTGTAGAAGTTCTCGAGTGGGCCGAACACAACCTCCAGTGTTATCGTTCCCGTGCAACGGGCTTCGACACCTGGGATTACTCCTTTGAAGGTAGTGTTGTTGGGTTTCATTCTTGATGGGTCTATGCCCATCTTTTTCACCGTATGTGAGTAAATAATATTAAGGCTACTTCCTCCATCCATAAGGACTCTGGTGATGTGATACCTATCTATGATGGGGTCTAGGACAAGGGCGGTCGACCCTCCATGATAGATATTGGTCGGGTGGTCCCTACGATCGAAGGTAATCGGGCAAGCTGACCACGGGTTGCACTTCGGGGCTATGGGCTCTACAACGTAGACCTTGCGAAGGGCTCGCTTCCTTTCCTTCTTTGGTATGTGAGTGACATATATCATGTTCACGGATTTTACATTTTCGGGGGAACTGTTTTTGGCCCCCAGTGTTCGGACCGCGGGGCTCTTCATCATCCTTGCTTCATTGGTCTTTGCCTTGTTCTTCAGCTGCTAGTTTGCCGGCCTGCTTAAACACCCAATAGTTACGGTTGGTGTGGGTGGCGGGCTTGTCTTGTGTGTCGTGGATCTGGCAGGGCCTCTCCATAATTTTATCTAATGGAGTCGGTCCATCCCTATTCCCTTTGAAGGGTCCCTTCCATTGTCCGGATTTCAAACTACGGAAGCCGGCATTAACGCCCATGTAACCGGCATCACCGTTACGGTGACGATGTTTTCTTTTGTTTCGCCTTGGCTTGTCGTTCCCATCCCACACTTCAGAGGTACCAGGATCGTCTGCATTATGCCTGCATCGAGCTAGCCATTGTCCTCACCCGTGAAAAGCGAGTCATGAGGGAAGTGAGAGTGGACTTTGTTCTTGGCATGTCCTGGCCGAGCTGGCAAGCCTCCCACTCATCTCGGATGTTATGCCTGAATGAGGCTATTGCTTCAGCATCCAGACAGTCCACTATCTCGTTCTTTTTGGTGAGGAACCTATTCCAGAATTCTCTGGCTGACTCGCCTGCCTTTTGGATGATGTTGCTGAGGTCGGAGGAGTCCAGGGGTCGGACGTAGGTTCCCTGAAATTTAGATAGGAAGGCTTCCTCGAGCTCTTCCCAACTTCCGATAGAATCTTCGGGTAAGTTGTTTAGCAAGTGTCATGCTGGCCCTTGTTGCTTTAGGGGCACGTACTTGATGGCATGGAGGTCATCTCCCCTGGCCATATGGATGTGGAGAAGGAAATATTCTATTCACACGACAGGGTCCGTAGTGTTGTCATATTGCTCTATGTTTACTGGTTTAAACCCTTCCGGGAATTGGTGGTGCATGAAATCATATGTGAAGCATAGTGGGTGAGCGACGCCTCTGACCCGGGCAATATTGTGTCGTAGATCGGTTGTTGGTTGTGCCCGGTATGATTCCCGGTCTCTGTTGTTGTGGATATGCCGAGGTTGGTCTCCATCCCATCGAGTGGGAGAGTGGCTTCTGGATACGTAGATGGATCCGTTGCGACCTGTTCTAATGTCTAAGTCGTGACGTAGGTCATGTTTGCCCCTTGGCTGCACGTGTTCCTTTCCTTTCCTGCATGGAGGCTCGTGTCTATACTCGGCTTCTCTGGCCGCTCTGTCACGCCCTCGAGGTGGACGATCGGGCTCGTCATACTGTGTGCGCATGGGGGACACGAGTTCTCGGGCCTCGTTATCGAACTGAGGCAGCAGGTGCCGGCATGGGTAGCTTTTGTTTTGAGACGGCCACTCAGTGCCATATCCTTCTTCGACTGCCAATACTATTGTCCATCTATTGTTGATGGTTTCTTCTTCGGCTTGAATCCGTTGTTGCTTCACATGGAGGCTGCGAGCAGTAGCTTTGAGATGCTTCCTGAATCGTTCTTGGCCTTTAGGGTCCTCGGGAATTTTGAAGTCCTCAGCCTGCAAGTTGTCCTCCACGTCGTCGGGAGGGAGGAGGTTGTCAGGTGTGAATCGTTCGGGTAGTCGGGATCGGACTCGCCTTCAGGCTTGTTCGGATCCTCCGGTGGTTGCTCGGTAGCTCCGAGATTACCGGTGTCCTTGTGGGTCGTGTTCTCCCCAGTGCCGTGTATGGTCCCCATTCCGTTGTTTGCCTTGGATTCTTTGCGTTACTTTCCACCCTTTGATGGCTTGTCCCCAGACTTATCGTTGTTTTGTGGAACGGGGGTGTGGTCTCCATTGTCGTTAGGTGTATCCACCATGTAGACGTCGTAGGTGGAGGTGGCAGTCCATCACCCGGTGTTTACACGGGTGGGGTCATCAGCCACGTAATCCATGTCTTCAACCTCCTCGGAGGCGTAATCCAGCATGTCGGTTAAGTCTTTGACGGTGGCTACCAAGTGGGTGGCGGGTGGGCTGTAAAACTCCTTGTAATCCACCTCCGGACCGGTCTGATTATAGCTCAGGTCTGGTCCATCCACGATTTTCAACGATTGGATCTGGTCTAACACCCCGTTTAACATCGAGAGGTTGTCCAGATCGATCTCTTGATGGCTTTTGGAGATGACCTCTGTAGCTTCCACGAGGGAAGTGAGTTCGGCCATGGCCGTCTGAAGTTGTCTAGGCGTAGAGGTCGGGTCAGGGCTCGAGGCCGACTCTCCAAAGAGGGAACCGAGATCATGGCCGGACAAGAGACCCGAAGTCAAGGCTTCGGAATTTTGGAGCTCATTGGGCAAAACCGTGACCTTAGCACAGAGAAGATTGCCCCGGGAGTCGGTGGAGAACTCGAGGTTCCCGAACCCTATCTCATATTTGGGGACGAGACATCCGATCTGGCCAAGGCGGTCGGTCGGTTCAGCGTGCAGCGTGAAGCTGTCGAACCTGAGAACATGTCTGGGGACGAAGATGTCCACGTTGTTGATTCGATCACTTACGATTAAGCGGGCCATCAATTCTTCATGTGATCCTACAGCGTAACTCTCAATGAAAGCACCAATGTCGGTGTAAAAACCAGTGGATCTCGAGTAGGGGGTCCCAAACTATGGACCTTAAATCAATGGGTTGCAAGAAACAAACGGGACAATGTTTTACCCAAGTTCGGGCCCTCTTGAGGAGGTAAAACCCTACGTCCTGCTTGATTATATTATGGAGTATGAGGATTACAGAGTTGATCTACCTCGAGATCGTATGAGCTAAACCCTATATGAATCAACTTGTCTATGCGGATGAAATCTTCTTGTTTATATAGACACCAGGGGTCCCTAGGGTTACATACAACCGACCTCCATCCCAGGATAGATGCACCAATCTATACTACTAAACTTGGACGACACGCCGGTCTTCGGGGTTTTCCTTCGTGAATATCAAGTCGTCATACAATCCGGTCTTCAATAACACGGCCCATATGGACGGCCTCAAAAAGATGGGCCGGTCATCTGAGGACCCCTTAATCCAGGACTCCCTCACTCGGGTCTACTTCACATCATCTATTTGCAATCTCCACTTTGCTATTTTCTTTTCTACTTTATTTTCCCTTTTGTTTTGTGATCTATATTATCAAAAAACCCCAAAAATACCTTGTCGCGTTATATTTGCTATCACTCTTATTTGCATCTATCAATCTATCCTTACTTTACCCATGAGGGATTGACAAACCCCTTCACGCGTTGGGTAGCAAGGGTTTGCTATTTGTGTGCAGGTGGTGCTTACATAGTCTTGTGGATCTTCCTACGGGATTGATACCTTGGTTTCTTAACTGAGGGAAATACTTGTCATTGATGTGATACATCACCCTTTAAGCTTGGATGGAAAACAACGCACTCGCGAGGAGTCACCTTCCAAAGCTCTCCGTCGTGACGCACCGGTGGGCTCGAGGGTGACCGAGACCCCGGCCTTGGTCCTCTTGCACCAAATGGGAAGCCTTTGGGGTTTTCTTCGAGAGCCTGCCAGTTGGCACCGCTCCCTTAGCACGAAAGCGGAAAGCCTCTCTATCCGCGCCCGCTCGCACCGCTCTTGCGTCACCCACGTGAAGGTGTAGGGTCGCGAGACCCTGCTTGGTCGCCCTTGACAAGCCCGCCCCGCGAGGGCCTTAGGGATGTCCTCGTGACATGCCCTTGTAGCGAACGGCCTCGCGCGGTCCTCGACAACAATCCTCCAGCACTTGCCTCACGAGGAGAGAACCCTCGCGAGGATCTTTCTTGTTGGGCCCGCCGCCGGGCTGAATCAGGTTGTGCAGCGCGTCACGCCTAGGGACACAGGCCGACGGGCCTGGATACCCCCGGTTCCAGGGGCCCGATAAAGACATAATTCAGAACCGATGCATATAACACAAATCCAAGACCCCGCACTAGTGACTGTCCAAATAGCAATGTAATGGTCTGAAAGGGGTGGTTGTGAGGACCAAGCCCCCCATTAATTCACCCAATGTGTGCATACAAAACAAACTTGTGTAAGTATTCGAGAAGTAGTTTGGGAAAAGTAGGAGGCAAAAGATCATTGCGGAGCTCATAAATAACAAAGAGTGTTCCTTACTTCCGAAGAATTATGAATTGTATAATTCGGACTTCACAAGTAGTTGTATATATATAGATGAATAAAAGAGTACAAAGTAGAGGTTTACACAGGTTGGATATGAATAGTTTGATGTCCCTGTAAGCACCTTGCTGCATGTTTGCGCCTTTACTCGTCGAAGGATGCTCTTTGCACAGAAGGGAACTTTGATGAATAGCTCTTTTGGTGAATGGTGGTCTTGAGAAGCCGCCAATGTGTATGTGTGCTGAATGCGGATATTGGTCCTTGATGGTACTAGTATATGTCCAGAGAATTTACTGTTGATGGTTTGGTTTATCCGAACAGTAAGCCATGTATTTTTGGTCCTCATAGCTACCCATGGTATCTTAAGCGCAAAGTCGTGTCTTCGAGGCACATACTTTGCTGGAGGTAAGGTGCTACTATGAGGGGTGTATCCCTATTTGCCCGTCGAGGTATGCGACTGTGGCGGGGCACGAGCCAGTTTATGCTCCTTGATGTATACATTTGGTTTAAGAGTCGTGTCACCAGCCTTCACTTCGTCTGCTAAGGTTGCAGTATGTTCCTCAGTCAGAAGGGGTTGTTCGGTGTTACCATTGATAGTAATGACAGCTTTGGGTCCCGGCATCTTCAGGTTGACGTATGCATAATGGGGACAACACTGAAGTGAGCGAACATTGTACAACGAGGAGTGCATGGTACCCACTTCGGAAAGGGACTACATAGAAGATGAAATCTTCAGTTCAGAAGTTGTTAGGTGAGCCGAACACTACCTCTAGGGTTATCGTGCCTGAACAGCAAGCTTAGACATCAGGAATTACTCCTCTGAAGGTGGTCTTACTAGGTTTAATTCATGATGGATCAATACCCATTTTCCGCATTGTATCCTCGTAAATAAGATTAAGGCTTCTTCCCCCATCCATGAGGACTTGTCTGAGGTGATACCCATAAATGATGGGATCAAGTACCATTGTCGCTGACCTCCCGTGTCGAATACTGGTTGGGTGGTTCATGCGACTGAAGGTTATTGGGCATGTCGACCATGGATTGTACTTCGGGGCTACCGGCTCTATGGCATATACGTCCTGAAGCGCGCTCTTCCTCCCCTTTTTGGGCAGATGGGTGGCATAGATCATGTTCACTGTCTTTACTTCAGGTGGAAACTCCTTTTATCCCCCATTATTTGGGCGACGAGGCTCTTCATCGTCCTCGTTGCACGGGCTTTTGGCCCGGTCTTCAGTCATGCTTTTACCTGCCGCTTTGAACACCCAACACTTACGGTTGGTGTGCATAGCAAGATTATTTGGCTTGCCATGTATCTGACATGGCCTCTTGAGTGTTTTGTCCAACGCAGTCGGCCCGTCCTGATTTCCCTTGAAGGGATTCTTCTTGGGTCTAGGCCTGGAATTGTTGAATCCGGCATTGACTGTTGCATCATCGGCTTTGCCGCTGTTCTGCCGATGCTTGCTTTTGTTGCGTCGTGGCTTTCCATTGCTATCCCGGACTGTAGAAGTGACAGGGTTTGAGGGAGGGTTATTCTGTCGAGACAGCCAAGTATCCTCGCCCGCACAATGGCGGGTCATGAGCGAGGTGACAGCGGCAATTGTCCTCGGTCGTTCCTATCCCAGCGTCCGGGCGAGCCATTCATCCTGTATATTGTTGCGGAAGGAGGCTAATGCCTTAGTGTCCGAGCAATCAACAATATGGTTTTCCTTAATGAGGAATCTGTTCCAGAATTGTCAGTATTATTCATCGGGCTGCTGGATTATGTGGCATAAGTCATCAGACCCAGGTGGTCAAACATAAGTGCCTTGAAAGTTGTCTAGAAAGGCGTATTCAAGGTCCTCCCAACTCCTGATAGAATTTTCTGGGAGGTTGTTCAGACGGTGCCTCGTCGGGCCTTTGAGCTTTAGTGGTAAGTACTTGATGGCATGGAGATCATCTCCATGGGCCATATGAATATGAAGGAGGAAATCCTAGACCCAGATAGCCACGTCTGTCGTACCATCGTATTGTTCTACGTTAAGGGGTTTAAACCCTTCGGGGAAATGATGTTGCATTACCTCGTCCATGAAGGAGTGCGTCTTCTAGATCCGTAAATGTATATAGTTTAGTACATGTTCTTTCTTGCACGAGTGCGACTTCTAGATTCATAAATGGATCTAGTTTGATCTACTTTAGAATTAATTTTCTGTCGCATATCATATCAGTCCTTGGTTTGAACCAGTTCATTTTGCTTATCCCATCCTCGAGGAGGATGGTCTGGTTGATCATCTTGAGCAAAATGGGGTGGTGCGGCTCCAAGGCTTCATCTTCGAATTCCAATAATAGGCGTCGACGTGGATAGCTCTTGGTTGCACCCTGTCGTTCTTGTCTGTACCCCTCTTCCACAGCCAAGGCTTTGGTCCATCTTTCATTAATGGAGTCTTGTTCGGCTTTGATCTTTCTCTGCTTTAGCTTAAGGCTTCGGGTAGTTGCGATGAGTTGTTGCCTGAACACTTCCTCATCCAGCGGGTCTTCGGGGACACTAAAGTCTTTGGCTCCGAGGCTTTAGTGCTCCTCGATCGGAGGAGCGTAGTTGCTATCTTCGAAGTCGTCAAGATCCTCAGGATGGTTTGTATCCATGTATCTTGGTAAATCAGGGTTATATGCGGGGTCTGAAGGTTTTGTGGATTCATCGAGATTTTCGGTATCCTTGGTATCTGTGTTTTCCCTTGTACTTGTATTGCTTTCCTTGCCCTTACGAGCTTTAGGGTCTTTGCACTAGTGGTGGCGTTTGACAAGTTCGTCGCCGCTATTTTTGGCTCGGGTGTCATCATCGCTTTTCCCATATCACCTTCTGAAAGGATGTGGATGTCGCCTAGAGGGGGGGTGAATAGGCGCTTTAAAATAATTACGGTTTAGGCTTGAACAAATGCGGAATAAAACTAGCGTTTAATTTGTCAAGCACAAAACCTAAAACAACTAGGCTCACCTATGTGCACCAACTCCTTATGCTAAGCAAGATAAATAACTAAGTGATAGTGAGATATATGATAATAAACAATATGGCTATCACAAAGTAAAGGGTTCGGGTAAGAGATAACCGAGGCACGCGCAGACGATGATGTATCCCGAAGTTCACACCCTTGCGGATGCTAATCTCCGTTGGAGCAGTGTGGAGGCACAATGCTCCCCAAGAAGCCACTAAGGCCACCGTAATCTCCTCACGCCCTCGCACAATGCAACATGCCATGATTCCACTAAGGGACCCTTGAGGGCGGTCACCGAACCCGTACAAATGGCAACTCTTCGGGGCGGTTACCGGTACCCGTACAAATTGCTCGGGGTAATCTTCACAACCTAATTGGAGACCTCGACGCTTTCCCGGAGCTTTACACCACAATGATTGAGCTCCAAGACACCACCAAGCTTCTAGGACGCCAAAGCATCCACGAAGAACAATCTCTAGGGTACTAAGTACCAAAAGGTAATATGGCTTCTCAAACTTCACTTCCACGTATCACCGTGGAGAACTCAAACTGATGCAACTCATGCAATGGCAAGAACACACAAAGTGGTCAAGTACCTCACACTCAAATCCCTGCACAACAACAAAAGGTATGGAGAAATATGAGAGGAAGAACAAGGAGCTCACAAAGAACTCCAAGATCTAGATCCAAGGGGTTCCTCTCACATAGAGGAGAAAGTGATTGGTGGAGATGTGGATCTAGATCTCCTCTCTCTTTTCCCTCAAGAACAAGCAAGAATCATTGGAGCGGTTGAGAGTTAGCAAGCTCTAAGAAGGTCAACAATGGGGGAAGAACACGAGCTCAACAGATAGATCAGTCCAAGGGGGAAGAAGACCCCCTTTATATAGTGGGGGAAGAAATCAGACCGTTACCCCTACTTACAGCCCGAGCACAGCAGTACTACCGCTAGCCCTGGCGGTACTACCGCTAGACCCGGACGGTACTACCGCTAGCATTAGCGGTACTACCTCTAGCCCTGCCGGTACTACCTCTAGAGAAAGTCTTCGCAAAAAGTCCGACGAAGAACAACCGCTCAAAGGGAGGTACTACCGTCCCGAAGCGGTACTACCGCCCACCCGGTGCGGTACTACCGCTCCTAGAGCGGTACTACCGCTAGGGAGCGGTAATAAGAAATTACTACCGCTCTGGGGGCAGTACTACAGCTCCGGGGGCGGTACTACCGCTACAGGAGCGGTACTACCGCTGGATACTCAATCTGCTCTAACTTTCGCATACGGACTCCGATTTCAATGAAACCAAGTTTGTTGGAAAGCTAACGACATGGGCTAACACAATCGTGATAGAAATATCAATAATAAGAAAGTGAGAAAAAGGCCCATAAGAAAATGGTGAGAACCCTTCTTCGAATAAGACCGGTAAAAACTTCCAACATCGAAAACATCATAGAAGATGCATATGGACTCCGTTTTCGATGAACTCGAGCTTGTCATGAAGATGGCCATAAGCTCTAAAACTCACAAAGAGAAACACCAAACAAGAACTAAGAAGTATGATGCAATGATGCAAATGGTTTGAGCTTTCAACGAACGATACGATCAAGCTACTTACTTGAGAGCCCCCCTTGACAGTACAATAATCTATCCTAAAACAGAAAACCTATCAAGGGGAAACCTATACCTTGCACCTTGTCCTCTTGAGCTAGATGATAAGGATCTTGGCTTCCGCAAGATGGACCACATTTCTTGATTGTGTTGGCTTGATGAAGACTAGTTGATTGCTCCCCCATACTCACTATGGGTGAGCCACTCTTCAGCATATCTTCACAAGGCAATTGCCACCATAATGGACGGCAAGCTTCAAGCATGATATCTTCGTGATGATCCACTTGAACTTGCACACCGCAATCTTGATGATGATCACCACTTGACATCATCCTTCATGGGTTGTATGAGATCTTCCTCTAGACGCAAGCCCATGGAGACACACCTAACCCCACATAGAACTCTCACGAAGACCATGGGTTAGTACACAAACACGTAATGGACAATGCTTACCATACCTTGGGATCATTTGATCCCTCTCGGTACATCTTATACGCTTTGCATGAGATCTTCCTCTAGATGCAAGCGCATGGAGACACACCTAACCCCACATAGAACTCTCACGAAGACCATGGGTTAGTACACAAACACGTAATGGACAATTCTTACCATACCATGGGATCACTTGATCCCTCTCGGTACATCTTGTATGCTTTATGTGTTGATCATCTTATTTTACTCTTTGTTTGAGATCTTGATCAACCATGTGTCTCTATGACCATTCTTTGGATAATACCTTGAATACCATCTTGGTCATCATATAAACTCCTTGAACCCAACAGATGGACTTCAAGAAGTGCCTATGGACAAATCCTATAAATATAACTTAAGGCAACCATTAGTCCATAGGAATTGTCATCAATTACCAAAACCACATATGGAGATATATGCTCTAACACCTTCATCCCTCGGGATGTCCACCATGTAGACATCATAAGTGGAGGTGCCAATCCATCGTCCTGTGACGGCAGGGTGTGGTGATTTAATAGCCATGCCCATATCTTTGGCTTCTTTGGAAGATAAGTCTAACAGATCGGTTAGATATTCAATGATGGAGACAAAGTGGGTGGTGGGCGATGAATGAAGTTCCGTGCACCTAGCTCCAAGGCCGGAAAGGTCCTATGTAGGAGGCCGCTTGTGTGAATAGGCATCGGTTCTTTCTTGGGTCATAGTCTCATTTGACCATGAGAGATCCGCCGGACCGACGATTGAAACCCCGATGGGACTGCACTCCGAGGCTCCGGCGTAAGAAGTGTATTCGGGTGGGATGACCGTCGTGCCCTCGAACTCCATAGTTGGATCTTGGCTTAAGGACGAATCGGTTTTAAAACCTATCCCGGACTCGAAGCCCAAAGTAGGGTCCGAAGTTGAAGCTTCGGATTATCCGAGGTCCTCGGGAACAACCGGAATCTTGAAAAAGATCTCGTCTACCCGGGCGTTGGTGACGAATTCCAACTTGCCGAACTTAAATTCCTACCCTGGAGTGATCCCATCGATCTGATGGTGAGCCGCCTTGAAGTGCGAGGTGCTGCCGAAAGCAGAGGGTTGGTCAGATACAAAGATATCTCTATGACCATTCTCTGGATAATACCTTGAATACCATCTTGGTCATCATATAAACTCCTTGAACCCAACAGATGGACTTCAAGAAGTGCCTATGGACAAATCCTATAAATATAACTTAAGGCAACCATTAGTCCATAGGAATTGTCATCAATTACCAAAACCACATATGGAGATATATGCTCTAACGATCTCCCCCATTTTGGTAATTGATAACAACCACTTCAAGAGAGTTTATACAAGGAAATAAGCATAACCAAGCGCACACATACAAAGAAATAATGCATGCGTGCAAGATGTAAATGCTTACACAATAAAAGCAAAACCCTCTAAACATATCCAAAGTAACTCTCTAAACTTCTCCCCCATTGGCATCGATTGCCAAAATGGACGAAAAGTTTAGAAAGACAATATAGTAGGTGGTCCTCCAAAAAGTGTGTACTTCTCAGCAAATGAGTGCAAAGAAATACACAAATACAATGATAAGTAGTTGGAGAAAAACAAACTATATTGAGGACGGAAAGATTGCAAATAATAGGATCGTATGCCACAAAAACATACAAAAATAGAGGCAAGCAATCAAAAGATACCAGATGGAACAAACAATCATATGGTCCTTCGAACCACATGAATAAAAGATATTATGATAAAGGCAACATAGTGTTTTATCAAAACTAGAGAAGCTCCCCATGATTTGTGCACACATAAGAGATTTTTGTATTTGATACAAGTGCACAAAATAGGATCGTTGCTCCCCCAAAATTAATAAAAACACACAACGAGTGCAAGAAGATAGATGAGACAATAAGCATATCACTTGCACAAAACAAATAGTTGAGCAACATGTAAAAGAAGCAACTTAAGAATAGGCTCAACCAAAATAAGTGTGTGTGAGTCATGGCAAAGCACTTGAGAAGACTAAGATAAGGATGAGCATTACTCATCAACATAGTCTTGATGAAATGAGACACAAAGTGCAAGACATATCATTCCCACACACATATACTAGAAAATGGGTTCACAAGCTTACTAATAAACAAAATAAGAACCAACGCTTGTGACAACCCATGGTGAAGATAGGAAATAAGAACCTTGTCAAGAGGAGGGATACCAACAGAAATGGCAAAACCCTCATCCAGACAAGCATGAGGAAAAATAATCTTCACGACCAAAGAGTGCATCAAGATGTAAGAAAATAAGATACGCACTCAAGACAAATCCTTTCACGAAGCTGTTAGAGCATATATCTCCATATGTGGTTTTGGTAATTGATGACAATTCCTATGGGCTAATGGTTGCCTTAAAGCTATATTTATAGGATTTGTCCATAGGCACTTCTTGAAGTCCATCTGTTGGGTTCAAGGAGTTTATATGATGACCAAGATGGTATTCAAGGTATTATCCAAAGAATGGTCATAGAGACACTAGGTTGATCAAGATCTCAGACAAAGAGTAAATCAAGATGATCAACACACAAAGCGTATAAGATGTACCGAGAGGGATCAAGTGATCCCATGGTATGGTAAGCATTGTCCATTACGTGTTTGTGTACTAACCCATGGTCTTTGTGAGAGTCCTATGTGGGGGTTAGGTGTGCTTCCACTCCGCTTGCGTCAAAAGGAAGATCTCATACAACCCATGAAGGATGACGTCAAGTGGTGATCGTCATCAAGATTGTGGTGTGCAAGTTCAAGTGGATCAGCATGAATATATCATTGAAACTATTGTTAATGATCATGTGTTGATAAGGACAAGCTCATGTGCTAACAAGGACAAGATCAAGATAAGCATTCCTGAGCACTACATGTTTGATTCTTGTGGATGTTCACATGATGGACAAATGAGATGAATACATAATCTAGGATTTCCACATTGTGTATGGGAGAGCTACTTGAAGACTTCATCATGTCTTGCTTTCAACTTGAGCCAAGAAGGAACAACAACATCAAGCTCAAGTGAAAGGGCTAACTCAAGGTATCAGTTACTTTGATGTTAGCGGTGCGGAGTGATGATTAGCGAATAAAAGTACACACTCAAGTATGGATCATCGGTATCCCTTTTACAATTCTTGAGTCTTTAGGGATCCCGCACTATTAAGAGGGGATCACAGGTTTTTGTGATGAACTTCCTCAAACTAGATATCCACTATTCTGCTCAATACCACATATTCTCTACTCTGCTCCTATCTCAAAACAGGTCTAATGTCTCGGACTTCCGGCTCCCTCCGGACGTCCGAGGGCCGGTCAAGGGTCGGACGACCGACAGGCTTCGGAAATCCGGAGCCCTGCACCAGAAGAACTTGAGACCTATAACTCGGATTTCCGGCTCCCTCCTGACATCCGAGAGCCGGTCGACCGACCAGCTTCGGAAATCCGGAGCCCTGCACCAGAAGAATGTGAGCTCTATAACTCGGATTTCCAGCTCCCTCCGGACGTCCGAGGGCCGGAAGTCTGTCCCCCTTCGGAAATCCGGAACCTCCCACCAGAAGAAGTTGAGTCGAATAACTCGGATTTCCAATCCTCTCCGGACGTCCGGTCGCTGTTCAATTCACAGTATTTTCAGTCATATCTACATGCCTCGGACGACCGACCCCTACCGGACGTCCGACCCCTTCTTCAGACGTCCGGTCCGTGTTCAACTCACAGTGTTTCCAGACATATCTACAGCTCTCGGACGACCGATCCTTGTCGGAAGTCCGACCCCTTGCGGACGCCCGGACTTCCGTAAACTGCCGGACGTCCGACCCCTGTGTGACTTAAAGTGTCCCCAACGGCTATTTTTTCTCTCCTCACTATAAGTACCCCCCCCCCTCCCACTTCGTGAGAGGGTGCCCAACACAGCCTTATCCTCATAAGAACACACTTCTACCTCACACACATTTGCTCACACCAAATCTTAGATCCCAAGAGCATTTGTGAGCCCCTTTGAGAGTTGTTCCAATCAAAAGATAGATCGTCTCCCTCTCCTCCTCTCAACCCAAGCTATTTGAGATTTGAGCAAGTTTTTAGCATTCCCCGTGATCTTGTTACTCTTGGAGGTTGGAGACCCCTAGGTGGTAGGAGTTCTTCGGAGAGGAATCAATCTGTGTAATTACCCCCCGGAAAAGTTTGCGAGGTCTCTCTTTAATTAGGTTTCACGGCCTAGAGAGTATCGATGTCGACTAGTGGATTAGTGCACAATGACACCTTTGACTTTGATGGCACAAATTATACCCTATGGAGAATTCGTATGCTTCATCACTTTCGGGCCATGGGCCCAAATACTTTAAGAATTGTTCTTGTAGGGATTGCCGACAAAAAGGATGATGCATCTTCATCTACTAATGAAATGTATCTTGATTGTGAGGCTTTTCTTGCCATTCATCGAACCATAAGTCCTGAAGTGTTTAAGTCTATCTCAACTTGCAAGTCAGCTCATGAAGTTTGGACTAAACTTGAAGATATATATGGTGGGTCCAATCTTGATGAAGACGGTATTATGATGAAGGAGTTGGTGCATGAGCTCTTCCCTCTTTTCGAACTTAAAGAGTCCACCACTACTTCCATATCCGATTGCTTGCACACCTCAGCATCTTCAATCTCACAAGGTAATGACATGGTGAGTGAAGAAATATATGTTGATGAAAATGTCATAGCATCTATGGACACGAGCATATCTAGCACCACACATAGTGTAAATTATTGTGCTGATAGGTCATGCATTTCACCTAAAGATCCCTCGACAAATGTCTGTGGTGATATGCCTGCTTCCTCGTGTCCTCTTGATCAAAATATCTTGTTTCTCCCTAGTTGCTCTATGACTAATCATTTAGGGGAAATCAAGAAATATGAAGTACTTTTGACTAATGAAGAATCTGATTCACCAAAAGAATCATCATCAACTCCTCCAGTTCACATGTGCCTCATGGCAAGAGGTAATAATGAGGTATCATCTTCCATATGCAATAACGATGATATTTGCGATGAGGATGATGATGATGACTTGACTGAAAATATCTATGTGATCAGTAAAATTCTTCATAAAGCTAAAAATAACGCTCTTCAAAGTTTCCAAGATGTTCTTGCTTACTTTGAAAATTGTAATGATTCACTTAATCATGAACAAGCTAAAAGTGAACAACTTGAACATGAACTTGAGAAGAGTCATCAAGCATGTAGAGACTTAAGATCTTCAAAAGGAGAGATTGAAGTTACTCATGATAAACTTAAAAAGGATTTTGAGGTCCTTCTCCTTGAATGCAATAATGTCAAGGGAGAGCTCATCAAAACCTCTGAGATCTATGAGGAGCTTCAATCTACTCATGAGAAGTCTCTATTTGCTACTTACTCCTCTCATATTGTTGATGATACTTGTACATCTAACCCTATCTCTTTTGAAGTATCAACATTGAAGGAGAATGTTGAGCTACGTGCTCAACTTGATTTACTAACTAGCAATTATGGGAAGTTGGAAGAAAACCATGTAATGCTCACAAGCTCTCATGCCGATCTTCTAACATCCCATAATGTGCAAAAGTTAGCTCATGAGGCTATCATCACCAAGGTAACATCAAGTGAGCCTCATGTGGACAATGGCACTACTTCTAGTCAAAGTACTATATTTCCATGTGCTAGTCCTCATAATTCGTCTACTCATAATGTTGCTACCTCGTGTGATGAATTACTTTCCTTGCCTTGTTGCTCCAACATTGAAGCTTACACTTCCTCTAGTACTTGCATTGATACTAACCGTGCAGAGGAAATCGAAGAGCTCAAGGCCCAAGTCACTTCTTTGAAGAAAGACTTGGAACAGTGTCATGAAGGGATGTCCACACACAACAACGTCCTGTGTGAGCAAACATCTCCGAATGACAAGAATGATGTTGGAGTAAACTCAAACAAGAACAAGAGGGTCCTAGAACAAGTCAATAAATCGGCCAAAATCATTTGCTTCAAGTGCAAAGTTAAAGGGCACCATGTTAGATCTTGCCCTCTGAAGACAAAGTCTCAAAGTCACAAGCAACAAGGGAAGCGGCCACAAACTCAATCACATATTCAGCTACAAGTTGAAGGAAGGCCTCTTCCCAATAAGACCCAAGCCAACACTCCTCAAGGTGAGAAATCAACTGGGAAGAAAGCAAAGGGTAGATGTTACTACTTATGTCGTGAGAAGGGTCACGTCACTTCGTCTTGCACAAGAGGTAACTTATCCAACCCAATCACTATTGATGATATCTATTCCCTTGGGAAGGATAAGGTTGGCAATGTGTTTGCCAAGTTTGTTGGTACTCAAAATGGTGTCAAGAAAAGAACCATTTGGGTTGCCAAGCCTATTGTGATTAACCTCTTAGGACCCAACGTAGTTGGGGACCAACAAGCTCAAACTTGATCAATAGGTGACTATGGAGGACATTAGAGACTTGGATACATAATGAAGAATTAAGGGGTCTTCATCATTCATATTATCTCAAGCCAAGTCATTTGGATTATTGAGTTTCTATCTTATATCCAATGTGCCTCCTTACGGTAACTTATACTTAAACTGTTTACATTGTTAGGTGCTTGCCCCTTTGCATGTTGTGGTTTTGTACCTTGCATGCGTTTGTATATGTTGTGCTTCCAACTTGCTTATCTTGCGTAATCGAGTATGTGTATGTTGGTTTGCATATCATGTACATGTGAGTCTTGTATTGAGCCTTTTTGCATCTTGTTTGTATTTTTGTTGGCTCTTCTGAGAGATTAATGGATTATCCCATTGTGGGGGAGTGATGTGCTTTGCACACCTCACAATCCTATAAATGTGTATACATGGGGAATACCACTTGGTTTTGATATTTCAAGATTATCTAGTTTCTATGTGGTATGTCTTACTCATGAGAAATTCAAATTCTATATGGTCCATTAATTATCTCTTGTTGGTTTTAATTTGCCACTTGTTAATATTGTTGGTTTATCACATTATGGGGGAGTAATATGCTATGTGCATATTACAAACCTAGAAAATGTGTACATTTGAGGTGTTGCCACTTAGTGTTGATATTGTAAATTATCTTGTTCCTAGGTGGCATGTTAGCTCTACAAGTATCATTTGCTTGCGTTTTATGGGTAAAGATGATCTTGGATATATTTGCGATCTACCAATGAGTATCACTTCCAAAATACTTCTTGTCCTTGACAATTGGAATTCCCATCATGTGATAGGAATTGCTAATCGTCTTTACACTGGATTTTGTGTTTTGTTTGTCTTCCTTGCCTCTTATGGATCTATTTTAACATGTCTAGTGTTTTTATAGATATAGAGAACGTGATGATCCCATCGTGTGCATTTTGTATTTAAATGCAAATTCTATATAATGCACGTCCCTTGGGGGAACTATCCTATTTTCTTTAAAACACTCTCTTTATTCACCCATCATAAAATCTTTTGATCCCCATCAAGTGTGTGTTGATGGGAGGCAAGTCTTGCTCTTTATGATGCTTTGTGCCATCATTAAAATTTGTCGAGGGCTTGGTTTGTTGGAACCTAGCTCTCTTTTGGAAATTAGATACCTCGTGTTTGTTTTCCTTCAATTGGTTTCTTGTTTCCTTTTTATTTGGCATGTGTCAATGGATATCTCATTCCTTGAGGTATCTTTTAATTGATATCCTTCAAGTGATAGTTCTTTTTTTGTTTAAGATCCTATTATCACTTGATACCTTGTCTTTTGGTGACTTACCAACTTTGTGTTGAGTTGATTCTTGAGAGTCTTGAGCATGCACATTGTAGCGACCCGACTCAAAACGAGTCAAGCCTCTGTGTTTCTGTGCCATCCCTGGATCAGTATGCTGGCACACACGGTACATCAATGTATATATCAAAGTGCAATCACATGTAAATAGCGTAAAACTGATATATACCTTAAATATCTCAGCGGAAGCAGTCAAGGGAGTGGAGTCCCAATAAACACCAACGACAAGTTGAGTGTAGACCGTAACCCTGAATCGTACTCTTACTCGTCGAAGAAAAATATCTGCAACATAAGATGTTGCAGCCGTGTAGGTCAGCATATTGAATATGCCGGCAAGTCACATAAGAGAGGGGTGAAATGTAATCATCTATACTATATGCATATATGGCAGGTGGGGCTATATGTTTTTAGCGAAAAGCAAGTTTTCTCCTACATCAAGAGAGGGCTAAAAGCAAAATGTTACTACATTGTTGGTTGTTAACGAGATGGTTCCGCCAACCAGTTCTCGTACCCGAGTTGTCAATAATTCCCACATCAATATTATTATTTGTGTTGAGAATTTCAGATAACTTCAGTTCCTTTGGCTCAAGTTGTCCATGACCGTGGACACGGCTAATCGATTAGGTTTGAGTACTCTGCAGAGTTTTGCACACGTTCCCCACAAGATTTGATCGCCTCCGCGTATGTCCTCGCACTTCAGGGTGTTTGAAGACTGGATGATCAAAACATGGTCTTTCAACGGGTCCCTCTGAATCCCCATCGGTGCCCATCCATTCCTACCGTTCGTCTACATCTGCTAGCACCGCCTGTCCAGAGTCGCCGCGTTGTCCAACCAAGCCAGAGCCCATAATGACTTGTGGCTGTGCAGGTAAGCCTTGGGTCTTGAAAATATCCGTCCGTCTCTTTGAGCCTAGGTGAAGCTTTCCGCAGGATGACATGGCCTCTCCAGCATCCCGGGCATCCACTGGGTTTTCCAGGGAGCCGATCAACCGTCCTTCACCCAGAGTTGCATTGCGTCCGAGGTCTTGAAAATCTTGTCTTAGTCCGGTCTTGATTATTATATCAATCTCGCATCACTCGTGGTATACACTCAACCGATAACCCGTCTACTCAAGCATAGCATTAAGAAATTGTCGTCCCGGGGCCAAGTGTCGGGGTGTTGTGTTCCTACCACATGATACTACTCTTACACTAAAGTTTCCACGTACCTAGGCAGCATGCAATTGGGCAAAGAAGGTGATCTACCATGCATCGAAAACATAGGTAAAATAACATGATCAAAGATGACTTGCCTGGTGATGTTGACGAAGAAGAATTTCTCGAGAAAATAACTTGATAGACTACTCGTCACTCTCCGATGAAATCTATATAACAAACATATCATTCACATAAGCACTCATACTAGCAAACATTCTAGCAATCAAAACAAAAGAGAGAGTGAATAAGAATCCGAAAGAAACTTCAAATAAGACTAGGGAGTCTTCTACTACATCAAACACTAAATGGTTTTTGTCCAACAGAAAATAATAACAAGGAACTAAGATATAAGTTTAACTAAGATAAAATAAAGTATTTTTTTCACAAAACTATTTAAAAGTATTTCCAAACGGGATTTGAAACCGTGGAGAAACCAATTGCAAGTTATCAGGGAACTAGAATTGATTTCATGATAACAAATAAAATAAAAATAAAAACTTGTTGAGAACCTACTGTTTAACTAACAGAAACTAAACATAAACTTTCTGAAATATAAAAGAAATTAATTTAAAAACAATTATAGAAAAAAAAATAGCCATAATCCTAAAAGAACTAAAACAAAATCTGTTTTGGTAAAAAAAAACCCAATAAAAAATATTTTCAAACAATTGAAACTTAAACTACTGAAAGATATGATCAATAGGAAGCAGCATCAAAAATAATCAAATTAAAAGCTATTTTTAAACTCCCGGAATAAGCAAAACAAGCTTTAATTCAAATCTGATCTAACTCAATTTTTATAAATCCAAACATAGACAAATTATATATCTACAGAAACTGCATAACATTTGTGATCCAACGCAAAAAGAATCACCTAATTTGGAGTTATAGACTAATAGATATGAATTTTCTAAGATTGCAATTTTCTGAAAAAACTGCAATACGGGATTTCGTGAATCTCACCGGAGTTAGTCGCCGGAGTTGGAGAAGACGACGGGAAGGTGGCTCCGGTGGCCGGCCGAGGCAGCGGAGGGGTCCAGGCGGGGGAGGAGGGCTCCGGCCGAAGGTTGGTGGTGCCGGCGGGGCGTGGGGCGACGGGAGGAGGCAGCAGGACCTCCGGCGAGTTCCTGTTGAAGATGAACTCCGGCGAGGCGGGGGCTGCGGCTAGAGGCGAGGAGAGGTATGGTTCTTGGGGAAAATGGATAGAGGAGGGTGTGAGGGTTCTTATAGGGGCGACGGGAGGTGCTGGGAGGGAAAGAGCTTCGCGAATCTCGGAGGTGGGGATTCTCCTCTCCATGGAAGGTAAGTTCTCTGTCACGTGGAGAAGAGATGGAGGTAGGAGATGATCTCCTGTTGGGCTAGAATTGGTAAGTCTTAATGGGCCAGCATGCAATTCCTAATAAAAGGGATTTCCTTCCTATTCTCAAAACTCGGAAACTAAAACGTTAAAAAGGAAATCAAATCAATTCGGAATAAAGAGTTTTTATATACTAAAATTATCAGGAAAATAAAATATAGATGATGGGCATTTTTCCGCGGCAAAAATAAAAACTTCAGAAAAAAAATATTTTTCCAAAAATCCCTAAAAGCATTATTTCTTTTTGCAAATAATTTTCAAATGATCCTCTAAGTTCGAGGGTTCAAATAACTTTCAAAATGCCCGTGGGTTCGAGGGTCATGTTCCTCCTCTCTGGAAATGTATTTCCCGGCATTTTGTTGCACGAAGAAAACGAATGGAAATGCAGGGAAATTCAAATGCAAACACCTCCGTTCAAATTCTTTATAGTTGAAGAAGTGCCTATGGACAAATCCTATAAATCTAACTTAAGGCAACCATTAGTCCATAGGAATTGTCATCAATTACCAAAACCACATATGGAGATATATGCTCTAACACCTTCGTCCCTCGGGATGTCCACCATGTAGACATCATAAGTGGAGGTGGCAATCCATCGTCCTGTGACGGCAGGGTGTGGTGATTTAATAGCCATGTCCATATCTTCGGCTTCTTTGGAAGATAAGTCTAACAGATCGGTTAGATATTCAATGATGGAGACAAAGTGGGTGGTGGGCGATGAATGAAGTTCCGTGCACTTAGCTCCAAGGCCGGAAAGGTCCTATGTAGGAGGCCGCTTGTGTGAATAGGCATCGGTTCTTTCTTGGGTCATAGTCTCATTTGACCATGAGAGATCCGCCAGACCGACGATGGAAACCCCGATGGGACTGCACTCCGAGGCTCCGGTGTAAGAAGTGTATTCGGGTGGGATGACCGTCGTGCCCTCGAACTCCATAGTTGGATCTTGGCTTAAGGACGAATCGGTTTTAAAACCTATCCCGGACTCGAAGCCCAAAGTAGGGTCCGAAGTTGAAGCTTCGGATTCTCCGAGGTCCTCGGGAACAACCGGAATCTTGAAAAAGATCTCGTCTACCCGGGCGTTGGTGACGAATTCCAACTTGCCGAACTTAAATTCCTACCCTGGAGTGATCCCATCGATCTGATGGTGAGCCGCCTTGAAGTGCGAGGTGCTGCCGAAAGCAGAGGGTTGGTCAGATACAAAGATATCTCTGTGACCATTCTCTGGATAATACCTTGAATACCATCTTGGTCATCATATAAACTCCTTGAACCCAACAGATGGACTTCAAGAAGTGCCTATGGACAAATCCTATAAATATAACTTAAGGCAACCATTAGTCCATAGGAATTGTCATCAATTACCAAAACCACATATGGAGATATATGCTCTAACGATCTCCCCCATTTTGGTAATTGATAACAACCACTTCAAGAGAGTTTATACAAGCAAATAAGCATAACCAAGCGCACACATACAAAGAAATAATGCATGCGTGCAAGATGTAAATGCTTACACAATAAAAGAAAAACCCTCTAAACATATCCAAAGTAACTCTCTAAACTTCTCTCCCATTGGCATCGATTGCCAAAATGGACGAAAAGTTTAGAAAGACAGTATAGTAGGTGGTCCTCCAAAAAGTGTGTACTTCTCAGCAAATGAGTGCAAAGAAATACACAAATACAATGATAAGTAGTTGGAGAAAAACAAACTATATTGAGGACGGAAAGATTGCAAATAATAGGATCGTATGCCACAAAAACATACAAAAATAGAGGCAAGCAATCAAAAGATACCAGATGGAACAAACAATCATATGGTCCTTCGAACCACATGAATAAAAGATATTATGATAAAGGCAACATAGTGTTTTATCAAAACTAGAGAAGCTCCCCATGATTTGTGCACACATAAGAGATTTTTGTATTTGATACAAGTGCACAAAATAGGATCGTTGCTCCCCCAAAATTAATAAAAACACACAACGAGTGCAAGAAGATAGATGAGACAATAAGCATATCACTTGCACAAAACAAATAGTTGAGCAACATGTAAAAGAAGCAACTTAAGAATAGGCTCAACCAAAATAAGTGTGTGTGAGTCATGGCAAAGCACTTGAGAAGACTAAGATAAGGATTTGCATTACTCATCAACATAGTCTTGATGAAATGAGACACAAAGTGCAAGACATATCATTCCCACACACATATACTAGAAAATGGGTTCACAAGCTTACTAATAAACGAAATAAGAACCAACGCTTGTGACAACCCATGGTGAAGATAGGAAATAAGAACCTTGTCAAGAGGAGGGATACCAATCGAAATGGCAAA
This sequence comes from Hordeum vulgare subsp. vulgare, assembly GCF_904849725.1. Lineage (NCBI taxonomy): Eukaryota > Viridiplantae > Streptophyta > Magnoliopsida > Poales > Poaceae > Hordeum > Hordeum vulgare. The sequence goes on from NC_058521.1 coordinate 371,489,703, forward strand.
ACCCTCATCCAGACAAGCATGAGGAAAAATAATCTTCACGGCCAAAGAGTGCATCAAGATGTAGGAAAATAAGATACGCACTCAAGACAAATCCTTTCACGAAGCTGTTAGAGCATATATCTCCATATGTGGTTTTGGTAATTGATGACAATTCCTATGGGCTAATGGTTGCCTTAAAGCTATATTTATAGGATTTGTCCATAGGCACTTCTTGAAGTCCATCTGTTGGGTTCAAGGATTTTATATGATGACCAAGATGGTATTCAAGGTATTATCCAAAGAATGGTCATAGAGACACTAGGTTGATCAAGATCTCAGACAAAGAGTAAATCAAGATGATCAACACACAAAGCGTATAAGATGTACCGAGAGGGATCAAGTGATCCCATGGTATGGTAAGCATTGTCCATTACGTGTTTGTGTACTAACCCATGGTCTTTGTGAGAGTCCTATGTGGGGGTTAGGTGTGCTTCCACTCCGCTTGCGTCAAAAGGAAGATCTCATACAACCCATGAAGGATGACGTCAAGTGGTGATCGTCATCAAGATTGTGGTGTGCAAGTTCAAGTGGATCAGCACGAATATATCATTGAAACTATTGTTAATGATCATGTGTTGATAAGGACAAGCTCATGTGCTAACAAGGACAAGATCAAGATAAGCATTCCTGAGCACTACATGTTTGATTCTTGTGGATGTTCACATGATGGACAAATGAGATGAATACATAATCTAGGCTTTCCACATTGTGTATGGGAGAGCTACTTGAAGACTTCATCATGTCTTGCTTTCAACTTGAGCCAAGAAGGAACAACAACATCAAGCTCAAGTGAAAGGGCTAACTCAAGGTATCAGTTACTTTGATGTTAGCGGTGCGGAGTGATGATTAGCGAATAAAAGTACACACTCAAGTATGGATCATCGGTATCCCTTTTACAATTCTTGAGTCTTTAGGGATCCCGCACTATTAAGAGGGGATCACAGGTTTTTGTGATGAACTTCCTCAAACTAGATATCCACTATTCTGCTCAATACCACATATTCTCTACTCTGCTCCTATCTCAAAACAGGTCTAATGTCTCGGACTTCCGGCTCCCTTCGGACGTCCGAGGGCCGGTCAAGGGTCGGACGACCGACAGGCTTCGGAAATCCGGAGCCCTGCACCAGAAGAACTTGAGCCCTATAACTCGGATTTCCGGCTCCCTCCGGACATCCGAGGGCCAGTCGACCGACCAACTTCGGAAATCCGGAGCCGTGCACCAGAAGAATGTGAGCTCTATAACTCGGATTTCCGGCTCCCTCCGGACGAAGTCCGTCCCCCTTCGGAAATCTGGAACCTCCCACCAGAAGAAGTTGAGTCGAGATTTCCGATCCTCTCCGGACGTCCGGTCGATGTTCAATTCACATTATTTTCAGTCATATCTACAGGCCTCGGACGACCGACACCTATCGGACGTCCGGTCCATGTTCAACTCACAGTGTTTCCAGACATATCTACAGCTCTCGGACGACCAACCCTTGTCGGAAGTCCGACCCCTTGCGGACGCCCGGACTTTCGTAAACTGCCGGACGTCCGACCCGTGTGTGACTTAAAGTGTCCCCAACGGCTGTTTTTCTCTCGTCGCTATAAATACCCCCCCCCCCTCCCACTTCATGAGAGGGTGCCCAACACAGCCTTATCCTCATAAGAACACACTTCTACCTCACACACATTTGCTCACACCAAATCTTAGATCCCAAGAGCATTTGTGAGCCCCTTTGAGAGTTGTTCCAATCAAAAGATAGATCGTCTCCCTCTCCTCCTCTCAACCCAAGCTATTTGAGATTTGAGCAAGTTTTGAGCATTCCCCGTGATCTTGTTACTCTTGGAGGTTGGAGACTCCTAGGTGGTAGGAGTTCTTCGGAGAGGAATCAATCCGTGTGATTATCCCCCGGAAAAGTTTGTGAGGGTTTGGAAGCCACCTCAAAGGCTTACCACTAGTGGTTGAGAAACGCCTTCGTGGTGTTATCTCAAAGGGAGAATAGGGTGAGCTTTCATGGCGTTGGTGTGCCTTCGTGGTAACATCCACCTCTCTAATGGTGACTAGCTTCCCTCCAAGGAAGTGAACATCGGGATACATCTTCGTCTCAGTGACCTTGGTTATCCTTAACCCTAACTTCTTACTTGTGGTTTACTTGTGTTACTTGAGCATACATACATTGCATATTGTTTGTGCTCATTATATTGTGTTGGCTATTTCTTGTACAAGATTAATCATTCAAGCATACCTTGTATATCCACACGTTCATACTTGCAGCTTTTGATATATCGTGTGATATAGTGTGATCTAGTATCTTGTGTTGTTCACCTACTCGTCGTGTGATATAGCTCAAGTAAGTTTGTGCAACTTACTTGTGCTTGTTAGTAACTATATTGTCTCCATCTTGGTAGATCGTGTTGTTGATACACGTTGCAGTGCCTAGTGCATTTAGGATTTGTGCTTGACAAGTACCCTCTTAGTTTATTTCTGCATTAGTTTCAAGCCAAATCCAAAGAAGTTTTGAAATAGCCTATTCACCCCCCCCTCTAGGCGTCATCGAGTTCTTTTCAGAAGCCACCAAAACTGAAAAAGAAAATGCAACGGTGGACATGAAAGAAAAGAGGATATCAATTAGAGATGTAACTTCTCTCATGTGTAAAAGATTCTAAGTAGAAGGCAATCGTGATGATATATATCCACAAAGAAGGATGTACACACGAAATGGTTACAAGAAGGAACAAACAAGATATCAAAAAGGAAGTCATAAATGTATCAATAAGATCTTTGCTTGGAAGCATAGTACATGGCCTGATATTTTCTTATTGTACAATATGAACTTCCAACATACGAACATCAAAGACATCCCAACTAGCAATAAGACATCATCATTCGGATGCTTTGAGAAAGGAAACAAGTATACAAGAACGAATCAAGAGATTCATGCCATGATGCAACATGGAAAAGAAAAGACAGGTTTGGGCCTTTGCAAGAAATGAATGCATGAAGTAGATACTTGTTATCGAGACAACATTGGATTGATGTAGTAGACAGTTGTTCGTTGATCATCCTAACTTGGCTCCAATAATCAGATGGTCCCAACACCTTCCTTATAGGTGAGCCAAGCATCGAATGCATCTCCAATTGTTCCTGGAACAACAAAACAAACAAAATGGTGCCCAAGCTCATTGGGACCAAAGAGTTAGAAAACCAACAATACATAGGACAAACTCCACATACATATGTGCACATAGATATGAATTTGAATTTCATGCACACTTTAGCCAATTTATGACAAGGTGGAGTTTCCCCTATATATTGGGTCAAAGAAAGAAAGCAAGCAAAAGAAGCTATATATAGTGAATATGCATGCTCAAGGCTTTCAAGAATCAACACAACACAAAGTTGATAATACACCAAAAGACAAGGTATCAAGTGATAATAAGATACCAAATGAAAAACTATCACTTGAAGGATATCAATGAAAAGATACCTCAAGGAATGAGATATCCATTGACACATGCCAAATAAAAGGAAACAAGATACCAATTGAAGGAAAACAAACACGAGGTATCTAGTTTCCAAAAGAGAGCTAGGTTCCAACAAACCAACCCTCGACAAATTTTCATGATGGCACAAAGCATAATAAAGAGCAAGACTTTCCTCCCTTCAACACACACTTGATGGGAATCACAAAATTTTATGATGGGCGAATAAAGAGAGTGTTCTAAAGAAAATAGGATAGCTCCCCCAAGAGATGTGCATTATATAGAATTTGCATTTAAATACAAAATGCACAAGATGGGATCGTCACTTTCTCTATATCTATAAAAACACTAGGCATGTTAAAATAGATCCACAAGAGGCAAGGAAGACAAACGAAACACAAAATCCAATGTAAAGACGATTAGCAATTCCTACCACATGATGGGAATACCAATTGTCAAGGACAAGAAGTATTTTGGAAATAATACTCATTGGTAGATCGCAAATATATCCAACATCATCTTTACCCATAAAACGAAAGCAAATGATACTTGTAGAGCTAACATGCCACCTAGGAACAAGATAATTTACAATATCAACACTAAGTGGCAATACCTCAAATGTACACATTTTCTAGGCTTGTAATATGCACATAGCATATTACTCCCCCATAATGTGATAACCCAACAATATTAACAAGTGGAAAATTAAAACCAACAAAAGATAATTAATGGACCATATAGAATTTGAGTTTCTCACGAGTAAGACATACCACATAGAAACTAGATAATCTTGAAATATCAATACTAAGTGGTATTCCCCATGTATACACATTTATAGGATTGTGAAGTGTGCAAAGCACATCACTCCCCCACGATGGGATAATCCATTAATCTCTCACAAGAGCCAACAAAGATACAAACAAGATGCAAAAAGGCTCAATACAAGACTCACATGTAGATGATATGCAAACCAACATACACATACTCGATTACTCAAGATAAGCAAGTTGGAAGCACAACATATACAAACACATGCAAGGTACAAAACCACAACATGCAAAGGGGCAAGCAACTAACAATGTAAACAGTTTAAGTACAAGTTACCGTAAGAAGGCACATTGGATATAAGATAGAAACTCGATAATCCAAATGACTTGGCTTGAGACAATATGAATGATGAAGACCCCTTAATTCTTCATTATGTATCCAAGTCTCTAATGTCCTCCACAAACACCTATTGATCAAGTTTGAGCTTGTTGGTCCCCAACCACGTTGGGTCCTAAAAGGTTAGTCACAATAGGCTTGGCAACCCAAATGGTACTTTTCTTGACACCACTTTGAGTACCAACAAACTTGGCAAACACATTGCCAACCTTATCCTTCCCAAGAGAATAGATATCATCAATAATGATTGGGTTGGATAAATTACCTCTCGTGCAAGAAGTAGCGAAGTGACCCTTCTCACGACATAACTAGCAACATCTACCCTTTAATTTCTTCCCTATTGATTTCTCAACATGAGGAGTGTTGGCTTGGGTCTTCTTGGGAAGGGGCCTTTCCTCAACTTGTAATTGAGTATGTGAGTGCACTTGTGGACTCTTCCCTTGTTGCTTGTGACTTTGGGGCTTCTTCTTTAGTGGGCAAGATCTAACATGGTGCCCTTCAATTTTACACTTGAAGCAAATAATCTTGGCTGGATTATTGACTTGTTCTTGGCCCTTCTTCTTGAAGTTTTGGACTTATTCTTCTTGTTGGAGTTGAATCCAAGTCCAAATTTGTCATTCGGAATTTTTGCTCACACAAAACATTGTTGAGCGTGGACATTCCTTCATGACTCTTTTCCAAGTCTTTATTCAAGGAAGTGACTTGGGCCTTGAGCTCTTTGATTTCCTCTACATGGTTAGTATAAACACAAGTACTAGAGGAAGTATAAGCTTCATTGTTAGAGCAACAAGGCATGGAAAGTAATTCATCACAAGATGTAGCAACATTATGAGTAGATGAATTACGAGGACTAGCACATGGCAATATAGATTTTTGACTAGAAGTAGTGCTAATGTCCATATGAGGCTCACTCGATGTTACCTTGGTAGTAATAGCCTCATGAGCTGATTTTAGCACATTATGGGATACTAGAAGATCATCATGAGAGCTTGTGAGCATTACATGACTTTCTTCCAATTTCCCATAATTGCTAGATAGCAACTCAAGTTGAGCCCTTAGCTCAACATTCTCCTTTAAAATTGATGCTTCACAAGAAGTAGAGTTAGTAGCACAAGCATCATTATTAACAATAAGAGGAGAAGGCAACTTGGCAAGCTCTTTAGCATATGAAGCTTCAAGTTGAGCATGAGACTCGGTGAGTTCGATGAGCGAACTCTTAATAGCCCTTGAGCCATTTTCGAGGTGCTCATAGTCCTCAACGAGTTTATCATGTGCAACTTCAAGCTTATCGGTTTTAGTTCTAAATTCATTAGCCACCTCGAGAGCTCTATCATGGGATTCCTTTAATCTAGATAATTCTATAGCAAAGGTTTCCTCAAGAGATTCCTTGGTGGTTTGTTCATTTTCAAGAGCTTGAGATAGCTCCACTATCTCGTTAGTGTAATCATGCTCATGACCTTCCATTGTCTCAATGGTGGCCTCATGCTCCTCGAGATGAGCTTCCAACTCCTCAATGTATTTCTTGCCCTCAGTGGCAATATACATGATTTCCAAGAAGTTGGAACAAGCAAGTTTATTCTTATAAAGAGATTTAAAAATAATTTCACCCTTAATTTTTAAGGATGCAATAATATCACTCTCTTCATCATTATTCTCATCCTCATTGTCATCAACATCATCATCATGAGATACATTGGGATTCAAAGTAGGAGATACCTTTGAAGCCTTAGCCATAAGGCAAAAGTGAGTAACAATAGATGATGATGTAGGATTCCTTAAAGCATCATTCAAGGCCACATCTTGTTCCATGGAGTGATGAATTTCCTCTACACTGTTAGCACAACAACTCGAGGAAATATATATATTTTTATCATGGCAACAAGATATAGGAAGCATATCATCGTGAGATTTAGTCAAGCAGTTTTTACATGATATGCAAGGACTATCAACACAAGCATGTAGAATATTTAGAGTGCTCGAAGTGTTAATGCCCAAAGATGAATCATTGCAATAATATAGTGATGAAGGATCATCAACAAGAAACCCACTATCATCATTGCAATGATCACCACTACTCACCATATCATTACCTTGTGGCAATCCACATGTAGGTGAAGTAGATGAAGTTGAGAAGACCACACGACCGGAGGTGGAGGGAGAACAATCATTCCCACAAATCTTGGACGTACCATATTTATCTTGAAGCTTTGACCACAACTCATGAGCATCCCGGAATGGCATGAGTTGAAATATAACTACATTGCTCAAAGCATCAAAAAGCACATTAGAAGCTTGAGCATCGAAATAAGAGTTTTTCTCATCCTCTAAAGATATATTTTGAGAATCCTTTGGAGGAGAAATACCCATATCTACAATTCGCTCTAAATTTGGGTACAAGACCCAAAAGTGATTAAGCATGCGAATTACCCAAACATCAAAATTTGTGCCATCGAAACTAAGAGTGGCAGTGAATCCTAAACCCCTAGTCGACATCCTTACTCTCTAGGTGGTTAAACCTAATAAAGATAGACCTACCTCTGATACTAATTGAAACGACGTGGATGTCGCCTAGAGGGGGGTGAATAGGCGCTTTAAAATAATTACGGTTTAGGCTTGAACAAATGCGGAATAAAACTAACGTTTAATTTGTCAAGCAAAAAACCTAAAACAACTAGGCTCACTTGTGTGCACCAACTCCTTATCCTAAGCAAGATAAATAACTAAGTGGTAGTGAGATATATGAAAATAAACAATATGGCTATCACAAAGTAAAGTGCATAAGTAAAGGGTTCGGGTAATAGATAACCGAGGCACGCGGAGACGATGATGTATCCCGAAGTTCACACCCTTGCGGATGCTAACCTCCGTTGGAGCGGTGTGGAGGCACAATGCTCCCCAAGATGCCACTAAGGCCATCGTAATCTCCTCACGCCCTCGCACAATGCTAGATGTCGCGATTTCACTAAGGTCCCTTGAGGGCGGTCACCGAACCCGTACAAATGGCAACCCTTGGGGGCGGTTATCGGTACCCGTACAAATTGCTCGGGGCAATCTTCACAACCTAATTGGAGACCCCGACGCTTGCCCGGAGCTTTACACCACAATGATTGAGCTCCAAGACACCACAAACATTCTAGGACGCCAAAGCATCCACGAAGAACAATCTCTAGGGTACTAAGTACCAAAAGGTAATATGGCTTCTCAAACTTCACTTCCATGTATCATTGTGGAGAACTCAAACCGATGCAACTCATGCAATGGCAATAACACACAAAGTGGTCAAGTCCCTCACACTCAAATCCTTCCACAACAACAAAAGCTATGGAGAAATATGAGAGGAAGAACAAGGAGCTCACAAAGAACTCCAAGATCTAGATCCAAGGGGTTCCCCTCACATAGAGGAGAAAGTGATTGGTGGAGATGTGGATCTAGATCTCCTCTCTCTTTTCCCTCAAGAACAAGCAAGAATCATTGGAGGGATTGAGAGTTAGCAAGCTCTAAGAAGGTCAACAATGGGGGAAGAACACGAGCTCAACAGATAGATCAGTCCAAGGGGGAAGAAGACCCCCTTTATATAGTGGGGGAAGAAATCAGACCGTTACCCCCACTTACAGCCCGAGCACAGCGGTACTACCGCTAGCCCTGGCGGTACTACTGCTAGACCCTGGAGGTACTACCGCTAGACCCGAGCGGTACTACCGCTAGCCCTCGTGGTACTACCTCTAGCCCCGGCGGTACTACCTTTAGAGAAAGTCTTCGCAAAAAGTCCGACAAAGAACAACCGCTCAGGGAGAGGTACTGCCGTCCCGAAGTGGTACTACCGCCCGCCCGGAGCGGTACTACCGCTCCTAGAGCGGTACTACCGCTAGGGAGTGGTAGTAAGAAATTACTACCGCCCTGGGGACAGTACTACAGCTCCGGGGGTGGTACTACAGCTACAGGAGCGGCACTACCGCTAGCACCAGGAGCGGTACTACCGCTCGATACTGAATCTTCTCTAACTTTCGCATACGGACTTCGATTTCAACGAAACCAAGTTTCTTGGAAAGCTAATGACATGGGATAACACAATCTTGATAGAAATATCAATAAGAATCAAGTGAGAAAAGGCACATAAGAAAATGGTGAGAATCCTTCTTTGAATAAGACCGGTAAAAACTTCCAACATCGAAAACATCATAGAAGATGCATATGGACTCCGTTTTCGATGAACTCGAGCTTTTCATGAAGATGGCCATAAGCTCTAAAACTCACAAAGAGAAAAACCAAACAAGAACCAAGAAGGATTATGCAAGGATGCAAATGGTTTGAGCTCTCAACGAACGATACGAAATCCTATCCTAAAACAGAAAGCCTATCAAGGGCAAACCTATACCTTGCACCTTGTCCTCTTGATCTTGATGATGATGATCTTGGATTCCTCAAGATGGACCATCTTTCTTGATTGCGTTGGCTTGATGAAGACTAGTTGATTGATCCCCCATACTCACTATGGGTGAGCCACTCTTCAGCATATCTTCACAAGGCAATTGCCACCACAATGGACGACAAGCTTCAAGCATGATATCTTCGTGCTGATCCACTTGAACTTGCACACCGCAATCTTGATGCCGATCACCACTTGATGTCATCCTTCATGGGTTGTATGAGATCTTCCTCTAGACGCAAGCCCATGGAGACACACCTAACCCCACATAGAACTCTCACGAAGACCATGGGTTAGTACACAAACATGTAATGGACAATGCTTACCATACCATGGGATCATTTGATCCCTCTCGGTACATCTTGTACGCTTTGTATGAGATCTTCCTCTAGACGCAAGCCCATGGAGACACACCTAACCCCACATAGAACTCTCACGAAGACCATGGGTTAGTACACAAACACGTAATGGACAATGCTTACCATACCATGGGATCACTTGATCCCTCTCGGTACATCTTGTACGCTTTGTGTGTTGATCATCTTGATTTACTCTTTGTCTGAGATCTTGATCAACCTTGCGTCTCTACGACCATTCTTTGGATAATACCTTGAATACCATCTTGGTCATCATATAAACTCCTTGAACCCAACAGATGGACTTCAAGAAGTGCCTATGGACAAATCCTATAAATATAACTTAAGGCAACCATTAGTCCATAGGAATTGTCATCAATTACCAAAACCACATATGGAGATATATGCTCTAACAGCTTCGTCCCTCGGGATGTCCACCATGTAGACATCGTAAGTGGAGGTGGCAATCCATCGTCCTATGACGGCAGGGTGTGGTGATTTAATAGCCATGTCCATATCTTCGGCTTCTTCAGAATATAAGTCTAACAGATCGGTTAGATATTCAATGATGGCGACAAAGTGGGTGGTGGGCGATGAATGAAGTTCCATGCACCTAGCTCCAAGGCCGGAAAGGTCCTATGTAGGAGGCCGCTTGTGCGAATAGTCATCGGTTCTTTCTTGGGTCTTAGTCTCATTTGACCATGAGAGATCCGCCGGACCGACGATCGAAACCCCGATGGGACTGCACTCCGAGGCTCCGGCGTAAGAAGTGTATTCGGGTGGGATGACCGTCGTGCCCTCGAACTCCATAGTCGGATCTTGGCTCAAGGACGAATCGGTTTTAAAACCTATCCTGGACTTGAAGTCCAAAGTAGGGTCCAAAGTTGAAGCTTCGGATTCTCCGAGGTCCCCGGGAACAACCGGAATCTCGAAAAAGATCTAGTCTCCTCGGGCGTTGGCGACGAATTCCAACTTGCCGAACTTAAATTCCTACCCTGGAGTGATCCCATCAATCTGATGGTGAGCCACCTTGAAGTGCGAGGTGCTGCCGAAAGCAGAGGGTTGGTCAGATACAAAGATATCTCCGGACTCAATGTCGTCGTTGGTGATCAAACAAGCCATTGATCCTTCCCGTGATCCAGTAGCAGAGCTCTCAATGAAAGCACCAATGTCGGTGTCAAAACCGGATGATCTCGAGTAGGGGGTACGAACTATGGATCTAGGGTCGATGGGTAACAAGAGACAATGGGGACGGTGTTTTACCCAGGTTCATACCCTCTTGATGGAGGTAAAACCCTACGTCCCGCTCTTGTTGTTATTGATGAGAGAGTTCACAGTATAGAGTTCATCTACTGTGAGATGGATGTTGTGGTCTAAACCCTAATCGTAATGAGCTTGATCTATCCTGCGAGCTATGACCCCCTGGCTTATATCGACACTAGGGGTGTCAGGGTTTACACAAGGTCGGTTACAACATAGAAGGAATATGTCGATGCATGTATCTCCTTCGATTGCATGCCAAGTCTTCGAAACATTCCATCTAGAATTCAACACTTTTGTCCATGGTAGAACAGCTCAGAGAGCCCGGCGCATATGGATAGGTAAGCGACACAAGAACCCCCTAATCCCGAACTCCCTCACTCAGCCTAACCCACTGGTCGGGAGACGATGTGTTGAGTACCCCCTATTCCCGGACACCGTCACTTGAGAAGGCTAGAAATCGAGATTCATATGGTTGGACTGGAATATCTTGATCTGAACACATGATTAGTGGTTCTCTCTTAGAAAATGGATGCGACAAGTGTTGGCTTGTTCTGAGTGCTCTCTCTATGAATGAGAGGGAGGTGGATGGGTATATATTGGCATCTCTAAAAATCCAACTGTTACAACATTATTGCCCAACTCGATGGAACCGAAGCAGAAACTCGGTTACACCAACTAGTGCAAAATGTGGCAACTTTCAGCGTTTCAATGAGATCGATGTATAAAACTCGGTAAGTGTTATATTGGCTCGCCTAGGTAGTTCCTCACTTCGGTGGCACCAATTCATAAAATTCAGAAATTCCGACTTTTAGTAAATGGATACGAGAAGGTTGATCACTGTTTTTGGTTGTAACAAAATGGAACTTGGTACCACCGAGTGGCTAGGGTTTGCCTCTGGATTCTGTCTAAGTAAAAACTCGGTAGGGTCGAATGTGTAAACTTGGTGGCACCGATTTTAGGTTTTAGGGTTTGGAAATAATATATTTGTGGGAGAATTCATGAGGGTTTTTTGTGGCTAACTCTAAGCACTTGAGCAACCATATCATCATAGATACCTCGTCTCGTTTTAATAGTATTGGCTTTCCTATGGACTCAAATGTGATTTCTCACAAAATGCAAAATGTAGAGTCTTGAAGCTTGTTGCCGTTTGATGTTCCATGCATCTAGGGAATCTCCTTATAACCCTTTGCCAATCCATTCATTGAACTCTTCCTGAAATATACTCGGTAGAATCATTCGTCCAATGAAATATATGTTATTATTAATTACCAAAACCACCTAGGGAGAAGTTGTGCTTTCAGTATCCATGGAAAAAAGTTTGTGGTGCACAACACTAGAGAGACACTAGCACGATTGCTCGAATAGTCATGATACAAACTTGTGCACAACATATAAGAAACAAAATGTGTCGTCTTTCTGTCCCGACTTTGCTATGTATGTATGAGGCGGGATGTTACTCGCTCAAGTGATCCAAGATGATCAAGTACGATATGAAATTTGGTGATGCTATTGCTTTTTATCTTTTCTTCGAATCCTTTCTTCTCCTTTTCTTTTGGCGGTGATATTTGTATAGTCACTATGTGGGACGTGCACACCAAGATAATAATTATGTATGTGCAAGAACTATTTTTGTAACACAAGAGATGATACGATGATATATGCACGGAATTGTAGCTATGCAGAGTATGTATCACTAAAGTGCACAACTAGCGTAGCCCGGCAATACTCAATGGCTAGTCTCGATAGGCAAGTTACGCAAATAGGCTCGGGGTAACAATGCAATGATAAGGGTATAAACAAGAGTGTCATCGCGGTTACCGCCCTTGCTTACGGTGAGGTGTCAACAATTAGTTGGTCAGAGATTATTCGCGCGAAGATGAGTGGCGGTAACGATGAAGAAATGCTCCTAAGTAGTCAAAACACCTTAGGAAACAACAAATATGCGACTCAAAATCTCAAATGGCGAAAAGATTGCGAGAATGCGGAAGCGAAAAAAACTGTTTAGGCAGGAGGTTTCGGGGATGCCAGATGTTCCGGAGGCCGGAAGGTCCATGTCGTCGAGAGAGTCCGATGGCCGAAAGTTCTGGGTGGGGGCGAAAGTTCCTTGGATCGGGAAAACTCGGACGAACCATAATTTCCAGATCTGAGACTTGGGCAAAAAAACGGAGAGAAACCAAATTCGTCGATGAAAAAGAAAATTTGGTATAAATTGGTCGGAGGGAAGGCCACATCCACTTGTCAAACACGAAATCCACTGATCAAAATCAACAAAATCCCCTCAAAACCAACAAATCCTAGAAATTTTGGTAAGGCTATTTTTATGGTGATTTTTGAAATTAGGTCAAATCAAATGAAAATTGGCTATCAGATGGGGGATGAGACTCCAAAATGTGAATCAATGTGGCTCATGATACCAAGATGATACAGGGCAAACCTGGGGGTGTCGATCTTTTCACACAAGGAGGGGTGAAAGGGAGAAAACCAAATATAAATCAACAAACTCTCAAGAATAATCTTCGACCACACATCATATAGATCCATAAAAACACACGAGGATACATTGATCTGAGTTCAACATGGGATACAAGTAATAGGGTAGTCTTCCTGCTCTCGAGAGATGGGGCCTTGAATCCTTGGAGGATCTTTCCTATGATATGGGCCTTAACATCCACTTAGATATTCTCACATAGAGGTCATCCCCATGGAGAAGAAGTGGAAGGAGCAATGCCCAACTAACTAAGATTAAAACATGTACTAACCCTAAAATGAGGGTAGGAGATAAGTATTTATAGTCTAGGGCGATATGTGAGGGAGGATGGCTGGTGGGAGCCCAGGTTGGTTCTGTAACCTGGAATGTCGTGCCCTTATGGTAGGGTTCTACATCCTACCACCAGGGACCTTATTGGTAGGGTGTGCTCACAATGCATTTTTTGCACATAACGGTAGGGTTCTGCACCCTACATCCCAGTCAATCAATTTCCTCTCCACATCTTTACGGTACCTCTGCCAGTTCCGCTCCTTCACAAAATATTTATGCTCTACTCCCTAGTCTGTGATCGAATGACATCTGTGCTTGCCCTTCCTGCAAGGCATAAGCAACGCAAAACATCATAAGAATTTCAAACGCAACGAGAACACGGTAACAGAGAACAATTCACTCACAAGTGGAGGTCATGGACACCGTTTTCATTCGGCATGCACGGTGGGGTATTTTGATAAATCCCAAACTGCATCACCACGCGGTGTGGCAAGTGCCACTCGACAGTGTACACATATATCATGGGTACCATGCACCGCCAGCTAGTGCAGTCCTTATCGCACATCACGTTCAGCTCGAACCCCCACTCTAGGTCATGAGACAACCACCAGATAACCTATTACAAAAACATTGGTAAGTCATCGATGCAAGTGGCTTCAAAAAGATAGGTGAGCTAGTTTATATACCTACAAAGGCGTCCAAGTGTCCAGCTTGCCGGTGAAGACCTTATACAAAGCCTAGGATGTGTCCATGTAGACACCCACCATGTCCGAAGAGTACACATACCGGGCGTTGCTTCGGTCCTTTGGGTTGCGTCGTCAAGCTACAAAACATCAATTGATGATCATATAACACAATATTAAGGAGCATACATCCATAAAAAAACAATGAGAATGGTATAAGTAGGCTAGTCCAACAGACCCCCAAATGTACCTTGCATCCTAGTCGGCTACGAAGTAGAGATACATGCATAGGGCAGTGTCCCCTGAGGAGTCTGGAAAAACAACCTCTATGAGAATAAACCACGGGTAGGCCCTCACGTATTGCTCCACCGTCCGATCATCGACATTTGTCACGCACATCCTCTGGGTCTTCAGGGGCTAGGACAGCGGTACACCAGATGTCCGATTACCCTTAGCGGGAAGGGGCGGTCATCGATGAGGGTGGTAACCCTATCCTGCCAGTTCGTCCTCTCCACTCGCCTAGTGAGAGCATGGCCCTCGATCAGTCGGGCTGTAATCATCCCTCAATCCACGAGGGTCACAGTCATCTCCCCACATGGGAGATGGAAATTGTGCATCTCGGACCGTCACCGGTCGATCAAAGCTGTGAGGGCTGAGTGGACGAGCGTCGATGGTTGACGCTTGAACCGTGGGATGAAACCCAACAACCAGGCTCTCCTGAAGTACGGCGCGCAGCGCTCGTCGTACCACATCTTCACGATATTCATGTGACCCCTCATGTGCAGTGGCGGGAGCATCTGTCAAAATGTGGCCGTCAAAAATTAGTAACTTATTTTCATTAATTCCAAAGATTTGGTTCAATATTTCTATCATAGTAATTACCACTCCGTTCCCTATGAAATGGGCATGATGGCCCGCAGGGTCAAGCATGGGGTACCTAATGTCGATGTTGTCCGCAAGAGGTGGCCACCTAAATAAAATTACCAAAACATAAGCATTATAAGATACACATATATGATTTTTTTTCAAATATAACATCCAAATAATTAATTCATTCATATATTTATTCATCCATTCATATAAATTTCTCCAACAACATCCACTATACATGCATCACATCATATCAACATGCATCATAGCAAAACAAACATAAGAGTTAATCCTCCAACATGCATCATACCATCCTTTTTTCAAAAAATAAGAACATGAACTAGGGTTCATCTTAAACATATTTCCTCCGACAGCATCCACTATACGTCATGCATCATATCATATCAACATGTGTCATATCAAAACAAAAGTATGATTTAATTTCTCCAACATGCATCATACCATCAATTTAAAAAAATGAACTAGGGTTCATCTTCACACTACCATTCCAACCAGTGATTAGAATTCATATCCAACCACATAGAACATCTAGAATCAATCTAAAACAATCCTAGGGTACAAAATAATTAAATCTAGTTCAAAAATATGGGTGATTTGAAGCAAATAATGCGATGAATCAGAAGCTATTTGACTAAAACTAATTTGTGGGATCGAAGGAGCTTAATTTTCTCGTTTCGAAGCCATCTCGATCCGTAAAAACAGTGAAGAAACGAAGAAGATCCGAGAGGGAGTGGAGTAGATGAGAAAGGGGCCGAGCGGAAGAACAGAAAGAGGGGAGAGGCAGCTGGGAAGGGGAGATTTGATGGGGTGCAGACAGGCCGACTGCTTATAACTGCGAGGACCCTACCGTCAGGGACCCTGGCGGTAGGGTTAGACAGGCTACCGTCATGGCAAGCGACGATAGGTGGGCAAAAGGGAACGACGTTCGTCTATCTATGCTGACGTGGATTAATTGCCTATTGTCACATCCTTGGGCGATAGGTTGTCCCCTAACGGTAGGGAAAATAGTCAAATGACAAAAAAATCAAGGAGGGTCGGCGAGCAACCAACATCGGCTATAATACTACTATATGGTGGTACGAGCCATATCGAATTTTCGTTTTAGTACAATCTACCTTGATGTACAAATACAAGTAGCAAGTTCTTGTACTATGGTGTATACTCCGATCCCTTTCGGTTTATATAGCTCAATTCAAAATTTTCACTAACCAGGATAGATTGTGTGGTGGAATATCTTTTTGTAGTTTGCAAAGTACAAAATCTCACTATCTTGATGTTTGTGGTGGAATATTTACTAATGTGCTCGTTTTCCATGCTTTAAGATTTGAATTGAAAACTGTTCATCCAATCATACAAACATCTCCCTTGAGTGTGTTAATCCAAGAAGCTTGGGGGTGGTTACATAAGTAATTATCGGATCCTAAAAAATTTGCCTGTACCAAACAAGGCCACTCTCATAGAAAACCCCATGTAACAACACCTTCTGAAACTGAGCCAGAGTCAGCTATAAACAGAACGAACTAGGGAAGCTCTGAAGCCATCCTCCTGCAAACTATGGAATCGGTCTTTCTTTTGCCTCAGTGTATCCTAAATGATGTACTGTATAAACTTCTACTTCTGGGTAAAGGTTAGCCGCCTTGGTCAAAACCCACCAGCAGACTGCTAGAACCACCTGCGGAGTCTGCGAAATTTGTTATACCTTTTCCTAGCTAATCCACTGTCACTAAAACTACCACCTGAAACCTGATCCTGAGCTTCTGAAAATTCCTCTGACCATGATTCCAGTGGAATAAGATGGCTGTCATCCTTTGCCTTCCTCTTTTGCTTCTCAATCTGCTTCACGTTCTCAGATATTTGGTGGAGTGTCTTGTTTATCTTCGTGAAACTCCTTTCCATAGGCTCGACGACGTGGGAGACTGTGTATTTGACATCATCGACCATCTGACAAGGTACCATAAAACAAGTGAGACGAATGTGAGAGAAAAATTGATAAAATTTGGTACAGAAAACTGATCACTATTACTCCCTGTGTATCACAATACTTGTAGTTGGGGGCACTTGTATTAGTGTTCCCCAACAAGTATTTAGGTACAGAGGGAGTAGAAACTTACAATTTCACCACTTCCTAACACAACATCACGAACACTCTGAGGAAAACTCAACCGCCTGTCTCTGGATTCAGGGCGAGAGGTTTCCATGATTGTTAAATTATCAATCTCTTGTTCTTCTTCAGGATCTGGAGCCCCCAGGGATGCGTAATCAGACATGACAGCAGCATTATAAACACTTCTCTCGCCACGCCTGTAGGGCTTAGCCGGGAATACTTTCATATGAACCACTGCCGCCACCCCCATCTGTCATGCAAGGAACACAAAACGCTGTGGGAATAAACTTCAAAAGACTCTTTTTCTTAAAGAATTAGAGAGCATACTAGCAGTGTCAGTAAATACCACAGCTACTTAAGCACAATGCAAATAACATCAGCGGTTGTGAACACAAGTTCATGTACAAAAATGTGCACAAGCAAATAAAATCACTGGTACAACAAACACATTGTATACACTGGTGATACAGGACAATTCAAAGCAACACATGAGCCAAGCAATATTGGAAAAGGTATATGGGAGCTTCCCATAACAATATCCTCCACATGAACATGCAACATGAAAAAAAGTAACTCAGAAACAATCTACAGTAAAATCACTCACTGATATGCAAACTACAAAAGGCACTCTAGGCATAGGCAATACATGAGTCAGAGGTTAATATGCATGAACAGACCTATACTTCTATAGTGCAAACTATCAGAGCTAACTCGTTTCCAAAGTAAACTACACCATGAATGAAAAAATGAAGCATAGGCATGTAACAGTTGAATAAACCAGCTGCTCGTGTTGGCGTTGCCAAAGAAGATTCTCAAGATGCTTGAGAGGATCCAGCGAGGGTTCCTTTGGGCCGGCCGCGCCGAGGCTAACGGCGGTCACTGTCACGTTAGCTGGCGTCGGATTGCGTGCCCAAAATGCCTTGGTGGGCTCGGAGTGCACTACTTGGAGCGCACCGGCATGGCGCTGAGGACTCGTTGGCTATGGTTCAGCAAAACTGATGACCGCCGTGCATGGGCTGAGCTCGACCTCCAGTTTTCTGCTGAGGAACGCGCCTTCTTTTTCACGAGCACCCACACGATCATCGGTAACGGCGAGAGCACTAGATTCTGGGAGGACCGGTGGATCAATGGCCGCTCCGTCTACGAGATCGCGCCCCTGCTCCACGCTTGCATCCCCAAGCAACGGAGAAAGAGCAGGACGGTGGCTGAGGGCTTACAGGCCCACCTTTGGGCGCTCGACATCCACGGTGTCCTGGGAGTCCACGAGACTGGGCAGTACTAGCTGCTTTGGCGTCTCCTCGAGAGCGTGTCACTCTCCCTCGAGCCGGATAAGCTGGTTTGGAAGTGGAACGAGTCCAGCACATACACCGCTAGATCTGCCTACCACGCATCCTTCCACGGATCGATCGCCTCCGATGACTGGAAGCTCATCTGGAGGAGCTGGGCGCCGCTGAAAGCCGCCGAAAGTGAAATTCTTCCACTGGCTCGCCAGCTTAGATCGCTGCTGGACGGCGGATCGGCTCGCTCGGCATGGAATGCAGCACCATGCGGTTTGCCCCTTGTGCGACCAGGCCCCGGAGACGCTGCACCACCTCCTGCTATCATGTCCCTTCTCGCGGCAGGTTTGGCATGAGCTCCTTGCTTGGGTGCGCACGACCTGCAGACCGCCCGACAACGAAAGCTAGCTGCTCGACTGGCGGCACCATGCTAGGTAGGACACCCCTCAGCTGATGCACAAGGGACTTGCATCCGTGGCGCTCCTGACACCTTGGATGATTTGGAAGCATAGGAACGATTGCCTTTTCGATCACGCGCAGCCGTCCGTCCACACTCTCGTGGGCAGGATCAAAGACGAGGCCAGGCTTTGGGCCACTGCTGGTGCCGAAGGGCTTAGGGTTGTGCTTCCAGCCTCATGGGATGTCCACTAGTGGCCATCCGATTTGTGTAACCACCTCCTAGGAGGACTGTAATTTCACAACTATCTCTCTTTTCAATGAAATGAAACGCAAAGATCCACTGCGTTTTCCCGGAAAAAAAATGTTTTTGCATGTGTTCTGGATGCTCCTATGAGGATAAAAGCAAGTGAATATAATCCATTTGAAAGGATAGAGGTGACTTGCTGAGAAAACAAGAAGTAAAAGCAAGTGAATCAACCCAAGACTAGAAACTGTAAAAAAACATAATGGATAGAACATACCTCCAGACATATTATATAATCCTGGATACGTGTTTGCAAACTTTGTGCCAGATGTCCATTAAAAAGCCCAGTTGAAAACAGAAATGCAACAGCAATACCTTGCCACCATGTCAAAAATATAATAGATTTGAAAGTTAGAAACTTGGACAGGGGCTTAATAGGTTCCAGCTTCTCCTTGGTAGCAGTGTAGAACTGTATGAGACAGTACAATGCCCATGTCTGGCTGAAATTTAGGACAACAGCCAAATATGGGTACCTGCGAAGGGATTGACTGACACTGAGAACGCCAAACTTGAAATATTTTGCTCATTCCCAAGGCAGAATCAGATTAATTATGCATAAAACAATGAGCATCTTTAAGTTTGCCACAAATATTCAAGAGATTGCTCAGGAAAAACAACATGCAAAGGAAACAGACTCCTACCCATATCTCCATGCAAATTTTCCTTCTCCATAGATACCCAGAAGTTCTAGAAAAATTGCCAAGATAGCACAAATAGGCTTGAGTATCATCTACAGAAAATCATAAACTACTACATCAGAGCAGTTACATACATGAAGCAAAGAGGCACAAAGGTAAAAAGCTTGTCACCATAAAATACGTACATATTGCACAATCCCAATCTTCACGGCATAATAGAAGTCAGGACCGAGGTACCAGTTTCTCATAAACCAGTTCAATGGGAATGGATGTTTCACAATACCATAATCATAATCAACGTCCAGCAGAGGAGAACTATCACTGGGTTGAAACTGATCCTCCATGTATCTGATGGTACTTTCCTCCCCACCTAAAATGATAAAAGATTAAATCAAATGAACAGCATAGATATAAACAAGGAAAACTGAGAGTTGTAGGCTAAAAAACTAGGTATTTGGCATATTGACCCTCACTCCAATATAACAGGTTTTATGCACTGACCAAACTAAAGCAGAAAACAGAAAAACGTGCTTCGTCAGCATCGACATTCTTACGATTAAAAACTGATGAGAATGTAACTCCAAAGTCAGAAAGGCAATGTCACTCAAATTGTAACTTCTTATAATTAAATTCCTCTTTTGACGATTGATATTTCTGCATTACCCGAAAAAAGAAACCTTTGTATTACCCAAGATAAGATTAATCAAGTAATCATTCCCAATAACGAAAAGGTTAGTTGGAAAAATAGGTTAAAAGTCACAACCGTGTACAATTTGACTTCCAACTATTGATAAAGAAGACAATTCTTATAGTAAGGATCCAAATGGAGAAAGTACCAACCTAAGCATGCTATCAGATATCTCTCAAAGCAATACATTGCGAATGCCTCGTAACAATCCCGCATCATCTCACAGATGAAAGCAACCTTTGAATTCAGTAATGAGAAGAACTACAAAAACATAAATAAGAAAGGACTGTTGGCATTGAAGGAAATAAAATCATAGTCACCACATATACACAGAAAAATAAAGTTGGTGAAAGCCAAAAGGAGGTACAAGAAAGGAACAAAGGCACTAAGAGTAATACTCCCTCCGTCCCAAAATTCTTGTCTTAGATTTATGTAGATATGAATGTATCAAGTCACGTTTTAGTATTTAGATACATTTATTTTTAGACAAACCTAAGACAAGAATTTTGGGACGGAGGGAGTATAAGTTATCCTCAATAAGCACATTTGCAAATGGAATTACAGGGTGCTATATCAAATATAAAAGAATATTCTAGACATACTACATACAAACACTCACAAGGCATACTTAAAATAGCGTAAGTATGTAATAATGCTACCAGGTATATGTTTATAAATTATGATCACAGAATAATACTAGCGAAGTAATCTTTAGAAAACGGTCACAAACATAATATAGTGAGCACAACGTTGATGCTGTCAGTTTCAAAAATATCAATTGTTCAGATGCTCACTCCATGTATCAGCAATGTGATATCAACGCTGAACTATGAAGTTGTACAAAAATTTGGAACAGAAACAAAAACAGACAGGTCTGCTTACTGATTGAACAGCATATACTGGAACCATCATAATGAGACCAATCAAGAACTTCTGCTCCTGCAATGGACAAGGTAAGGAACCGAAATTGAAAGTGCAGCAGTCCAAAAGAACAGTATAGATAGTTGAAAACTGAGAACAAATGCAGCTCATGGTGGTATGAAATCTTTCATATCAGAATATATTCTTCTAATAAACCAAAAGCTGAAATTCTGAAAGAAAGCTACCTCAGGTTGATGGTACGCACAGAGATGCTCGAAAGTTAGAAACAAGGACAGAACAAGTGCAACAGTTACAGATGCCCCTGCGCTGAAAATTGGCCAGCTTGACAATGACTTCGCCACTGAGATAAAGCTAGGAGAAAACATTTTCCCTGATCTACCCAAACAACTGCTCACATGGATCAGCACCAAAATGAAACGGATCACTTTTTTCGGCACCATACTGCCCAAGACTGTATTTTGGTGGGAAATTTGCTCGTGGTCTGTCCTCTATCTATAATTCCGGCTTTGTCTTCTACAAGCTAGAGAATTGAGGATTCAGAAACTGAGGCGTAAATCTTCTTTTGTGCTTCTTTAATATGCTCAAACTCTCTTTAGTCTTCTGCAAAACTTTGCTGCGTAGCATACTGGTCCTTCCCTACAGATTGACAACGATTGTAAGATAAACACAAAAATATTTGCTCTTAAGATAAAGTGACAGAGCTTATGGCAAAGGAATGCATGTAAGATAAGGGCACTTTTAGCTTATAAGTATCAAATAAATTTTTCATGCAATTATAGAAGCTAAAACCAACGACATGAACAGCATCCAGGAAATCATAGGAGACCCATCTTTTTTTCTAATAATTACGCCATGGAAGGTGGCACGATCGCATGTCTTAGATGCCCATCTCCATTGTGGAAAAAATGGCAATAATGAATTAATAAATTTCTTCCTTTTAGTGTCATGTTCCCTTTGATTCAGTAGAGCATACCCAGTGCTTAGAGCTCCCACATAAAGTGGGGCCCAGGGAAGGGAACTTCTAGACAGCCTTACCCTTGCATAATAATTCTGCAAGGAGGTTGGATCGAACCCAGGACCTCCAGGCTACAAGTGGACAGACTCTACCACTGCGCCAGGCCCACCCTTCATTCCCTTTAATTCAGCAGAGGTAACAAATAATCCAATGAAAAATACTCAACCTTACACAGATGCAGCCATTCAATTACTCTGCGAACGACAAGCCATCCCTCTTGCTAAATCTTCTACATATTCACACAAAACTTCGTATAAATAATTGACATACAATCATCATTATTGGAAGTTGGAACCAATCTTTATTTAACTACAAGGTGGTAAGAAGCCAAATCGTCAACAAATAAAGCATTTCCATCTTAGTAAAACAAAATACGAATGTAATTTCCCTCGAAGAAAAGTAGCAATTCGGCATAGAATTCCAAATAACTCGCTTAAAATTAAATTTAAGGCGAAGAGCAGAGTTAAACCCTGAAATTAATGTAAGCCCTATTCCAACAGAGTAGGCAATCAACCCAGGAATCAATGGAAACTCTCTTTCAGTTCAGCGATGGTTGCCCAAGGTTATGCTGGCTTTTACTGAGGGGCCAAGACCTTTTACTCTTGTACTACAATGAGTGGGAACACAGTTCTGGGGATACATCATGACGAAGTGTTAAGAGGGCATAGCAAGGGTAGAACAGGAGAGAGAAGTGTTCCTGCTACAATGACTAGAGTGCAATTATATTTGCTTGACTGCTTGATTTTTTAAGCGTGTGGAGGCATAAAGAGCTATTCCGTCCACAACTCAATCAAAACTAAGATAGAGTGGGAGACTCGAACCTGGGCCGATGGGTAGGCTCATAAGAGAAAGAGAATGCTGGCTGCTCAACTATTCTCTCCTTGGCCCTTGGGTATATTGAGTGACAGAAAAACTAGAGAACACACTGCCAATTATACGACACGATGTGATGCATGTATAGCATGAAAAACTCACATAAGGTCCACCTACCCTTCCCAACAACCAGTCAAAAGTTGGACAACCAACCAATTTATCCACATCACAAATTAGGAAACGACACAGGCAGACGTAAATCAATGGGATAGCCATCTCCAGTGTCCGCACTGCTTAAGTGTGCGGACAACTGACCATGTCCAGCCAATTAGCAATCTAGCGACCGATCAAGTAATAACAGCAGCAATAAAACAGGGCCAGACATCGACGCGGACTGATAAGTAATTACTAGTTCAGTCATCTCACTGGGTCGAAGCAGTTCGTAATAAAAACAAAAAATAATACTAATAGCAGAAGTGAAGCAACCGGAACCGCCCAAAACTACACCGACGCGCCTCGCGATTTACCCACCACCACCACGACCGCACGGACCACCCGGCATTGACGAGTTCTATGGATTAGCGCAACCTGCTGCCCCCTTCCCCGGCGCCCAGATCATCCTACTCCATGGTCCACACAAACAAGCCCGATTTCTTTCAGGAAAAGAAATAATAATAATAATAATAATAACAGCAGAACAACTAGCGAATCTATGGTACGAAATCAACCACCTCCGACGGGTCAAACTGGATGGGGAATCGCACTGAGACGAGGGATGCAGACCTTTGGAGTGGGAGGGGGGGGGGGGGGGGCGAGCAGATCGCACCGAGGCGGCTAGCCCCTCCGCCTCGGGTGTGGAGAAGGGGCCTCGGCCGGCCTCGGCTCCCGCTTCGCTTCCAACGGAGACGAGACGAGACGAGACGAGTATTTTTGTTGGAAGAAAAATCTCTGGGTTGGCCTCGACTGAGACTATGGGAGTCGAGAGCGACGGGGCTTTTGCACTTGCACGCCTGGGGCCCCTCCGAGCAGGTGGTGGTGGTTGACTCGTGGATGTGCCTATTCTGCGGATGCCCGCAAGCGGTGGTGGCGTGAATAGGCGGCCAGGTCGTGGGCCCATCTGCCTGCCGCGGGAGACCTGACCCGGATCGGATCGTGACTCACAATTTTCTCCTCTTTTTCTTTTTTTTTGAGCATTTTCCTTTACACAAATGTTTAAATATATATATATCTACTAATAGAAACACGAGAGGACAGATCCAACTCATCATCTCAACCGTCTAATCACTTAATGAAGGATCTAAACACGTCGTTAACGAAAGTAGACAGTTTTCGTTAGCGCTAAACAATCCCTCGCTCGCACGCTCCACGTCTCGCGAGGAATCAATCCTGACGGTTTAAAAAAAAGAATCAATCCTGGCTCGCACGCTCGACCGCCTCCTCCTGTTCGGACCGATCGCCGCGCCTCCTCCCGTCGCTCGCCGCGACCCCTCCCTCCGCTCGCCGCGCCTCCCCCCCCCCCCCCCCCCCCGACGCGCGCCGCGCCTCCTCCCGCCACCGCGCCTCCTCCCGTCCCTCGCCGCACCTCCTCCCCCCGCTCGACGCGCGCCGCGCCTCCTCCCGCCACCGCGCCTCCTCCCGTCCCTCGCCGCGACCCCTACGCGTCGCGCCTCCTCCCGCCACCGCGCCTCCTCCCGTCCCTCGCCGCGCCCCCTCCCCCGGCTCGTCGCGACCACTCCCGCCGCTCGCCGCGACCCCTCCCCCCGCTCGCCGCGACTCCTCCCCCCGCTCGCCGCGCCTACTGATCCACGAGCATATAGCCAGCGGCTCTTCCCCTGAGTCGAACTGTCACACGAAGAGGCTGCCCCCATCCTCCACCCCTCCACTCGGTGGTAGCTCCCTCCTTCTCATGCCATGCGCCTGTTATGTTTGCTTATTGTCTTTAATTTTCTTTTGACAGCATGTTTTTTGTTTTGAATTAAGGAGAAGACCATCTGTGATATCAAACTAGCAAGAAAAACATAACTATAGTGTGGAGGAAGTAGAGGGATTAGCCTTGCTGCAGGGTCTAAACTAGCAAGAAAAACAGAGCTATAGTGCCAAGATTGAATTGAACCAATTTGTAAGACATAGAATTCTTCTCTTTTTTGTTTTGCACAGATTGCAATTGAAACTGTTGTTTCTGGTTTTGCCTGCAACTGAAGCACCGATTCCTCTACTGGAGTTCGTGGAGGTTCATGTGTAAGCGCAGTGCTGGGCCAACCCTGACAAGGAGGTGCTGGGGATCTTACAAGCTGAATCCAAGGCCAAGCAGGTAATAAATCTACTGTAACGTCATACAGAGTACTTGCTAAATTAACATATGTTTGATGGATCATTGGTTCATATCTAGGGGATATGAGGATGGATGGGAGTGTTTGTCTATATTGATTTTTCTGCTGTTTGTGTTGATTTGAACCCTGAAATTTTTCTGCTGTAGAGATAATGAAAATAGAAACTGAAGACTGAAGCACAACTGAACCCTGAAATTTTATGCCTTTTCCAATGCACAATGCAAACTTGCTTCTTTTTGACAGAAACTATGGGCATATATGCATGAAGTTCTGAACCACCAGGTGTATCAGAGGGTTTGTTAGAAGTGCTTCATTGAAGAAGAGACCGGGTTTCAAAACTTCTTTTGTTCGCATGTAGTTGTTCTATTTAGCCTTTTATAACTTTTGACAAGTGAGAAGCTTGGAGGAATCTAACTCGAACAGTTTCTCAAATCCTGTATCAGAAGATTCATCTGATTTGGGGCTTGAATATGATCTGAAGATTACTCCGTTTCAAAAGAAAAATCCTATTCTGCTCCTCCGCTCATATGCTCCCTAATGAACAGTAGAATCGAGAAAAATAGTGGAAAAAAATCTGATTTCTAGAGGTCAACTTTGTATGACATTTGTGGGAAGTGTGTCAAAAATAATTATTCCAGTTTGCATCCAGTTCAATTACAACACAATTGAGTTGGAATTTTAACTTCTAACTCAAAATGCACACTACAAAATTAATTGTACAACCAAAAGAGGCAGCAAGCGGCTGGCTACAGCTCACTTTCCACTCTGATCCGTTCTCGATCACCGGATGTCTCCGTAAACTGAATCTTATTTCTCTGAATTTTAGCCGAATTGCAGCGAGAAGGAGGCAACGAGGACACCGACGCCAAGCCGACGACCAGGGTGGACACCAGCTCAATCTCCGGTCATTTCTTCCTCTGGTATGAACGCACGATCTCCACCTATACAAAATTAGTAAGATGACCGTGCATAATTTTCTACAAGTGGATGCTATAGACATAATTTTGCTGCATGTGCTCCTTGCTCCGGTGTTCTCACAAAACTATACAAAATATATATTTTCCTCGGAGAAAAGGATTATTTCAGTTTGCATCCAGTTCGGTTACAACACAATTGAGTTGGAATTTTAACTTCTAACTCAAAATGCACACTAAAAAATTAATTGTACAGCCAAAAGACTTTTCTCTCCACACACTTCACATTTTCATGCATCCCTACAAATATAGACTCAAATTCATATATATGAAAATGGGAAGATGAAGATCCATGTTAGGGAAAATCGAGTACCAAACACTCATGGAAGACATCCAACTAATATCCAAGAATCATAACTGGAGCAATCAGTATGCATAAAAATATTATATAAAAAGTTAGTTGATGCTTTTTCATATACTTACATGAAAAAAAATGCTACAAAATGGCTAAGAATTAAAGAAAAGAATTGTTCTCTACTACAAACTCTCCGTCACAATGTCTCAGACTCAAGAAAAGCACGTTCGGCTCCACAACCATATGCTTTCATGCTGATATTTTCTTTACTCATATAGTCTGCCTAATTTAAAATGTGTAGTTAGAAGTGGGATGTTAAAGTTTGCTTTAGACTTATTTTTCTATCAACTCTTCAGAACAAGCAGAAAGAGACTAAAACACCTCGATCCGTTCTATGTGTAATATGAGCTCGCGTCCCAGTAATGTACGAGCAGCCAAAAGCTTCAATTATATTGTATATGTAGCAGAAAGGGGGAAGTGCTATTCTCAGCCTGACCTCGTATGCGCCCGTAAAATCTTAAGGCCGTGTCGTAAAGGTTCGTCCGATACAGCATCAAAGAAACTGTACTGTAGACTGTTGTTGTCATTCGTTCACAGCAAGTTATTTATAATACACTCTTTCACTGCATGCACACGGTATGTAAGATGTGCATCCTTTGCCCTCAGTTCAGCAAACACTTCAATTGTCTTCTTCACATCGTCATCCGTCTGCTCCATCGCCGCCAAGGGCCAGCGTGGTCTTTGGATGAGATGAGGATGTTGTTCGATGAGTCTGGACACTTTCCAGCAATTTGCTGCAACAATGCGTATTATTTAATGGATAATTGTTGGAGCTAGCTCCGCCCCTGATTCCTTCGTAGATTGATTTGGTATTTGTGGGGGAGTTGACCCCGTCTTCATGGTATGTATATCTGTGTGTTGCAGGCTTGCAGCCCAAAGCAAATGCCTAAGATGAATGTCGAATGTCAGGCGATGGACGCGGTGGTGCTCACTTACGCGACATGTGCTCTCTGTTGAAACAATCAGTACGTAGTTGTTAGTGTGTTAATGCACGCATACTGTCAGCTAACCACGTCCTCCACTTTCTCCTAGATTAGCTGGATAAGATAGCATTCAGTTAGCTGATCATGTGCCTTTCTATATGTATAAAACATTAAAATTCCATGATGTCAATGTAAATAAGTGTGCCGCATAAACTCTCTCTATCATTCTTTACACTCTCCATGGTCGACAGGGTCAGCTCCTACTGGCTCCCGGATCTCAGGTGCATCAAGGTAATCTTGCGTTCTATGGCTTGGTTTGTGGTTGTGGCAAACTCATAGGTTAGGTCCTGACATGGTTGGTCATTCCCAGGGTTGTCCATCTTCATTTGTGCCTTCCAATGTTTTTGTGGTTACAATTGAAGACGCATGTGATCATGGTGGGGTGCAAGTTGGACTTGAGGGATGACCAACAGAACAGACTTAAGCAAACGAGGGCACCCAGCATGCAGTTGTTCCATGAGATGGAGACCTCCATTGAGATTTGAGTGCTCTACGCTTCGCCAAATCCAGGTCAATAAGACCGCATTGTATCAATTTGCATTGGTAACACGCAATTATGTCAAATCGTTGATTGTTCACCATGAAACTGGAATGCTCAAAATGCAGATGCGGCGTTGATACGTCTCCGTCGTATCTACTTTTCCGAACTCTTTTGCCCTTGTTTTGGACTCTAACTTGCATGATTTGAATGGAACTAACCAGGACTCACGCTGTTTTCAGCAAAATTGCCATGGTGTTGTTTTTGTGCAGAAATAAAAGTTCGCGGAATGTCCTGAAAACTTACGGAGATTTTTTCTGGAATAAAAGAAAAAATACCTGCGCAAGGATCCACCAGAGGAGGTGGACCAGTGGGCCACAAGCCCACAAGTCGCGGCCGCGCCATGAGGGCTTGTGGGGCCCACATGGCTCCACCGCCCCCAAACTCAGCTCTATATCTTCCGTCTCGCCCGGAAAAATCAGAGAGAAGGTTAAATCGCGTTTTGCGATACGGAGGCGCCGCCACATCCTGTTCTTCATCTGGAGGACAGATCTGGAGTCCGTTTCGGGCTCCGGAGAGGGGAAATCGTCGTCATCGTCATCATCAACCTTTCTTCATCAACAATTCCATGATGCTCTTCATCGTTCGTGAGTAATCTCATCGTAGGCTTGCTGGACGGTGATAGTTGGATGAGATCTATAATGTAATCGAGTTAGTTCTTGACGGGGATTGATCCCTAGTATCCACTATGTTCTAGATTGATGTTGTCACTACTTGGCTATGCTTAATGCTTGTCACTAGGGCCCGAGTGCCATGATTTCAGATCTGAACCTATTATGTTGTCGCCAATATATGTATGTTTTAGATCCTATCTTGCAAGTTGTAGTCACCTACTATGTGTTATGACCCGGCAACCCCGGAGTGACAATAGCCGAAACCACTCCCGGAGATGACCATAGTATGAGGAGTTCATGTATTCACCACGTGTTAATGCGTTGGTCCGGTTCTTTATTAAAAGGAGAACCTTAATATCCCATAGTTTCCATTAGGACCCCGCTGCCACGGGAGGGATGGGCAATAGATGTCATGCAAGTTCTTTTCCCTAAGCACGTATGACTGCATACGGAATACATGCCTACATTAGATTGACGAACGGAAGCTAGTTACTTATCTCTCCGTGTTATAGCTGTTACATGATGAATCACATCCGTCATACTCATTCATCACCGATCCACTGCCTACGAGTCTTTTACTACTGGTCCTCGCTACTTTACTTTGTCTAGGATTGTCCCTTGCTACAAAAGGGATTGGGTCACTTTGTTGCTACTGTTGCTACTGCTGTTACTCTGCTGCTGCTGCTGTTCCTTGCTACTTCGTTGTTACTTGTTGCAAGACCTTTTCCGACACCGTTGCCGGGGAAGAATATTTCCCGTCCATGTGCAACCTACTGGCGCCATTGATACAACAGTTAGGAATAGTTTGCCGTCAACAGATCGTTTCTGGCACCGTTGCTATCATACTACTTTGCTACTGATACTTTGCTTGCAGACACTAATCTTTCAGGTGTGGTTGAATCTGACAAACTAGCTGCTAATACTTGAGAATATTATTTCGCTTCCCCTTGTGCGAACCAACAAATTTGGGTTGAATACTCTACCCTCGGAAACTGTTGCGATCCCCTACACCTGTGGGTTATCAAGGCTTTTTCTAGCGTCGTTGCCGGGGAAGCACAACTATATTCTCTGAGTCACTTGAGATTGACGTTTGCTGATCACTATGAGGAATCGAAAGATCCAAGAACTAAAATCTTGCCTTCCACTACGAGGAGAGGTAAGGAATTTCCATCTAGCTCTGCACTTGATTCACCTTCAGTTTTGAGTAAGTTTGCGACTTCGCCTCCCGCTAGAAATCTTGATATGTCGCCTGTGCTTGATGATGCTACTTCTGTTGTCCATGATGCTTATGATGATGCTATGCTTGATACTATGCCTGATGATGCTATGCTTGATACTATGCCTGATGATGCTATGCTTGATACTATGCCTGATGATGGTATGCTTGATACTGCTTTGCCACTAGGTGCATTCCTTTATGCACAAATTGCTAGAGTTGCTGCTAGACGTGATGATACTTCTGAAACTACTGATACTATTGAAGTAGAACCTGCTACTATGCGTAAATTGCGTGTTATGCCTGAACGCTATGTTATGGAGGGAGAGATAGCTGAGGACTTTCTTGCGTGTAAGGATAGCTATGATGTTGAGAAACTACTGCTCAAGTGGAAAGAAAAATCTCTGAACGCTAGGATGAAATACGATCCGAAGTTTGGCACTTCGCCTATCTTTGTGGCCGATAAGGATTATGAATTCTCTGTCGACCCTGAGTTAATCATTCTGGTTGAATCTGATCCTTTTCACGGTTATGAGTCTAAAACGGTTGTAGCCCATCTTACCAAACTGCACGAAATAGCCACCCTATTCACTAGTGAGGAAAAGATCCGCCACTACTATATGCCCAAGTTGTTTCCTTTCTCGCTAAAGGATGATGCTAAGACTTGGTTCACTTCTCTTGCTCCTGGTTGTGTGCGTAGCCCCTGGGATATGGTCTACTACTTCTGTGAAAAATATTTCCCTGCCCATAAGAAGCAAGCTGCCTTGCAGGAAATATACAACTTTGCTTAAGCTGAAGAAGAGAGTATCCCACAAGCTTGGGGAGGCTCATCCAGCTGCTGAATGCTTTGCCTGATTACCCTCTTGAGAAGAATGAAATACTTGATATCTTCTATAATGGACTTACCGATGCTTCTAAAGACCATCTAGATAGTTGTGCCGGTAGTGTTTTTTGGGAACGAACTGTAGAACAAGCTGAGATTCTATTGAATAACATCTTGTGCAATGAGAATGGTTGGACTATTCCCGAGCCACCTCCTAAGCCAACTCCGAAGAAAAGAGGTATTCTATTCCTCAGTCCTGAAGATATGCAAGAAGCCAAGAAATCTATGCGAGAGAAAGGCATTAAATCTGAAGATGTCAAAAATCTACCACCTATCGAAGAGATCCATGGTCTTGATAACCCGATACAGGTAGTAGAAGTAAATTCTCTGCGTAGGTTTGATGAGAGTGATATTCCTTTTGATAAACCTGCTAGCCTATGCTTGGATGAATTTGATAACTTTGTTGCCAAACAACAGAGTTTCAATGATTATGTTAGCAGACAATTGGAACAGAATGCTCGTATGCTTAGTCATTTAAGTGCTTGTGTGGACAGAAATGTCAATGATCTTAAGCTTCTGAGAAAACATGCGTCTATGGTTACTACTCAAGTAGAACAAGTTCTTAAAGCTCAAAATGACTTGCTCAATGAGTTGAATGACAATCCTGTCAGAGTCGTTACTAGAGGCGGTAGAATGACCCAGGAACCTCTGTATCCTAAGGGTCATCCGAAGAGAATTGAACAAGATTCTCAAGGAGTTAGCACTGATGCACCTAGTCATCCTAGAAAGAAGAAGAAAGATGATAGGAACCTGCACGCTAGCAACCCTGTTGCTGCTATCCCTGAGAGTCCAAACGATGTCTCTATCTTTGATACTGAAACACAATCTGGTGATGAACATGAGCCTAATGATAATATCAATAGTGATGTTCATGAAGATGCTCAACCTAGCAATGATAAGGATGTGGAGATTGAACCTAGTGTTGATCTTGATAACCCACAGCCTAAGACTAAGAGATACGATAAGAATGACTTTGCTGCTAGGAAGCATGGTAAAGAAAGGGAACCATGGGTTCAGAAACCCATGCCCTTTCCTCCCAAACCATCCAAGAAAAAGGATGATGAGGATTTTGACCGCTTCGTTGAAATGATCAGACCTGTCTTTCTGCAAATGCGTTTGACAGATATGCTCAAGATGTCTCCGTATGCTAAGTACATGAAAGATATTGTGACTAATAAGAGGAGGATACCTGAGGTTGAGATTTCCACCATGCTCGCTAATTATACCTTCAAGGGTGGAACTCCTAAGAAACTAGGTGATCCCGGTGTGCCCACTATACCTTGCTCCATTAAAGGCAACTACGTTAGAACTGCTTTATGCGACCTTGGAGCCGGTGTTAGTGTTATGCCTCGCTCACTTTATCGTAGACTTGAACTGGATAAGTTGACGCCCACTGAAATCTCTCTGCAAATGGTTCGACAAATCAACTGCTTTCCCTATCGGCATTTGCGAGGATGTGTCTGTTGTGGTTGCTAACACCACTATCTTAACAGACTTTGTTATCTTGGATATTCCCGAGGACGATGCCATGGCTGTCATCCTTGGAAGACCCTTTTTAAACACTGCAGGGGCTGTTATAGATTGCAACAAAGGCAATGTCACTTTCCATGTCAACGGTAATGAGCATACGGTGCACTTTCCGAAGAAACAATATCGAGTACATTGCATCAATGCTATCGAAAAGACTTCATCGATTCTTATTGGAAGCTTTGAATGCCCTATACCTCGTGTCAAGATGAAGTATGATTTGCTTATTGGGGAGATACACATCCCCATTAAGGTGACCTAGTGACTATTCGAAAATTCTCCGTTCTCTTTTGCGATTCGAAAAGTTTTGTCGAGGAGGCTTGATCAATTTCACTAACGGATTTCTTTCGATGACCATGAGATGGATGAATCGAGGAGTCACAAACCTCTGTTCCAAGCTTTCTCCTTCGGTTGCTTAGAAGAAAAATGATAGATTTAGTTAAATTTTCCCTGTTTTCTGTTTTAGCGTCCGATGGAAAAGTACCCCGAAAATAAAAGTTCTCCGAACGTCCTGAAAATCAAGTATGATTTTCTGGATTTTTTGAAAAATACCGAGACAAAGAGTCTGTCTGGGGGCCACAAGCCCTAGGGGCGCGGGCACCCCCTGGCCGCGCCACCCAGGCTTGTGGGGGCCCACAGGCA
This sequence comes from Hordeum vulgare subsp. vulgare, assembly GCF_904849725.1. NCBI lineage: Eukaryota > Viridiplantae > Streptophyta > Magnoliopsida > Poales > Poaceae > Hordeum > Hordeum vulgare. Next base: position 371,522,930 of record NC_058521.1, read on the forward strand.
CCCCCTCACTCGTTCTTGCTCTCATCCGCTTCTCCTACCTCCAGAAAAAATCGTTTCGCAGCTCAAACCTGTGTTCTTGGTCCCACTACAAGGAATATGCTAATACACGACGCTATATTTTCGTTGCTACATCGTCACGGTTTTCAGTTTACGACGATCTCATGACGAAAAACCAAGCGTCGAAAACGGAGCGTCACAAATGAACAACAACGACGTTTTGATCAAAATCGTCGTAACCTTTACAACGATTCATGGATTGTCGTAACCTTTACGACGATCCTAAATCGTCGTTGGCAATCTAACCCAGTCCTACGTGGCAAAATTACGACGAAATCAAAACGTCATGGTTGAAATCAGCCCAACCCATTTCAATTGATCACATGGGCTGGTTTTATTTTTTGGGGCTTTTTCTTATTGGGCTTATTTTTGGGCCTTAGCCCATTTATAGCCACTTTTAGTTTTTATTTTTAGAATTTTTTTAGGCCCTGACCTTTTAGTGCCCAAATACATTTGGTCCAGTTTCAGTTTTGGCCTTTTTTCATTTTTGAATTGAGCAACTTTTTTTTGAACTTGGTTTCATTTCTCTTTATTGGGCCTTTTTAACCAATTATTTGTTCAATATTAAATGCAGCACTATTTAATATTCAAATCAAGAAAACTCCAAGTCGAATTAAAATCATCCATTTTATAACATCACATAGTACATCTCACAGGTTTACATAACACAATAACTCATCTGATGGATACATTTTCTTACACAAGAATATAGCAAAAACGGACAGAATTGCACAATAGAACAATGTCACATCTACTAACAATGGAGATCATTCCACTCTCCTATGAGACATAGGTTCAATTTTTTTATGTTGTATTGATTTGAATGTCCCAAGTAGGCATCATCGACATCTTCTCACCACTTTCCTAGCAACAGAAAAAGAGACAAAACAAAAAACATTAGACCGTAATATTACACCAGAGCACAGATCAATAACTCAAATCACAAAATATATCCATTATACTAGATATCAGGGTTGTATAAAAGCTGCTAGTTATAAAAAAACATGGAGCTACCAAATTAGCAGAAAATTAGGTGCTAGTTATAACGACAAAACTGGGGGACCCGCTGAATATTATGGATTGGAGGGAGTGTTTACAAGGTGCAGTGTATATTTCACATTACATCATCCATATTGTTGAGTATAGAATGCATTCCACATACACGATTTCTAGTGAAATCACAGTACTTTGTTAATAATGGTAAATATATATTGGAACTTTATGATTTTATTTTCACTACAAGATCATTCATGATGTTTCTATAACTTGTTGTCTTGCTGATGTATCCGTTGAAACTAATTTCCTGGGTAGAAACGAATCTGGACAACCTAATTACTACTAATCTGGATACTATATCACGTGTTATTATCTATAATATTAACTTTGTTATCATACATAAGTAGAACACATAATTTGACCAGTACAAATTGTTGACTAGAGAACAACTCGGACAAAAAATTGAACCTACTCATAGATATATAAACATCATAGTTCCAGCGAGATAAAAGTACGTGTGGACGGCAACATCCCACATCGGACATGATAATATCAACATCACAACGCTAGAGCAGTACACAGATCGCGCCATGTAAATAACACTAGCACAGATCTTCATGCTTGTAAGGATTCTTCTACTACTAAAATGACGAGGGTCTATACACTACGAAACAGCCTCGCATCCAGGATGCAGAGATGAAATCAATTGTTTGCCCAGAAGATATGTAGGAGGCAATACAAAAAATGACAATATAATGAGCAATGGCAATCTGATCTCTACCAGTAATGCAAGAAGTAACAACGAGGCTGGAAGTAATGATGAACAAAAGAGCTGTACAGCCAAGGATGGTTCACACACCATTTCAGAGAAGTAAATCTAAACTTTTATATTGTTATTGACTGAATACATTTTGTAGTGTTGTTGATGAAGGCCCTAAAGAATTGACATACCAAGTTCTTCTGTCTCCAGCATGGTTCTTCAACCATCTTCAATTGTGTAAGTGGACTGATTCAGTCATTCAGTTGTAATCATCAACCTTCATCACTGATCAGTGGACACCCTGGGCCGGGAACAGTGCTTAAGAAATCATAACAAACATAATAATACTGCATTAATATATACACTTTACATGAGTAGAGAAATGTCAGACAAGGAACACTAATTCCACAATACAAAAAGACAAAAATGCTATTGTAGAACGTAAAGCAACATCCAATAATACATGAAGTGGGTAACCACCTTTTCCTGATATATAAAGAAGCCTTGTGGAAGTGAATGAACCAGCACTAAAATCCCTTTTATTAGTCGATAAGAAGAGGTTCAATTCTCCATCTCTTTTCATTCTGGAAAGATACAAAAATGCACAGAAGATATGATTTTGCACTCTCGAGTTTACTTTCACACAAAACAGATAACAAAGTACAATCAAATAAAACTATAGCTACTTGATTACAATTGTCATTTTAATCAACTAGGAAAGCATGAACTAGTTTACGGACTATGAGGTTAATTTGCTACTACCTATAAATTCTATACCACAAGGATTAATCCCAGCTTAGCCTTGATCACACTTTCTCGATGATTCCTCCGTGAATTGCTTAATCGTTTGCTCGAGCGCACTCATCCTGGACGAGCATGGGGTTCTGTCCGGTGAGGCACTACAAAGCCTCAAGCTGCAAACAACTCAGTTTTAAAGAAGTTCAGTAACATTCAGTTGTTACAGAGATTTCACCGTCTATTTTACATTTTCTGCATATTTATGTACAACAGAAGCATTTCACTCTAAGACCCATTTACTACGAACCACACACTAATCCTTTTCCTAAATGCACACACTTCCTTTTGAGGTTCTCTTGAATGCCTCAAACAGCTAAATCATTTGTTATGCGTTCCCAGAATTATTCTAGTTCCTACCTGCTTGTTAAAATTTAGCTTCAGGAGTAACAAACAGCATGGCATTTAGTTCAACTCACCTAAAATCCAAACTACAAATATTACAACATCAATTCTTGAGAGGAAACATATAAATGAAAACTTCAAGAGAATAGGAATTTGTTCTTGAATGAAGATATAAAACTCTTTATTTTTCCATTGAACAAACTAAATTAATTTTTGCAACCAGATGTTGTAGAAATTGTTACTACATTCAATTGTGTTTTATTAAACAACAATTGTTAGATGTTATCCATGAAATAAATGTTAACCTGACCAAATTAACACCCACAAGATCAGTACCAAAGTAACATGAAGGCTGGTGCATCCTAGAAATAAATAACCATATCGTATTATGTGGATTTGCATTAGTTTGCCTTGATTAAATTATGTGTAATGGTGCAAGAGAGTAAGATCCACAACGTCAAGCTCACATGTTCATCTCATCAATTGAATCCACATGTAAACTGAACAAAAACACGATTTGTATTTAGATTGCAAGTATCATCAGATTTTGGTGTAGGGGGGAGAGGTCAGGAACCTACCACGCTAGGAGGGGAGGACGCGGCCATCGGTCAACACATCCATGTGCTGGACTTGCTGCTCCACCTAATCCAGCAAATAGAGCTCGTAAGGGACGATTGCGTCAAGGAGCATGTCCCGTACCCCGCTGGATGTGAGGAGAAGGTGGTACAGGGGCGGGGTGTGCTTGAGATGTACCGGCGCTCCTACTTGGAGGTCGAGGACAAGAAGGACCACCGGCGTTCACCGCCCCCATCGTCGAGCAGGTCAAGGCTGCTGTGCCCGCCCTCGTCCTGGACCAGCGGCTGCAGGATTCGCCGCATCCTTGGATCCTATGGGAGGAGGTCCTCCGTGCCGCGTTTCTCGAGGTGGACCATCAGAAGGCGATGGCGCGTGTGGGAGCGATGTACACGACGGAGAAGAGGCGCGAGAGCGTGCCGGAAATGCACTGACGACGAAGACGGAGGCCAAAACCTAGCACGGGTGTGGCTTTTGGGCGAGCTGTAGAGGTCGAGAGGGGAAAATCTTGTTGGAGGGGAGGATGGATCCGAGCGATGCGAGCTCGGAGGTGAGCTCCGTGCCGGCGATAGCCGCCGGAATCACCGGAATCGAGAGCGGGGTAGTTGTGGCGGCTGAGGGGAACGGAAGAGGTTGAGGATTAGGGTTAGATGGGTGTGGAAGTGGGTGGCCGCATCGGCGGCGGAGTAGTCGGGTGCCTGTGCGCGCGAGAGAGGGATGGATGGATGGATGAATGCCATGTCATCGATCCATTCCACAACCAATTCCATCAATTAGAATCTCTACTATTAAAGGGGGGTCTGCCGTCTGTCGTGATGGTTCGACCTCCAGCGACCCCCCCTCCTACCGCTAGCCTTTCCACCATTCCACCAATTTTTTTCAATCCCTCCATAAACCAGGCGATAAACCAGCCGATTAGTTCAATAAAAAACCCTTCTCTCGTAGCCTCGTGCGACCACCTCCCCCGCTAAAAGAAGCAGAAAAAAGGAAGAAATAACCGCAAGCCACAAGGCACGAACGCACGTCGCGTCCCCTGCTACCCCATTCCCACACCCTCGCTCCCGATCCCATCTCTCTCTCTCTTGAAATCTCACCGCCGATGGCGATCACCACCCGCCCCCACACACCTCTGCCCGCAGCCGCTACCCTACTCTTCCGCCTCTTTCGCCTCATGGTCGCGGGAAACGCTCGTCTTCGTCGCGCCTCCTTGATCCACACGGTCAGGCGCGTGCTCCGGCAGCGAGTGGAGGGGCTGCATCGCGGTGGTGGGGAGCAACAAGTCTGTGTCTATGACCGGACCGCCGGGGCTGAGGGCGGGGGCAGCGGCGGCAGGTACTGGCGCGTGCTCCGGCAGCGAGTGCAGGGGCTGCGCCGCGGTGGTGGGGAGCAGCAGGTCCGTGTCCATGAATAATGGCGTGCGTCCCCACGGCTGCCTTGCCGATTCTTCTCCACGCGCCACCGCCTCCCTTGCCAGGTCGCCGCCTCTCGGCGACCATGCAGGTGGAGGCCATCGTCAGGATACACAACCTGTTAATGCAAGATGCTAGCCGACGGTTCCTTTTCCTGAAATAATTGTTGCTTTTTTTATGTATATCTGCAGTTCTGAATTCATGTAGTGTGTGCTCCTGGTTCATCACTCATCTCGACCAGGACGATACGTGCGTCCAACTGATGGAGTGAGGATATTCTGTTTGTTATGAATTCCCCTACTGTGTTTTTGCATGCCATATGAAGCTATCATATCCACGCCCCGACGACCCGTACCTCCTCCTCCACAGCGCCGCTTACGGCCGCTACCTCGGCGTCACGTTCAAGCCGTTGCCGCTCGGCCACCACGGCTGCCGCACCGAGCAACACGACTACGACGACGAGTGGGACTTGATGGCCGTCATGTGGTGGGCCGCCGGGGCGGGCTTCCGGGGCGTCGTCTTGCTCCGCAGCGTCGCCGTCGCTTCCTCCACGCCAACGACAGGTACCTCCCGTGGAACAACGGCATCACCGTCGACGACAACGTCAGTGCCATGATGTACTGGACCGTCGAGCCCATCCCCGGCAGAGACGGTTTGCCTCGCCTTCCAGGATCGATTCACTTGAGTTTGCCATGACCTGCTTCTTGAATCTTGATAACTCTCGAATTGCTTCTTCAATCAGTCGAACGACTTGAGTTTTAGGGACTGCGAATTGTGTTTCATTTGCCCGAGAGCGAGTTACTAAGAGAAATTATCCTCAGATGTACACACAAATTGAGTTTTGGGGACTGCTTATTGGCTCTGTTACCTCTACATGAATTACAAACAATGTTGCCAAAGGGATTTTTCATTTTCTTTGCACAAAATATCCATTTTCCATTTTTCAAGTGCCCAAAGTGAGTTTTTTTATAAATGACCTACCAAATATTTGTTGCAAAATTGGACAAAATCGTTTTTCTAAAATTTTAAGTCTTATTAAATGTACAATTGACCAAATGGTTTGGTGCCAAAAGCTTTTGATCCACCTCTCGTGAAAAAGACAGATTTCCTTTGATTCAGCTGGAAGCATGTTAAATTTGAACTACAACTGTTTCATAGATTGCTCTTTAATTTACCCAAAAATCATTTCTAAGTACATAATTATCTATTTAATCATAGAAACACCAAAAAAATTGTAATAGTCAAGCCCTAGCTACGAACGGTCATACCCGCCGTTTGGACCGCATTTTGAAACAGGCATGAAAAATTCAAAAACAAATTCAAAAAATTGAAAAACCTTTGCACTATGTCATTATATGTGACCAAGTTACCAGGAAAAATAATAAAGTTGTAATATGGCAATTATTTAAAAAAAAGTGTTCTCAGAAATGGGTTATGAGGTGTGAAGATTCATGGCTTTCAAGCCAAATGATCAATCTTATGGCCACATTCATGGCATAGTTTGTTAAAATGATCTAATATTGTGCACAAGGGTGTGTATTGGAATGGCAAACAATGTTGCTTAAGGAAGTTTTCATTTTCCTTGTATGCAAAATTCATTTTCCATTTTTCAAGTGTCCAAAATGAGTTTTTTGTGAAGGACCTACCATATATTTGTAGCAAAATTGGACGAAATCATTTTTCTAACATACTAGGACATATTTAATGTACAATTGACCAAATGGTTGGGCGTTAAAGGATTTTATTGACCTTTCGTGAAAAAGACAAATTTTCGTTGAATCAGCTGAAATTGGGTCAAATTTGAACTGCAGCTACATTATAGTTTGCTCTTTATATTTCCTAAAAATCATTTCTAGGTACACAAGTATATATTTAATCATAGAAACACCAAAATATTTTCAAGATTCAACCACTAGGTAGGAACGGTCATACCCGCTGTTTTGACCGCGTTTTGAAATGGCCATGAAAAATTCAAAACAAATTCAAAAAATGGAAAACCATTGCATTGTGTCATTATATGTGACAAAGTTACCAGGAAAATAATAAACTAGTAATGCGACAATTATTTTAAATAAGTGTTCTTAGAAATGGGCTATCAGGTGTGAAGATTCATGGCTTTCAAGCCAAATGATCAATCTTATAGCCACATTCGTGACATAGTTTGTTGAAATGATATAATATTATGCACAAGGGTGCATATTGGAATGGCAAACAATGTTGATTAAGGAAGTTCTCATTTTCCTTGTATGAAAAATTCATTTCCCATTTTCCAAGTGACCAAAATGAGTTTTTTTGTGAAGGACCTACCATATATTTGTTTCAAAATTGGACCAAATCATTTTTATAAAATACTAGCCCATATTTAATTTATAATTGACAAAATGATTGGGTGTTAAAATATTTTATCCACCTCTCGTGAAAAAGACAAATTTATATCAATTCAGCTCGAAGCGGGTTAATAAATTTGAACTGCAGTTGCATTATAGTTTGCTCTTTATTTTTCCCAAAAATAATTTATAGGTATATAAGTATCTATTTAATCAGAAATACATGGTGTGGTTCCTTGACATCGAGGTTTGGATGGTGGTCGAGGGCCCCAACTCCAGAGCGCGTGAACTTGCATGTCAGCCGCATGGTCACCGCCTGACCGTTGCGTTGCCACGCGTTCTAGGTGGAATAGGCATGTCTCGTGGGTTGGACAATCCCTCGGTAGGTGTTAGCAAGAAAAATACAATAGATGAATCTCATGAGGAGACTAAACTAAGCTCAAACATGAATTAGCAGCCAAGTGTTTGATTAGCGGTGCGGGTAATTAACATAGACAATGGGACTAAATTTTGGCTGAGGATGATCATCTACTAAGGGGACTCTCTTGGCAAATTTTTAGCTCAAATGGATGAATCTAGGTGGCACTTGCTTTGCAACGTAACACATTATGCAGAAATATGGATGTTGAAGCTGGGATCAAATGAATGAATGGATTGAGCTGAAATTTGGTGTATGATGTTAATTTGCGCATATGAAGGCACTGTATAAAAATTATACCATTTGGACATGCCAAAGTGACACTTCCTTCACAATGTGCCAATCTAGACAAAAAGTAGTAATTGAAACTAGGCTCACATAGATGATTGGATTGAGCTGAAATTTGGAGGAGGATGATAATTTGGGCACATTAAGGTACTGTAAAAAATTCATAAAATTTGGATAAACAAAAATTGTACTTCCTTCACAAACGCCCTCGATTTAATCGTACGCTAACCATACACGCAAATGCGTACGATCAAACCCAAGGACTCACGGGAAGATATCACAACGCAACTCTAGACACAAATAAAATAACATCAGCTTCATATTACAAGCCAGGGGCCTCGAGGGCTAGAATACGAAAGCTCGATAAACACACGAGTCAGCGGAAGCAACAAACATCTGAGTATAGACATAAAACAAGGGGTGCCTTAGAGAAGGCTAGCACAAAAGGAACACGATCGAACGAGGCGAGGCCTCCTGCCTGGGAACCTCCTAACTACTCCCGGGCTTCAGCGGCCTCCACGAAGAAGACACCATCGGGACGACAGGCGTCGGCAGGAAAACTCCATCTCCTGGGCTCCATCATCTGGTCGCAGCAACGGATCAAGGGGACAAAGGGCGGAGCAAAGCAACGGTGAGTACTCATCCAAAGTACTCGCAAGTCTTACATCAGAACTATTCTAATTATGCATCAGTATCAAAGAAGGGGGGTGTTATATGTGGACTGACTGCAACAATGCGAGAACAGAGAGAGAAGGCCTAGTCCTATCGAAGACTAGCATCTTCAGGGTCTTGCAGCAATAGACGAGAGTAGAACAGGGGTAACACATTCATAGTCATATTGTTGCAGCAATATTAAAGTGAGGTCACGCCTAAAGATCCTCCCTCGACTCCCTGCGAGGAAGCAATCCCGAGGCAAACTAAACCCAGTTAAGTAACAATTGTAGTTGTAAAAGATCGGGGCACAACTCCAAGTCGTCCTGTAACCGTGGACACGACTATCCGAATAGTTAATTTTCATCCCTCCAGGGGTGCACCACATGTCCCGTCACGCTCGATAACACTCTGGCCGGACATACTTTTTTGGGTCCTGCCCGACCTCGGAATATCGACACGTCGCAGCCCCACCTAAGACTAATCAGAGAGGTCAGCCCGCCGGTCTAAATCCTAAGCGCAAAGGGTTCATGGGCCCAGTTCCCCTCCGCGCTCCTGCACGATGCGAGGGCGGCCGACGTTAGTCCTAGCATCCCTTAATCACAAGCACAGTGCATCTCGGGACCACTCGGGCGCGCGCCACTACGATTGTTGACATCTGAAAAGCTTCGGCTGATATCGCGACGCCGAGTACCGATAATTCTTCCCGCGTAGCCGGTTAGTGCGAAAAGGTCTCCGACCAACCCAGATCAAATACCCAAATACATTAACATTTTAATTAGGCCAGCAACACAGTCTCACGGGAATCCACCCGTCTTACAACTAATCACCAAAGATCCCAGTAACATGGTCGAGTAACTGTGTGGCTGTAACATCGGGGGGAATCCGAGGTATCACCCTCGTTGGATTCCGAATGATGTACCCGTCAAGGTGGGCTTAGAGGAATCACCCTCAAGGGTCCCACACTTGAGGGGTTGCACGACAGAGGCGTCATCGGGAATGGTGAAAGAGGAATCACCCTCGATAACCACGACCGACTAGCTATACTACAGAGATATCATCAGGAGTACTTAGCGAGGTGTCACCCTCGGTACCCGATAGTATCTCTGTAGCTCGTACAACGAAGGGGGTGAATGTGCTGTGTCGGGTCTTGCTCGTCGATCAGAGATCGAGATTTGGAAACAAGCGGGGCAACTGAATTACGGGGTCAGAGGGGATGACTGCTCCACCTATACTAAGCATATTAAAGGTACATGACTGAAAGTAGCAGTTCATCAAAAGTAGGCTATGCATCAGATATAGGAGCTAACTACAATAGTAGCAAAATACTAATGCAAGCAGTAGGAAGAAAGACATAGGCGATATAGGAATGATCAAGGGGGGTTTGCTTGCCTGGTTGCTCTGTAGACAAATACGGATCCTTGACAGGGAAGTAGCCGATCACCGGATCAACATCGGTCTTGGGGTCTACCGGAAAGGAAGTAGCGTAGGGAAAACACAATAAATAACAGAACAATCAAAAGCATCACAAAGCAAGACATGGCTAAAGGCAGTGTTAGGCATGAGCTAGCGCGGTACTAAACGTTACACACGATATTTATCGGGTCTTTGATTATTACCGAGCAGATGATCCTAATTAACGCAAAACGTCCACGTTCATCATGCTAGAGGTATGTTACAGATGAACTGACAACGTATTCGGATTCATGGGATTTTTCTAAACAACTTTCATGTATAAAATATTATCATCCGAGTTATGAATTATTTTATATTTATTTCCAAAGTTTTATCAATATTTAGAAATTTCTGAAATTATTATACTTAAAGTTGACCAAGTCAACTTGACTAGTCAAAAGGTGAGGGTGTGGCTCACATGTCATATGCAGCAACTAAATTATGCTAGTTAATTAGATTAATTAGTCTTGGTTCACTAAACATAGGCTAGTAGTTAAACCAACTAGTAATTAGTACTAACCCACTAATCTACACACAACACACACTCACGCACATGCAAAAGACACACTCACGCTCATACACACAGCCATGGCTTTGTCCATGGCCAGCAGCAATGACTAGCTAGGCAGTAGCAACAGCAGCAATACGCATTGGCCTTAGCGGATAGTCAAGCAGCAACAACCGTATGAGAAGCAAGCGGTAGCGACATAAGCAAGCAACAACACCACTAGTGAGCAGCACAGCAGCCACGACAACAAACATCAGTAGCTAGCATTTGCAGTGGCAGCAACAAATAGCAGTAGGTGAGCAGCTGGAGCAGTAGCAAGCAACGAGCAGCCGAGCAACAGCAAGCGGCAACATCAGTAGTGGCAAAGCAGCAACAGCAGATAGCAGCCCACAACAGTAGCGACAGCCAGTAGCAGGACACAGCAGCTGCGGCTATAAGCAGCAGCGCAACTAGTAGCAGACATCGACGGCGACGGGTAGGAAGGAGCAGCCGAAGCGAGCAACATCTCAGCACGGGGGCAGCAGCGGCCCGCGGCACAGGGGAGCATGGGGGCACGCGGACAACACGGGTGAGATGCAGCACGTAGCAGGAGCAAGGAGGAGTAGCCAGTGACAGAAAGCAACACATGAGGAGCACACACACACACGCGTACACATACACTCGAGGACAGCGGTAAACGGCGATGAATCCAAGGGTAAACGAGCGGGAATCGGTACAAGAGCTCACCGCGGGCGCGATGGCGAGGTCGGGGAGGCCGTGCGTGGACCGGAGCTCGCAGGAGAAGGGCGACGCGGCCGGCGGGGGCCGGCAATGTCGGCGGTTCCGCGCGGATCGGAGGCTGGTCCCGATCTGTTCGGTGGGGAGAGAGAGAGAACGTGGGGGTGTCGGTGGTGCTCTCTCACAGGAGAAGGGGATTAGGCTAGCGGCTGGGCCAGCCGATTGGCCAGCTGGGCCAAGGCCGCATGGGGGGGTGGGGGGTTCCTTTTTTTTATATAGTGTTTTCGGTTTTTATTTATTTATTTAGAGGCTCTAGATTATTTCTAAAAATACCCAATCTAATTTTCTAAAATCGTAGCTAATACTTGTAACCCATCCAACATTTATATTTTTAGATCCGTAAAACTTTTAAATTCTATTTTTCAAAAAATCAAATTTGCAACGGAATTGAGCGGGGTTTGAACCGACGTGAGTTTAACAAAAGAACCACGGTGATGTGGCAACATTAGTGTGGAACACTGTAGCTTGATCACAAGGGTTACTATAGCCTAATCCGGGGATGTCACAACTCTCCCCTACTAACAAGAATTCTCGTCCCGAGAATTAAGAGGTAGAAGGAAAGAGCTCGGGGTACTCATCATGAAGATGATCCTCGCGTTCCCAAGTGGCTTCATCTTTAGAATGATTTGACCACTGCACTTTAAGGAACTTGGTGACTTTGCGACGAGTCTGACGTTCATCCCGGTCGAGAATGTGGACTGGTGTTCTCTATAAGAGAGGTCTTGTTGTAGTTGAAGCATATCATGATCCACTGCTCGGATAGGATCCTTGAAGCAGCGGCAGAGCTGAGACACATTGAAGACATCGTGAACCTGAGAAAGGTTTGCCGACAGTTCCAATGGAGAAGCCACTTTTCCACGCCTTTCGAGAACAGTGAAAGGACCAATATAGCAAGGAGCTAACTTGCCCTTGATCCCTAAACAATGTGCAACTCTGATCGGTGTGACGCGAAGGTAGGCCCTTTTTCCAGGTGGATAGACCATATCTTGATGATGACGGTCATACTGACTTTTCTGACGAGACTGAGCAGCTTTCAGATTCGCATGAATAAGGCGGACTCGATCTTTAGTATGTTGAATAATATCCGGACCGAAGAGTGATCGGTCCATTGAACGGTGGCTCGAGAATTTCATACTAAGCCAAGTGTAAAGGATAACTAGAAGTCAAAGATGTACAGGAGAGCCAGGTTTCAATCCTGTGGAACTTGGGTTATGGGTCCACCATGTGGGTCGGGAGTAGGTAGAGGGGTGACATATTATACGGTCTTGATAGCAAGACATGTCAGAGGATAACCTGTCAGTTATGTTGGCAACCACATCGGTACCAAGGGCGGGGGGCGACTAGAACCATTTTCCTGCTCGTTGCAACGAGGCGGACCAATAGGCAAGGTTCTCGTCCACCGGCGACTACCGGGAGGTTATCCACAATAGTAACAGGGTCTTTCTGACAGAGTTGTATACCGAGAATTTTACCTAAACAGGGAATTAACACTGCTTAGATAAGTTATGCCACAAGAAAGGTCAAAGAGACCAACGGGAAGGAAAATGTGTTCACACACACAAGTATTAAAGTATACCATTCCCGAGGAAAACATAGAGTATGGTATACATGATAGATTGATAGGTCATCAAGTACATAACCATCTTGATAAAGAGGCAAGAAGAATCAAGATGTTTACCCATACCACACGGTCTAGATAATTGATCAGGAACAATTTAGCATTGCGCTTCCAATGTTCCTGTTGAAATTTGAAATACCACAACCGTGCTTTGGGTTAGTCTCGACATGGTCATCAGGTAAGGTCAGACCAATAGGCACACAAAGAGAATCCATGAGGAACAATTTATGAAACAAGTCACATAGTTTCTGAATGAAAGGATGGCGAATCTTTCATATGGAAGAATTTATAACGATAGGTCCTTCGGCCCGGTGTGCGAGATAAGACATCACCGTACCGGGTTACATAAGACCAAAGTTATAATTATTGGGAAAATATTCCACCCATCATATTTGACCGAGATTCAGATCTGATTGGTTTCAGGATACCTCAAATTCAAGATACCTGATAAGAAAAGATGAAGATGCAAGATTCTCATGATATGAGCTACGGAAGCAAGTATTGGATCACGAGTTGGATTGTAACGCACATGAACACAATGTCAAAATAGTTGTGCCCACGTGGAATTCTTATAACTCAATGCAATCGAGTTCCGTTTTGAGAACTACCAACAAAGATACCAAGGACCATGGTTAAGCCTGAATTAGCTCTTATGAAGGAACTTCTTTTCCTTGATCAAATCAGTCAGTGGCTTCGCATGCTAGGAGAAATTATATGAAGTGCAGATAAGAAATCTTCAAAACATATAACACTTCGCGCATGCATGGATGATTTGGTATTTCACGAGAGGAAGCGAAACAAAACTTTCACATATTCACGGCGGAAATAATGCACGTGAACTTTGGGAAATACACTCCTACTATCCACATATTCTTCATGAGCTAGGCACAAGGATAATGATTTCAAGAGCTTCATCGTGGAACATAGAGAAGTTGAGGGTGTGGCCGATGGGCTCAACAACAATCCCTCAAAATTTTGACAGCCAAAATTATAATATCAAAGAGATAGCATTTGTCAAATCAAATGGTATAATGTCGTATGCTCGAGGGAACAACAACAATTAAACATTGGTAAAAGGGTGCACTTGGAATTACTGAGTGAGTAGCACGACAATTGCTAAAATGATGAATCAACACCCAACACACTAAGAATGAAACAATCAGTTGTTAACCTCAAGGCAACAGGGGTGCCAGAAGTATTGGATTCACACATCAGAGTTCACTTGTTGGTATCCTGGTTTGAAACAACACGAGACCAAGAAATGAATGGTGATGTCGAGAAGTATCACTATATCAAGAATTCTTAAGAGGTGCAATGATTCTCACCACATTCTTGACAGGAAAGATACTAATACTCCAAGGTAGAAGATAACGTAAGCTGAATAGCAAGGGACTTAAGAGACAACACAAAACATGAACACGTTTGTGTTGGAGGGAAGGTAAACAATGATGCCGATGATAATACAATCATCGAGGGGCAAGGATGGTATTTCTCATCATGCATTCGGTCCATACCCTGCAAGAGCTCGGGATGCTGATGATGATCACGACACCTTTGTCGAGAAGCTTCACGAAGATGTAAATGATCGGCGACGACATCAAGCAATGGAATGATGAAGCAAGAGGTTGTCGGAATCACAGATAAGACTGCTAGCTTAGAATTGAGATTGCCTTTCAGGACAACCAACATGATGTGGAAAGCACGACGCAAGCTAAACACATAGTTGGAATTGTGTTCCAGGGATGAACGGTATAGGTAGCATGGTCGAGCTCCAACATGATGATGATGATGTAGCTTAACAGCTTGGAACGACAGGATCGAGTACAAACTCGTAAACAAGGAAGATTACTAAAAATTGTTGAATTGTAATGCATACTCGATTCAGTTATCGATGTACTCGCGTGTCCAACAACTCAAACACGAGGCAACTGGAATTAAGGAAAATATCATAGTTGATGAGGAGCTCACAAGAAGTTCCATAGCTCCACGATATCCTCGAGCTACAAGGAATAATACTCGGAGGTAGATCAACTTTAAGGTTTGGATCGGCGTGTTGATCTGAAGAAGACAAGTACTTCAACTCGTTTGAGAATGAAATCAAGGTAGGACAACATGGTCGGAACCATGATTGCAAATGACAAGATCACCAATACCAGATTTAAACCACAAATTGAATGATTATTGATACGAGAAGTTTCTATGATAGGATCAACGTCGTTTCCATGGGCATGAACACAAAGTTCAAGGTCGACTCCCACTTCATCAATGCATCACCTGCCATTTATTCCTCGCCTTTGATCAGGTTGTAGCTTTGAAAGAACATTCGGCAAAACACCAAAAGAGCAAGACTCGTGAAAACTCTTCGGATCATATTGATTTAGTAAGGCATAGGTTCAACCCATAGGGGCATCTTAGGAACATATACCATACACTCCAAGAGCAATTAACACATGCTTGAAGGGCATGGCTCACAAAAGCGTAGGGTACAACTCATCAGAGGGAGAAGACACAATTTACCAATGACATTATGTATCAGTGGAACACTATCACAAGAATTTTTGAATGCAAAGGGATGCCATCGGATAATAACCCAGAATGAGTCTGACAGTACACAAAAGACCTGATGTGAGTATCGGTACTCAATCAGAGGGGGATATGATGCAATGCATCGGGTTATAGAACATCTGAAAAATATCGATACTTAATCACCAAAGGAATTATGATTTCCAGGTTGGCGTATCATAATCAGATGCTCCGATCAAAATACCAGTAAGTTGAATGGTCTTAGAAGGACAACCAACCAAAAATTGATTTGTCGAGAACCAGCTCGGTCTGGAAGGACGTCTGAGCCGGTAGATAATTTATGAGTCACAACAGATGATTGTGTGCATTCACAGAAAGGTAGAATCAGTAAGATCACAGGAAAATCACAAAGGTTTTTAATGAATGCTGCTAGACATATGGGATTTAACCATAATGCAAGCAGGTGAGAAAGGTCATGAACATTTGGCCACGGAGGATTTCGGAAGACCGAATAGTAATTCAAAGAGCTATCAAAACCCATGACAACTGAAGACGGACGAATCCCCGATAAGGTAATTCGTTGCATCTCATAAAACAAGAGCAATTGGAGAAGAAAGTATGAACGACATAGGTATGTAGTCATCCATAGTGGTAGACGGAGGAAAAGGAAGTCGCAAGAGCGATGGGCACAAGTTCTCGATAGAAACATCGGAGAGTATCTGCAGCTCTCTTGACGGATAAAGCCATCGTCTCGAATACGGGGCTCTCTAGATAGATGTGCTTACGATAACCTAATGTTAGAGTTAGTAAAACCTTTAACCCGAAAGAGAAGAGAGAGTAGAGCCCAGAGTATAGGAAAGGAGTAAAAGATACTAATACCACCCAATTGAGATGTGGGCCCGTAAGCCACAACATCAGTGTTAGTAAAGTTTTTCAAACACTAGACTCAACTTCGGCCAAGGAGTTGGAAAGGGGGATACCTACAGGCAGTCGGCTCTGATACCAACTTGTGACGCCCTCGATTTAATCGTACGCTAACCATACACGCAAATGCGTACGATCAAACCCAAGGACTCACGGGAAGATATCACAACACAACTCTAGACACAAATAAAATAACATCAGCTTCATATTACAAGCCAGGGGCCTCGAGGGCTAGAATACGAAATCTCGATAAACACACGAGTCAACAGAAGCAACAAACATCTGAGTACATACATAAAACAAGGGGTGCCTTAGAGAAGGCTAGCACAAAAGGAACACGATCGAACGAGGCGAGGCCTCCTGCCTGGGAACCTCCTAACTACTCCTGGGCTTCAGCGGCCTCCACGAAGAAGACACCATCGGGACGGCAGGCGTCGGCAGGAAAACTCCATCTCCTGGGCTCCATCATCTGGTCGCAGCAACGGATCAAGGGGACAAAGGGGGGGAGCAAAGCATCGGTGAGTACTCATCCAAAGTACTCGCAAGTCTTACATCAGAACTATTCTAATTATGCATCAGTATCAAAGAAGGGGGGGTGTTATATGTGGACTGACTACAGCAATGCGAGAACAGAGAGAGAAGGCCTAGTCCTACCGAAGACTAGCATCTTCGGGGTCTTGCAGCAATAGACGAGAGTAGAACAGGGGTAACACATTAATAGTCATATTGCTGCAGCAATATTAAAGTGAGGTCACGCCTAAAGATCCTCCCTCGACTCCCTGCGAGGAAGCAATCCCGAGGCAAAATAAATCCAGTTAAGTAACAATTGTAGTTGTAAAAGATCGGGGCACAACTCCAAGTCGTCCTGTAACCGTGGACACGGCTATCCGAATAGTTAATTTTTATCCCTGTAGGGGTGCACCACATGTCCCGTCACGCTCGATAACACTCTGGCCGGACATACTTTTTTGGGTCCTGCCCGACCTCGGAATATCGACACGTCGCAGCCCCACCTAAGACTAATCAGAGAGGTCAGCCCGCCGGTCTAAATCCTAAGCGCAAAGGGTTCATGGGCCCAGTTCCCCTCCGCGCTCCTGCACGATGCGAGGGCGGCCGACGTTAGTCCTAGCATCCCTTAATCACAAGCACAGTGCATCTCGGGACCACTCGGGCGCGCGCCACTACGATTGTTGACATCTGAAAAGCTTCGGCTGATATCGCGACCGACTAGCTATACTACAGAGATATCATCAGGAGTACTTAGCGAGGTGTCACCCTCGGTACCCGATAGTATCTCTGTAGCGTCGTACAACGAAGGGGGTGAATGTGCTATGTCGGGTCTGGCTCGTCGATCAGAGATCGAGATTTGAAAACAAGCGGGGCAACTGAACTACGGGGTCAGAGGGGATGACTGCTCCACCTATACTAAGCATATTAAAGGTACATGACTGAAAGTAGCAGTTCATCAAAAATAGGCTATGCATCAGATATATGAGCTAACTACAATAGTAGCAAAATACTAATGCAAGCAGTAGGAAGAAAGACATAGGCGATATAGGAATGATCAAGGGGGGTTTGCTTGCCTGGTTGCTCTGTAGACAAATACGGATCCTTGACAGGGAAGTAGCCGATCACCGGATCAACATCGGTCTTGGGGTCTACCGGAAAGGAAGTAGCGTAGGGAAAACACAATAAATAACAGAACAATCAAAAGCATCACAAAGCAAGACATGGCTAAAGGCAGCGTTAGGCATGAGCTAACGCGGTACTAAACGTTACACACGATATTTACCGGGTCTTTGATTATTACCGAGCAGATGATCCTAATTAACGCAAAACGTCCACATTCATCATGCTAGAGGTATGTTACAGATGAACGGACAACGTATTCGGATTCATGGGATTTTTCTAAACAACTTTCATGTATAAAATATTATCATCCGAGTTATGAATTATTTTATATTTATTTCCAAAGTTTTATCAATATTTAGAAATTTCTGAAATTATTATACTTAAAGTTGACCAAGTCAACTTGACTAGTCAAAAGGTGAGGGTGTGGCTCACATGTCATATGCAACAACTAAATTATGCTAGTTAATTAGATTAATTAGTCTTGGTTCACTAAACATAGGCTAGTAGTTAAACAAACTAGTAATTAGTACTAACCCACTAATCTACTCACAGCACACACTCACGCACACGCAAAAGACACACTCACGCTCAGACACACAGCCATGGCCTTGTCCATGGCCAGCAGCAATGACTAGCTAGGCAGTAGCAACAACAACAATACACATTGGCCTTAGCGGATAGTCAGGCAGCAACAACCGTATGAGAAGCAAGTGACAGCAACATGAGCAAGCAACAACACCACTAGTGAGCAGCAGAGCAGCCACGACAGCAAACATCAGTAGCTAGCATTTGAAGTGGCAACAACAAATAGCAGTAGGTGAGCAGCTGGAGCAGTAGCAAGCACCGAGCAGCAGCAAGTGGCAGCAGCAGTAGTGGCAAAGCAGCAACAACAGATAGCAGCCCACAACAGTAGCGACAGCCAGTAGCAGGACACAGCAGCTGCGGCTATAAGTAGCAGCGCAACTAGTAGCAGACATCGGCGGCGACGGGTAGCAAGGAGCAGCCGAAGCGAGCAGCATCTCAGCACGGGGGCAGCAGCGGCCCGCGGCACACGGGAGCACGGGGGCACGCGGACAGCACGGGTGAGATGCAGCATGTAGCAGGAGCAAGGAGTAGTAGCGAGTGACAGCAAGCAGCACATCAGGAGCACACACACACGCATACACGTACACTCAAGGACAGCGGTAAACGACGATGAATCCAAGGGGAAACGGGCGGGAATCGGTACAAGAGCTCACCGCGGGCGCGATGGCGAGGTCGGGGAGGCCGGGGGTGGACCGGAGCTCGCAGGAGAAGGGCGACGCGGCCGGCGGGGGCCGGCAAGTTCGGCGGTTCCGCGCGGATCGGAGGCTGGTCCCGATCTGTTCGGTGGGGAGAGAGAGAACGTGGGGGTGTCGGTGGTGCTCTCTCACGGGAGAAGGGGATTAGGCTAGCGGCTGGGCCAACCGGTTGGCCAGCTGGGCCAAGGCCGAGTGGGGGGGGGTTCCTTTTTTTTTATATAGTGTTTTCGGTTTTTATTTATTTATTTAGAGGCTCTAGATTATTTCTAAAAATACCCGATCTAATTTTCTAAAATCGTAGCTAATACTTGTAACCCATCCAACATTTATATTTTTAGATCCGTAAGACTTTTAAATTCTATTTTTCAAAAAATCAAATTTGCAACGGAATTGAGCGGGGTTTGAACCGACGTGAGTTTAACAAAAGAACCACGGTGATGTGGCAACATTAGTGTGGAACACTGTAGCTTGATCACAAGGGTTACTATAGCCTAATCCGGGGATGTCACAACTGAATAGAATATTGGGAAAAATATTGAGGGAAACTAGCTGAATTAAAATGGGCTAAAATTTGGTGGAGTGAGGTTATATGGTCAGTGTCATCCTGTGGTTTTTTCATCAATTATAAAGCAATAGAAAATCTAGTTGCTTCACAAAATGAAAATATTACCAGAAATAAAGATTGGATGATGAGCTCACATCGATTGTTAGATGTGGCTAAAATTTTATGGAGAGCTATGTTTTGGGCACATAGATGATGTGGAATTTTTTTAACTCATCAGGATATTCCTGTCTAGTACTTCCTTCACAAAGTTGTTAGTTGAACACAAACTTTGGAAATTTGCTGAGAAAGATTTACTAGGCAAATCATTACGAAAGTTTTCACGAGGCAATGATTTGGATAGGAAAGAGTGCCCAAAAGATATGAGGGTAATCAAAGAAATAGAAATAGCACTTCCTTCACAAAGTGCTATTCTGAACAGAATAGGAAAATGAATATTGCTGAATTTTTTTTGAACTCTGGAAGGAAGGGTTTTCACATATTTGAGAAATATATGATCCAAACTATCTATGAGAATTTTTCAAGAATTTTTGGAATGACAGAATAGTAGGTTGCTTCACAAACTAGGATGAGGTGGGATAGAATGGACCCATGAGTGACATGTCAACATAGTTAGAACGTGTTACGACATTTTTACAATCGTCGTAGAAGTTATGACGATCTCATCTTATGCGGTTACGACGTTTTTGACTCACATCTCGTAATTTATATGTAGATTTGGTCCCCTCAAATGGTTAACGACGATCTCAGATGAAATCGTCATAGATTTATGACGAATTCATCAACGACATCTTAAAAAACGTCATGTATGAGCATATTTCTTGTAGTGTCCTCTTGCTGGGATTTTCGATCTCTTTGCTCAAATCACCATTCTCCGAACTGTTTTGGGGAAATTACTCCTTAGTAAGTGACTCCTCCATTGGTCCAATTAGTTTTTGCTCTAGTGCCTTATACTCCGCGTATTTTTGCTGCCTTGGTGACCATGTTCTTGAGCTTTGCATGCCGATTCTAGCTGGTCCCAAGTAGTTTTGATGCGTAATATGGCCTCTAGGCACTTGTTGGAGTAGTTGCTACGAGTTTCGTTGAGCCTTATTCACTTTTCCTTAGAATCACTAAAAATTTCAGAAATTTTCAGAGATAGAAAAGGGAAAAGATGAGGAGGTTCTTAAGAGGCTCGTCAAGCCATGATCCCAACGATGATGGGAGTGAGAAGAAGCCCAAGTATTTGGTCCCTCGAGTCGCAGAAGTTCGAGCGTGCGAGTGGCCAAGCGACGTGTTCTTATGCATCGCTGGAATTTATGAGGACTTTTATCACTTGGTGGAGAACGCAGGCCTCACCGCCTTCGTTGAAGATAAGTGTCCGTAATACCTCCTCCTCACTAATATCTTCATACAAAGCTTTAACTTCTATCCAAGGAAGAATCCTCCTATGGTTGAGTTCAAACTTTACGATATCCCCCATCGCATGTCACTCCAGGATTTTTTGCAATGTTTGCAAATTACCTTACGTTGGGGATATTCATGAACCTCGTCCACGTGACTTGGAAGCTTTCATCAGTACTATTACTGTAGGAGAGGAGAGAGGAGTGTCTTGCGCTAGAGCTGCTAGCATTCATTTTCCCGTGCTTTGGTACTTCTCATTATTTGTGGGAAAATGTTTGATTGGCCGTGGGAAGGCTGGGTCACTTAGTTCCCCAGATCTTGCGGTCTTGCGTGAAGCACTTTATAATGATAAAACTTATAGCTTGGGCGCTATAGTAGCTTAACGGTTGAACCTTAACCGTTCTAAAGGTGTTGTCTATGGAGGTATCTATGCCACCCGTCTTGCTAGACACTTTGAGATACCTATTAGACTGGAGGAGGAAGAAGAGGTTCTTCTTCCCGAGAGATATCTAGATTACGATAGCATGGGTCGCCATGACTTTCTTGATAGAGATATAGGTGGAAGGATGATTTATAACCTGGTATTTAGTCAGGGTACTCGTGAGATTATTACTTTGCCTACTCCTTCTTTGTTCAATCTTCATGCAGGCAGGTACATTATTATGCCCTCGGACATCTATGCATATTGGGGCCTAGCCCAACCACAGGTGCCCGTGCCCGAGCCACCAGTCAAGTATCAGACGCCAGTTTATCAGTGGGAGCCAGAGGAGCTCACACAGCAGTGGCATCCTTAGTCCACTCCAGAGTATCCCGGAGCTGCTTATTTCCCTCCTTGGGAGTAGACCAACTTAGGCCAAAAGCCTAAGCTTGGGGAGTACGTGTTCTCACCGACTTTACATTCTTGCTTATGCTTTCACTTTGCTCGTCGGTGTTCACACTTTCCCACTCTATCATCCATGTTAGTTTATTTTCTTTTTCTCATTTTATTTTCTTGTGTCTGTCCAGTTTGAGAAAAACCCAAAAATATTTTCTTTTTCTTCTTTTGCTTGTTGGGAGCTTTCCCGTGTAAATAGTTTTCTTTTTCTTTGGGTCAAGGTAGAAGATATTGGTTACAATGTTTAAGTGGCTCTTGCATGAATACCTGTTTAGCTTTCAAAGAGCCATATTACTTTGTCTTCTCCTTTGTGTTTGCCTGCAGATTCTAGCGTAGTCCAATGCACGAGCACTCTTATTATTGTTCACATCATTCGGTCGTGCAAGTGAAAGGCAATAATGACGATTTATGATGAAGTGTCTGAGCCTGGAAAAGCTGGTATGAACTCGATCTATTTTGTTTTTGTAAATATGATTAGCTCATCATGCCTGCTTCAGCTTTTTTGTGAGAGAAACATGTTTGCAATGACAACTTAGAGATCATAGTTGCTTATGCCATGCTTACTTGGCTAGGAGCTTATAATGGTTTGTCTTGGTTGCCAACATGAATGTTGAGATGACTGTGTTGTAGTATGATAGGATGGTATCCTCCTTTGGATGATTCAAGTGGCTTGACTTGGCGCATGTTCACGCATGTTGTTGAAACAAAATCAACATAGCCTCTATGATGTTCATGTTCATGGTGATTTATGTCCTACTCATGCTTGCACTCAATGTTAGTTAATCTCAATGCATTTTGATGACTGTTGTCGCTCTCTAGTTGGTCGCTTCCCAGTCTTTTGCTAGCTTTCACTTGTACTAAGCGGGAATACTGCTTGTGCATCCACTCCATAAACCCAAAGTTGTTCCATATGAGTCCACCATACCTACCTATGTGCGGTATCTACCTGCCGTTCCAAGTAATTTGCATGTGCCACTCTCTAAACCTTCAAGAAATAATCTGTTTTGCATGCCCGAACCGCTCATGTGGTGACAGGGGGCTATTGGTATCTTCCATGCTAGGCGTGTTATCCTCGATATGTGTTCATTCGCTATCATTCACGAGAAAGGGGCCGGTAATTGGAATTCCCAGTTCCATGCTCAAATCGAAAAGATAATTGCGAACAAAAATCCCTAGGATTGATGTTGGTATGGACGGTACCCGAGGATTCGGCTAGCCGTGGAGTGTGATTGATTGGTGGTGGGGGAGTCAAAACTTTACTTTTCTGTTTGGGAACCGCCTATAGCATGTGTAGCGTGGAAGATGTTGAGAACTCTTAGTCATTGCGTTGACAATGAAAGCATGCCACCCAAAATTATTATCTCTGTTTTCAAAGCTTGAGCTCTGACACCTGTGCAAATCAATGCTTTTCTCTGCGAAGGGCCTGTCTATTTATGTTCCTATTGAGTCATCCTCCTCTTACAAAAGCACCAATTAGAGAGCACCTCTGTCATTTTTATGCTTTGCTTTTAATTGTGTTGAGTGTGACTGGATCTTCTTTTCCATGAATTACAATGTTTAGTCAGCCCTTGGTCTTTGAAGGTGCTCTGCATTTATGTTTTGCGGTCTCACAAAGAGCTAGCGAGATACCATCTATTCGTACTGCTTCATATTGTTTTGATTGAAGTGTTGACGTTTGAGACTTATTATTATTTGCTCGCTAGATGATTATGCCATTGATATGAGTTTACCGTGAGACCTTGATACCATTTGCTTATGTAGTTTGCTTGTGATGTTGCTGAAATTCTGGTTATGAGTTTGACATAGTTGCAACCACAAGATCTAACAGAGTTCGTCAAAGTTTTTTTTGTCTCTTTCAGTTTGTCAACTGAATTGCTTGAGGACAAGCAAGGCTTTAAGCTTGGGGGAGTTGATACGTCTCCGTCGCATCTAATTTTCCGAACTCTTTTGCCCTTGTTTTGGACTCTAACTTGCATGATTTGAATGGAACTAACCCGGACTGACGCTGTTTTCAGCAGCATTGCCATGGTGTTGTTTTTGTGCAGAAATAAAAGTTCTCGGAATGTCCTGAAAATTTACGCAGATTTTTTCTGGAATGAAAGAAAAATACCCACGCAAAGATCCACCGGAGGAGGTGGACTAGTGAGCCACAAACCCACAGGCCGCGGCCACCCCCTGGCCGCGCCGAGAGGGCTTGTGGGGCCCACCTAGCTCCACTGCCCCCAAACTCAGCTCTATATCTTCCGTATCGCCCGGAAAAAAAATCAGAGAGAAGGTTTCATCGCGTTTTGCGATACGGAGGCGCTGCCACATCCTGTTCTTCATCTGGAGGGCAGATCTGGAGTCCATTTCGGGCTCCGGAGAGGGGAAATCATCGCCATCGTCATCATCAACCTTTCTCCATCGACAATTCCATGATGCTCTTCATCATTCATGAGTAATCTCATCATAGGCTTGCTGGACGGTGATGAGTTGGATGAGATCTATCATGTAATCGAGTTAGTTCTTGACGGGGATTGATCCCTAGTATCCACTATGTTCTAGATTGATGTTGCTACTACTTGGCTACGCTTAATGCTTGTCACTAGGCCCGAGTGCCATGATTTCAGATCTGAACCTATTATGTTGTCGCCAATATATGTGTGTTTTAGATCCTATCTTGCAAGTTGTAGTCACCTACTATGTGTTATGACCCGGCAACCCCGGAGTGACAATAGCCGGAACCACTCCCGGAGATGACCATAGTATGAGGAGTTCATGTATTCACCACGTGTTAATGCATTGGTCCGGTTCTTTATTAAAAGGAGAACCTTAATATCCCGTAGTTTCCATTAGGACCCCGCTGCCACGGGAGGGATGGACAATAGATGTCATGCAAGTTCTTTTCCCTAAGCATCTATGACTACATACGGAATACATGCCTACATTAGATTGACGAACGGGAGCTAGTTACTTATATCTCCGTGTTCTAGCTGTTACATGATGAATCACATCCGTCATACTCATCCATCATCGATCCACTGCCTACGAGTCTTTTACTACTATTCCTCGCTACGTTACTTTGTCTAGGCTTGTCCCTTGCTACAAAAGGGATTGGGCCACTTTGTTGCTACTGTTGCTACTGATGTTTCTCTGCTGCTGCTACTACTGCTGTTCCTTGCTACTTCGCTGTTACTTGTTGCAAGACCTTTTCCGACACCGTTGCCGGGGAAGAATATTTCCCGTCCATGTGCAACCTACCGGCGCCATTGATACAACAGTTAGGAATAGTCTGCCGTCAACAGATCGTTTCTGGCACCGTTGCTATCATACTACTTTGCTACTGATACTTTGCTTGCAGACACTAATCTTCCAGGTGTGGTTGAATCTGATAAACTCAGCTGCTAATACTTGAGGATATTCTTTCGCTTCCCCTTGTGCGAACCAACAAATTTGGTTTGAATACTCTACCCTCGAAAACTGTTGCGATCCCCTACACCTGTGGGTTATCAAGCGTTCAAGAAAAAGGGAACCCAACTGCCTATAGTTCACGCCAGCCTCTTATATGTCTTTTCTCTTGAGTTAACTGGCACTAGAATCTGGATGTCTTTCAAAGATTTATGGTTGTTCAGCTCATGCAGACATTTTGTTTCTCCTGCAGCAAACTTCCTATCTTCTGTACTTCCAAGCTCCTACATTTCTGAAATAGGCAATTAGCTGCTAACTGTGCTGCACTTGCAATATTTTTTCTCAAACTAAACCTGTACACCAATGTCATTTTGTGTTATTTTTTAGAATTATGATGTTATTGTTTTAATCATTAATAAGCATATTTGATATTTATCTGTGCTTTGGTAAGGTGCCAGGTGCTACTGGACAAGTAGATACAGAAATACTTATCAGTGGTGGTCAACATCAAGTAAGAGAATTGTTTCCATCTCGTGCCATATATTTGTGTTGTATTGTATCAGTATCTAAACTACTCCTTTTTTGCAGGTAACATAGGCAACAATTTAGGTATCAAAGGAACCTATGGCTTTTGGTATTCTATTAGGAAGATTCTATTTTGTAAGAAGGCCAAATCTTTTCCAAGGATTTTCAAGTGACCATGTATTTCAGGTTTTGTTATGTCTCCATTTTTATGCTTCCTTGAAGTTCTACTCTTTAAATGGTTGTTCTGAGTGTCCGCTATCATTTCAATATGAACTAACATGAGAAGTCAATTTTTTTTGCATTTTTTATCCATATATGAAAAGAAATTAGTCTTAAGTAAATTTTAAAACTGTTATCCATAAAACAAATAACTTGTCGCTATAAAGAAAAGTTTAATTGTGTTATGCTTCATGAACATATTGCCATCTGTGATAAGATGGTTTCGAGTTATATATTTCTATTTTACGAATGCTTTGCCTTATTTTAGTAAAAGCAATAGGGGAACACACAGAAATGAGCCATATATAGCGGAATTTGCTATATGCAACTCGAATTTTACTACTCCCTCTGATCCAAATTAACTGACACAGCTATAGTTCAACTTTGTAAAAAAGTTGTACTATTGTGGCGTCGATTAATTTGGATCGGAGGGAGTATGTATATTTTGGAAGTGCATTTAAAAATATTAATGTATGAGGACAAATTTTGGTCTATGTCGCTAAGTTTGTTGTTGTGTGCATCACAATAAGAGGTACCGCAAGCAGCATGGTGTGATGGTGGTTGATGGCGGCGACGAGATGGTTGGCAAGGACTTCCCACTGAGTATAAGAGGCCGATGACCAGCACTCCCAGGATTCTTCCTCTCATCCATGTGGGGGTGGCATGCAGCTCTGTGATGCATGGCAAGGCCTTCCCAGTGAGTATTGAGTTTCCTCGAAAACCTCTTTCTTATGGCAAGGTAAAGTTCGGTTTGTTGGTGACCATGTTTATTAAATTTCTGTGCTAGAATCCTCACCATTTTTAGTTTGTGATTGATATGCTATGGTATATAAATTTGATTGGTTGATAGGCATAGTTGTGTTATTCCGGAAAAATATTACGTTGCATCAGATTGTAAGAATCAGTAACCTTAACAATTATAAGATCCTTGTCGATCTTGTCTTGGAGGGCCAAACTTAGCAACCTGGTCTATGACCAAAATAAGAGGCTAAAGTTGTGAAAATCCCTATCATCTTACCCACAAGAATATGACATTACAAATGTTTAACGTATGGTAACAATAGAATTGCTGATGGTACTGGCATGTGACTTTGGTTCCTCGAGGGACAAAATTAAGCTTTCTATAGTCATCTGATGGGACAACAATTGATTATTTCTCTCCGTATTAGTTGTCCCTTTGTTGATCACATGTTTATTATGGTGCCTTTTCTTGATCTTCCATGAAGTGTCTTGCCTTCTTATATCTTAACCTAATATTGGGTGTAATGTACTACTCCCTCTGTACTGAAATATATGTCGGTGGAGTAGCTCAACTTAACTACTCCATCGACATATATTTCGGTACAGAGGGAGTACAAATTTTGTATCTGTGTTCTGCTTAACTGAGATGTGCTTTCAATCCAAATCGAATCCAACCATTTGCTCATCCTATTCTGACTTTCATGTATGCCCAGTGTATAACATCAATTGTAACAATTATATAGTTCTGCTGATTTCATTGCTTCCCCATGGTTTTAACGTGTCAGAGCTCGAGAATCATCATGCAGCTGTAGCTCCGTTAGGATCATGGGATCGTTCCCCGTTTATAAAGACCAAATGAGCACAATATTTTAAGAGTAAGTTCGTTTTTGATTGAACTCTGCCAACATTTACAATGGTTGTGAGGCTTCTTGCTCTGATTTGTCGGCTGAAGTAGTAGAGATCATCGTGGGATTCATGGCTAAATCCTTTTTTATGGTGTGAGAGCCTGCTGATTTTGTGAATGTTCTTTATTCTACAAATGAGTGTAAATCATGTATGCTACTTGACTATTAATGATTATTTACGGCATTCAAAGATGTGAACACATGCATTATGTATCTGAATCTGATTTATTGTGAAGCTTTTTAAGTGACTAAGCACATTTCTCATTTAACTGCTCAGTCTGTATCTATACACAAGACCACTCTATGGGCATGTGCATTTGTAGCTCTGTTTGAAGCCATCTCTCTAAAACCATTTCATTCTCCATCCAAATTGGATTCCCTGGTCACAATACATACTTATTTTAAATTATCTTTTGTACAAAGTTTACTCTGGATGACAAGTATGCTTGTATTTTGACTACAAGTCACATTGTTTTGGCGTGGTAGTTGACATGGCTACTAATGAAGGTGGTGCGTGGCTTTTGGAATGACGGGGTCACGTGCTTTATGTACACATTGTACCCCAAATATGCGACAAAGATAGATTGAAATAAAAAATAAAACATTGCAACCTAGACATGACTCGGTCGAAACCATGCCGACTCAGCACATATCCCGCTTCAACTGAGTCAAGGGATGAAACTTCTTTGATTTGAAAAGCTCAAGTTGCAAGTTGTTCTGTTTTTAAGTTGAGGGATGAAATATGCACTTCTCGATTAGTTCACGACTAAAAATAGTCTTTCTTATTATTTTATAATGGTATGATTTTTATATTTGGTTAAAATTTAACGTGTGTTGCACGTGCAAGCTTACTAGTAGAGAGAGAGAGTGGTAAGAGAATCTAAGTTGTATTTGCTTCAAAGTCAGCTTGACAAGTTAAGATTAAGTATGGTGAAGGTGTCGCTAAAATGTACTCTAGGCTAGCTCCCATCATCAATGAGATTGTCGGCTTAGGAAGTGAGGAGATGACCGACAAATTCATCATCAAGAAGATACTTAGAGCTCTTGATGGTAAGTATGATACAGTGTGCACATTGATTCAAATGATGCCAAACTACAAAGATATCAAGCCAACTTAAGTCATTGGTAGGTTTGTCGTTCATGAGATGTCACTCAAGGACAAAGATGAGCTGCACAACCAGTCAAATGGTGCTTACAAAGCTTCAAGTGATGCTCCGCTACTTCAAAGGACAATCTTGTCACTGACGAAGAGATAAGCCTCATGGTTAGAAAATTTAACAAGTCCTACAAGAGTAGAGGCAAAGAGAAGAGCTCAAGCTCAAGATACGATGAGAAGCATTCGTCTAGTCGTGACCAAAACAGCTACAAATGTGGTAAGCCTGGACACTACTCCAATGAGTGTTCAGCTCCCTACAAACGAAGAGAAGATTCACCTCGAAGACGAAGCTCAAGAGATGACTCACCTCATAGAGAGAGGAGTATATAAGATCATTATGAACGAAGACACTAACAGAGAGGCAAGGAATCAGAGAAGAAGGACAAATACACCAAGAGCAGCTCAAGAAGAAGACATCAAGCTCATGTTGGTGAATGGGTTTCTGGCTCCGAGTCTGACAACCACTCCAAGAGAAGCTATCACTCCAACTCCGACTACAGTCAAGATGAAGGTGTTGCCGACATTGCACTCATTTCCTCCAACTCCTACGACTTATTTGATTCACCAAATAAGGGAGTCGGAAACTGCTTCATGGCTAAAGGCCCCAAGGTATCACACCCCGAGTATCTTGATTTCAATAGTGATGAGGATGACTTATTAGGAGAAGACGACTTGCTCTTTGATAAAACTAGTGATTGCACTGAAAATGAACTTGCTAATTATCATACTAGTCAAGAGAAATCAGGTGATGACGATAAGAAAGAGATTGAACGACTAACTCAAGAATTAAACACTCTTAATTTAGCTCATGAAACTACTCTAGAAGATCATAGAGAGCTTGCAAGAACTCATGAGAAGATACGCTTCGAGAAGCTCAACTTGGAGCAAGAGCATGAGTTCCTAAAAGCAATGAGTGATGATCTTAGAAAGAAGAGTTCTTCTTATCTAGCCAAACGATTACTCTTGTCTACTTTTGTTCCACAAGTTAAACCTAAGAACACTAGTAACAAAGGCAAGAAAGTTTCTTCATCTAGTAACAACAATGCTTAGTCTAAACGTAATATTGCTGCTAGTAGCTCTCTTGATTCCACTAATGATCCTCTTAGCCAAGTTACACTTGAGGAAGAAAATGATTTATTGAAAGGGATTATAGAGAGAGGTGTCTTCAAGAGTCTTGCCGAAAGTAAAGAATTTGAATAAATTGTACGCAAGCAAGGAGGACATCAGAAGAAACAAGGTGCTGGTTACTTCAACGTCAACATAGATGATTGGGAGGAAGGTCCATATCTCATTCCTAAGTTTGTTCCTCAAGAGGAGAAGTATGATACTACTCCTCCCAAGGGAACAAGCTCACAAGATGACCTTCCACCACAAGACCACAAGGGCAAGGGAAAGCTTCAAGATGACATTGACCTTTATGAAGAAGAACCCCAAGTCAAGGTCAAGTGGATTCCCAAAGACACTTCTAGCTCTACCTCAACTAGTTCTACCACTACTACAAGGATCCCCATCAAGTTGATGTCGATTCCCAATAGGAAGAACTAGAGAGTTCTTGAGGGGTGACTCTGCCAATAAAATTAATTTTTATTTATTTTGGCAAGAACTATATGCAATCAACCTCAACCATATGCATTAGTTCAAGGAGTCACACATTCCCTCAAAGGTAAGCAAGGGACAAGGTAATTAATGCATCTTTGGACATCATCCCATTTTTGTTTCACTTCATGTCCATGGATACTCTTGCATATGTTCCTTTCGCTTTGGGACTAACCCATATAGGTGAGAAGAGTAAGAAACAACAAGGATTGCTGCCAACTCAAGATGATCTTCATCATCATTGAGCATCCACCACTATTTCACCTACTTGAAGTATTATACGAAAAACCCAATGTTAGTTTGTCCCTCTTAAGGGGGATGTCCTATCAAGGGGGGGGGGGCTTTACGCTAAATATTGAGTATAAGCATCTCCTAAGGATATGAACATATTAATGCTTATGTAAAAGTGGTAACCGCACTTGTGCTTAACGATGAGTATGACCTATGATCAAGCATTCTTACTTGGCTCCTAAGTCAATATACTCATACATAGATGACTTTGTCATCGCCCATGTGCTTGATAGCTGCTAGGATGCTTGTGCATGTTCACCATATTTTCTCCATCATTCTTATTGTGTGAGCATGTTGGTGTGCATGTGTTTGCTCATTCGAGGACATCCAATTGTTGTTATTTAGCCTTTGATTTATCTTTTGCCAATTGGATGGACAAGAATGCCTAGGACCCTTCTCTAGCTATCTATGTTATCTCATATCAAGTTATATTCATGCTTCATCACAAAACTTGAACAAGCACTTGTCAACCCCTCTGTGTAAATAAGCACTCGGAGTTCCGTATCGTCAATGGCTGACCTCCAAAACCTCTGTGAAAATGAACTCGGTGAAACCAACTCCACAAACTCAGTTCCATCGAATTCCAGAGTTGATCTAGGATTTTTCATCTTGGTACCACCGAAATCACAAACTCGGTTACACCGAGTTTCCCTGTCAAATAAGAGTAGAGGAACACGATGACACCGATTTTGTAAACTCGATGACACCGACAACAAAAGGGTATAAAATCCAGTGGACCGAATCTTTGATTTTAGTTTGTCAAAGCCGTTTCGTCCCAAACCCTACGCTTCCTCCTGGACCCCTGGTCGTTGCCCTTTGACTCCTTGTGCATCTCTGCCGCTGGGAATCGTCGCTGTTGATGGATTCTTCACCGTCGTCGCCGCCATAGCCGCACCACCGTCGAACTAGGGCATGGTTTGGACCCTCCTCTGTGTTCCTTCATCAAATTCTCACGCATTGGAAAGTTTTATCTATAATCCACAATGTGCAAACCCCTCCATCCACCACAAACTTCTATAGACTAACGAACGAGAATTTTTTTAGGGTTAGCTGTCCATAGACCCCATCTCGGTGCCTGATACATCCATTTTGCATCATGCTTTTATGTTGATATTTATCGCTTTATGGGCTGTTATTACACATTAAGGTACAATACTTATGCCTTTTCTCTCTTATTTTATAAGGTTTACATGAAGAGGGAGAATGCCGGCAGCTGGAATTCTGGGCTGGAAAAGGAGCAAGTTTCAGATACTTGTTCTGCACAACTCCAAAAGCCGTGAAAATCAATGAGGAATTATTTTGGATTTTATAAAAAATACTGGGCGGAAGAAGTACTGGAGGGGAGCCACTAGGAGGCCACAAGCCTGCCAGGCGCGGCCTACCCCCCTAGCCGCGCCTGGGTGGCTTGTGGGCCCCGTGTGACCCCTGCAGCTCCCATCTTCCGTTATAAGGAGGGTTTCGTCCCAGAAAAAATCAAGAGGAGGCTTTCGAGAAGAGACGCCGCCGCCAAGAGGCGGAACTTGACCAGAACCGACCTAGAGCTCCGGCATGGCCGTCCTGCCGGGGAAACTTCCCTCCCGGAGGGGAAAATCATAGCCATCGTCATCACGAACACTCCTCTCATCAGAGGGGACTCATCTCCATCAACATCTTCATCAGCACCATCTCATCTCCAAACCCTAGTTCATCTCTTGTAACCAATCTCCATCTCGCGACTCCGATTGGTACTTGTAAGGTTGCTAGTAGTGTTAATTACTCCTTGTAGTTGGTGCTAGTTGGATTACTCGGTGGAAGATCATATGTTCAGATCCTTAATGCTATTCAATACCTCTCTGGTCATGAACATAATTATGCTTTTGTGAGTAGTCACTTTTGTTCCTGAGGACATGGGATAGGTCTTGCTATAAGTAGTCATGTGAATTTGGTATTCGTTCGATATTTTGATGCGATGTATGTTGTCTTTCCTCTAGTGGTGTTATGTGAACGTCGACTACATAACAATTCACCATTATTTGGGCCTAGAGGAAGGCATTGGGAAGTAATAAGTAGATTATGGGTTGCTAGAGTGATAGAAGCTTAAACCCTAGTTTATGCATTGCTTCGTAAGGGGCTGATTTGGATCCACCAGTTTAATGCTATGGTTAGACTTAGTCTTAATTCTTCTTTTGTAGTTCCGGATGCTTGCAAGAGGGGTTAATCATAAGTGGGATGTTTGTCCAAGTAAGGGCAGCACCCAAGCACCGGCCCACCCACATATCAAAATATCAAAGTAGCGAATGCGAATCATATGAACATGATGAAAACTAGCTTGACAGAAATTCCTATGTGTCCTCGGGAGCGCTTCACCTCATATAAGAGTTTGTGCAGGCTTGTCCCTTGCTACAAAAGGGATTGGGCTATCTTGCTACACCTTTGTTACTATTGTTACTTGCTACTCGCTATGAATTATCTTATCACACAACTATCTGTTACCGATAATTTCAGTGCCTGCAGAGAATACCTTGCTGAAAACCACTTGTCAGTTCCTTCTGCTCCTCGTTGGGTTCGGCACTCTTACTTATCGAAAGGACTATGATAGATCCCCTACACTTGTGGGTCATCAAGACTCTTTTCTGGCGCCGTTGCCGGGGAGTGAAGCGCCTTTGGTAAGTGGAATTTGGTAAGGA
Source organism: Hordeum vulgare subsp. vulgare (assembly GCF_904849725.1). NCBI lineage: Eukaryota > Viridiplantae > Streptophyta > Magnoliopsida > Poales > Poaceae > Hordeum > Hordeum vulgare. The sequence goes on from NC_058521.1 coordinate 371,556,571, forward strand.
AACATTTATATAGTGTGCTCAAATTTATTGACACTTGTCACTATGGAAACTAATCCTTTGAGGAGCTTGTTCGGGGTATCATCACCTTGAACGGAAGCACAAGGAGTTTCTCCTCAACCTACTGCACCTACTGAAAATATTTATTATGAAATTCCTTCGGGTATGCTAGAGAAACTGTTGGCTAATCCTTTTACAGGAGATGGAACATCACATCCCGACTTGCATCTAATCTATGTAGATGAAGTTTGTGGTTTATTTAAGCTTGCACGTTTGCCCGAGGATGAGGTCAAGAAGAAGGTCTTTCCCTTATCTTTGAGGGATAAAGCATTGACATGGTATAGTATATGTGATGATACTGGATCATGGAACTACAACCGATTTAAATTGGAATTTCATCAAAAGTTTTATCCTATGCATTTGGTACATCGTGATTGGAATTATATTTATAACTTTTGGCCTCGTGATAGAGAAAGTATCGCTCAAGCTTAGGGGAGGCTTAAGTCAATGTTATATTCATGCCCCAACCATGTGCTCTCGAGAGAAATTATTATTCAAAACTTTTATGCTCGGCTTTCTCATGATAATCGCACCATGCTTGACACTTCTTGTACCGGTTATTTTATGAAGAGATATATTGACTTCAAATGGAATTTATTGGAAAGAATTAAACGCAACTCAGAAGATTGGGAGTTTGATGAAGGTAAGGAGTCAGGTCTGAATCTTAAGTTCGATTGCGTTAAATCCTTTGTTGAAACAAATACTTTTTGTGCTTTTAGCGCTAAACATGGACTTGACTCTGAGATAGTAGCTTCATTATGTGAATTACTTGCTTCTCATATTAATCTCCCTCAAGAGAAGTGGTTTAAATATCATCCTCCCATAGAAGTCAATGTAGTTAAACCCAATCCAGTTGAAGAGAAAGTCATTCCTTATAATGATCCTATTGTTCCTTGTGCTTACATTGAGAAACCACCTTTCCCTGTTAGAATAAAGGATCATGCTAAAGCTCCAACTGTGATACGTAAGGGCTACATTAGAACACCTACACCCCCTGAGCAAATTAAAGTTGAACCTAGCATTGCTATTATCAAAGATCTCCTGTCCGATAATGTTGATGGGCATGTTATTCACTTCTGTGAAGATCCTGCTAGAATTGCTAAACCTCATGCTAGAGACAAACACAGGCCTGTTGTTGGCATGCCTATTGTTTCTGTTAAGATAGGAGATCATTGTTATCATGGTTTATGTGACGTGGGTGCTAGTGTTAGTGCAATACCTCGATCTTTATATGATGAAATTAAAGACGAGATTGCACCTGTCGAGATGGAATCTATTGATGTTACTATTCAGCTTGCCAATAGAGGTACTATCTTCCCTTTGGGAATTGTTAGAGATGTTGAAGTCTTGTGTGGTAAAACAAAGTATCCTACTGATTTTCTCGTTCTTGCTACCACACAAGATAGCTTTTGCCACATTATATTTGGCAGACCTTTCCTCAATACTGTCAATGCTCATATTGACCGTGAGAAGCAAATTGTCACTGTTGTCTTTGAAGGTGTGTCACACGAATTCAATTTCTCCAGGTTTGGTAGACAACCTCATGAAAAAGAATTGTCTAGTAAGGATGAAATTATTGCTCTAGCTTCTATTGCTTTGCCTCCTACTGATCCTTTAGAGCAATACTTACTTGAGTATGAAAATTATATGCATATGGATGAAAGGAATGAGATAGATAGAGTTATATTTGAACAACATCCTATCCTTAAGAATAATTTGCCTGTTGAACTACTTGGAGATCCACCCCCACCAAAGGGTGATGCTGTGTTTGAGCTTAAACAGTTACCTGATACTCTTAAGTATGCTTATCTTGATGAAAAAGAGATATATCCTGTTATTATTAGTGCTAGCCTTTCAGAGCATGAAGAAAAGAAATTATTGAAAACTCTGAGAATGCACCGTGCTGCTATTGGATATACTCTTGATGATATAAAGGGCATTAGTCCCACTCTATGCCAGCATAAAACTAAAACTGATCCTGATTCGAAACCAGTTGCCGATCATCAACGAAATTAAATCCTAAGATGAAAGAGGTAGTAAGAAAAGAAATACTAAAGCTCCTGGAAGCAGGTATTATCTATCCTGTTGCTCATAGTGACTGGGTAAGTCCGGTGCATGGCGTCCCTAAGAAGGGAGGTATTACCGTTGTCCCTAATGATAAAGATGAATTGATCCCACAGAGAATTGTTACTGGCTATAGGATGGTAATTGATTTTAGGAAATTGAATAAAGCCACTAGGAAAGATCATTACCCTTTGCCTTTTATTGACCAAATGCTAGAAAGATTGTCTAAACACACACACTTTTGCTTTCTAGATGGTTATTCTGGTTTCTCCCAAATACCTGTTGCACAATCTGATCAGGAGAAAACCACTTTTACCTGCCCTTTCGGTACCTTTGCTTATAGACGTATGCCTTTTGGCTGATGTAATGCACCTGCTACCTTTCAAAGATGTATGATGGCTATATTCTCTGACTTTTGTGAAAATATTGTTGATGTTTTCATGGATGATTTCTCCGTTTATGGGTCTTCTTTTGATGATTGCCTGAGCAACCTTGATCGAGTTTTGCAGAGATGTAGAGATACCAACCTTGTCTTGAATTGGGAGAAGTGCCACTTTATGGTTAATGAAGGCGTCGTCTTAGGACATAAAATTTCTGAAAGAGGTATTGAAGTCGATAAGGCTAAAGTTGATGCGATCGAGAAAATGCCATGCCCTATAGACATCAAAGGATAAGAAGTTTCCTTGGTCATGCTGGTTTCTATAGAAGGTTCATTAAATACGTCTCTAAGATTTCTAGGCCTCTTAGCAATCTCTTGCAAAATGATATTCCATTTGTTTTTTATGATGATTGTGAGGAAGCATTTGAAATACTTAAGAAGGCCTTGATAACTGCACCTATTGTTCAACCACCTGATTGGAACCTACCTTTTGAAATTATGTGTGATGCTAGTGATTATGCTATTGGTGTTGTTCTAGGACAAAGAGTTGATAAGAAATTGAATGTTATTCACTATGCTAGTAAAACTCTAGACAGTGCCCAAAGAAACTATGCTACTACTGAAAATGAATTTTTAGCACTCGTGTTTGCATGTGAAAAGTTCAGATCTTATATTGTTGATTCCAAAGTTACTATTCACACTGATCATGCTGCTGGAAAATAAAGATGCTAAACCTAGCCTTATCAGATGGGTTCTCTTGCTACAAGAATTTGATTTGCATGTTGTTGATAGGAAGGGTGCTGAGAACCCCGTAGCAGATAAGTTGTCTAGGTTGGAGAATGTTCTTGATGACCCACAACGTATTGATGATAGCTTTCGAGATGAACAATTGAATGTCATCAATGATTCACGTAGTATACCTTGGTATGCTGATTATGCAAATTATATTGTTGCTAAATTTATACCGCCTAGTTTCACATACCAACAAAAGAAGAAATTCTTCTTTGATTTGAGACATTACTTTTGGGATGATCCTCACCTTTATAAAGAAGGAGTAAATGGTGTTATTAGACGTTGTGTACCTGAGCATGAACAGGGACAGATCCTACAGAAGTGTCACTCCAAGGCTTACGGAGGACACCATGCGGGAGATAGAACTGCACACAAGGTATTGCAATTCGGGTTTTATTGGCCTACTCTCTTCAAGGATGCCCGTAAGTTTGTCTTGTCTTGTGATGAATGTCAAAGAATAGGTAATATCAGCAAACCTCAAGAAATGCCTATGAATTATTCACTTGTTATTGAACGATTTGATGTTTGGGGTTTTGATTATATGGGACCTTTTCCAAAGTCTAACGGGTATACTCATATTCTAGTTGCTATTGATTACGTTACTAAGTGGGTAGAAGCTATCCCAACTAGTAGTGCTGATCATAACACCTCTATTAGGATGCTTAAAGAAGTTATTTTCCCTAGATTTGGAGTCCCTAGATATTTAATGACTTATGGTGGTTCACATTTTATTCATGGTGCTTTCCGTAAAACGCTTGCTAAGTATGATGTCAACCATAGAATTGCATCTCCCTATCATCCTCAGTACAGTGGTCAAGTAGAGCTAAGTAATAGAGAAATTAAACTAATTCTGCAAAAGACTGTTAATAGGATGCACTATGGGCTTATAGAACTGCTTATAAGAATCCCATGGGCATGTCTCCATACAAAATGGTTTATGGTAAAGCATGTCATTTACCTCTTGAGCTAGAGCATGAGGCTTATTGGTCAATCAAAGAGCTCAACTTTGATTTCAAACTTGCTGGTGAGAAGAGGTTATTTGATATTAGCTCACTTGATGAATGGAGGACTCAGGCATATGAAAATGCCAACTTTTTTAAAGAAACGTTAAGAGGTGGCATGATAAAAGGATACAAGAACGTGAGTTCAATGTAGGTGATTATGTCTTGCTATACAATTCTCGTTAAAGATTTTTTGCAGGCAAGCTTCTCTCTAAATGGGAAGGTCCTTACATTGTCGAAGAAGTGTATCATTCCGGTGACATCAAAATCAACAACACGGAAGGGAATTTTCCGAGAGTTGTAAATGGGCAAAGAATCAAGCATTATATCTCAGGTACTCCCATAAATGTTGAAAGCAATATTATTAATACCATAACTCCGGAGGAGTACATAAGGGATATTTATCAGCCTGTTTCAGACTCCAAAATCGAAGAGGTATGTGATTCGGTAAGTAAACCAACTCCAAAAGTTTTCCAGTAGCAATTTTTCTCCGTTTTGGAATTTTTGGAAAAATAGAAAATTTTAAAGTAGTCTAGAAAGCGCACGAGGAGGCGACAACCCTGCCAGGCGCGACCTACCCCCCTGGTCGCGCCTGGGTGGCTGGTGAGCACCTCGTGTGTCTCCCGGACTCCGTTTTCTGGTGGAATACTCCTTTTGGTCAGGAAAAATTCATTATATATTCTCCCGAAAGGTCTGACCCTCGTATCACGCAAATATCCTCTGTTTTCGTTTCGAGCTGCTGTGCAGACAGATCTAGATCGCTATGGCATCCCCAGAAGTTCTGAAGGACAAGTTCTTCGAGAAGGTCATTAATCCCTACCTCGCGGGAGTGCTGCAACACCCTCAATCAATCGAGATGCATGAGGGGGTGCTGCACATCCATGATGTCGAGGGGCCCAATAAGACCGGAAGCGTAGAGGCGAGGCTCGAAGCAATGGAGCAGCAAGTCTTCAAGTGCCAAGGAATGGTGGAACGCAGACTCAAAGCCAACCACATGATGATCATGGAGTTCACCAACAAGCACAAGATCGATGCCAATGACATTGGGAAGCACCTCTCCAGGCTCTATGACAAAATTGATCACCTCCAAGTCCAGATCTACGACCCGCAGAACCAAAACGGTTAGTATGAGTATAGATTTAAATCAATACGGTTGGCTGCAGATTTGAGGATTCCGGAGACTCGATCATCTTTCCATGATGGAGCACCTATGCCTTGGAAGACGAAGAATCAACCCCAGAATGCAACAACTCCACCACCATCACCTTCGAAGGAAGACAATTAAGCACGGGTATCGGCACTCCCCTTGGCCTGTGCCAATCTTGGGGGAGTTGCCCCGGTATCATATCACCATCACATCTTTTGCCTTTACCTTTATTATCTTAGTTTGATCCTTTTTGGTTTTATCTTTCTCTAGTAGAATAAAGTTCTTAGTATGATCTAGGCTTGAGTTTTGCTTTGTGTTAACCCCGATGTATTCGAGTTCGTGAGTCATATAATAAAGAGTGTTTTAGTTAAGGGCCTTGCTTCATGCCATGATCTAAAGAAAAGAATAATAAAAGAACAAAAGCATGAAAGATCATGTCATGATCTTATGGGAAGTGATGGCTTCACATATAAAAAGAATGTTGATTGAAACTTGGTGTGGGTGGATGATACGTCTCCAACGTATCTATAATTTTTGATGGTTTCATGCTATTATCTTGTCAAACTTTGGATGTTTTGCATGCCTTTTATATATTTTTTGGCACTAACTTATTAACTCAGTGCCAAGTGCCAGTTCCTGTTTTTCCATGTTTTTGACCCCTTTCAGAGGAGATTTTCAAATGGAGTCCAAACGGGATAAAATCCCCGAAAAGATTGTTTCCGTAACGGAAGAAGATTAGGAGACTTGAGAGCCAAGGCAGGGGGCCCCCGGGGGCCCCACAAGCCCCCACCCCGCGGCCAGGGGGGAGGCCGCGACCCTCAGGCTTGTGGGCCCCCTGTACCTCCTTTGCCCTAGTTTTTGCGCCTATATATCCCCAAAAATTCCACAAAAAATCAGGAGATCATTGCAAGTACTTTTCTACCGCCCCAAGCTTCTGTCTCCGCAAGATCCCATCTGGGGCACGTTCTGGTGTCCTGCCGGAGGGGGAATACGGAGGGCTTCTTCATCAACACCATGACCTCTCCGATGATGCGTGAGTAGTTCACCATAGACCTACGGGTCCATAGCTAGTAACTAGATGGCTTCTTCTCTCTCTTGGATCTTCAATACAAAGTTCTCCATGATCTTCATGGAGATCTATCTGATGTAATCTTCTTTTGCGGTGTGTTTGTCGAGATCCGATGAATTGTGGATTTATGTTCAGATTATCTAAGAATCTTATTTGAGTTTCTTCTGATCTCTCTTATGCATGATTTCATATCCTTGTAATTCTCTTCGAGTTGTGGGTTTTGTTTGGTCAACTAGATCTATGATTCTTGCAATGGGACAAGTGCTTGGTTTTGGGTTCATACCGTAAGGTGACCTCACCCAGTGATAGAAGGGGTAGCGATGCACGCATCATGTTGTTGCCATCAAGGGTAAAAAGATGAGGTTTTCATCATTGGTTTGAGATTATCCCTCTACATCATGTCATCTTGCTTAAATCGTTACTCTGTTCGTCATGAACTCAATACACTAGATGCATGCTAGATAGCGGTCGATGTGCGGAGTAATAGTAGTAGATGCAGAAAGTATCGGTCTACTTGTATCGGACGTGATGCCTATATCTATGATCATTTCCTTAGATATCATCATGACTTTGCGCGGTTCTATCAATTGCTCGACAGTACTTTGTTCACCCACTGTGAAATTTGCTATTTTGAGAGAAGCCTCTAGTGAACACCATGGCCCCCGAGTCTACTCCACCCCATATTTTCAGCCTTACACTTTTTACTTCGTTGCACTTTTCGCCTTTAGATCTCACTTGGCAAACAATCTTGAAGGGATTGACAACCCCTTTGAAGCGTTGGGTGCAAGCTCGTTTGTGTTTGTGCAGGTACTCTGGACTTGAGGAGACCCTCCTTCTGGATCGATACCTTGGTTCTCAAACTGAGGAAAATACTTACTGCTCCTGTGCTGCATCACCCTTTCCTCTTCAAGGGAAAAACCGACGCAAACAAGAGAAGTAGCAAGAAGAATTCCTGGTGTTGCCGGGGAAGGACTTTTGTTGCCGTAGCACCTACCAACCCTTCCCCTAGGAGTATGCGTTTAGCACTTTGTTTTGATTACTAATAAAAGCTTTCGCAACAAGTATGTGAGTTCTTCATGACTAATGTGAGTCCATGGTATAGATGCACTTTCACCTTCCACCATTGCTAGCCTCTCTAGTGCCGCACAACTTTCGCCGGTGCACAAACCCACCATATGCCTTCCTTAAAACAACCACCATACCTACCTACTATGGCATTTTCATAGCCATTCCGAGATATATTGCCATGCAACTCCCACCGTTTTGTCTCATGACTTGTGCTGTCACTCTCATATTGCCATTGAATGATCGTAAGATAGCTAGCGAGATGTTTCAACATCATACGCCAAGCTAGATCGTTGCACATCCTAGTACACTGCTGGAGGCATTTCCTATAGAGTCATCATCATTCTGAGCTTTGAGCTGTGAGTAAATAAAAGTGTGATGATCATCAGTATTAGAGCATTGTCCCATGTGAGGAAAAAAGAGAGGCCAAAGAGCCCAAATAAAAAAAAGAGAAAAAGACAGAAAAAAGAGGCCCAAGAGCCCAAATAAAAAAAGAGAGAAAAAGAGAGAAGGGACAATGCTACTATCTCTTTCCACACTTGTGCTTCATAATAGCACCATGTTCTTCATGATTTAGAGCCCCTCGTTTCGTCACCACCATATGCTAGTGGGAATCTTTATTATATAACTTGGCTTGTATATTCCAATGACGGGCTTCCTCAAAATTGCCCTAGGTCTTCGTGAGCAAGCAAGTTTGATGCACACCCGCTAGTTCTCCTTTTGAGCTTTCACATACTTATAGCTCTACTGCATCCTTTGTATGGCAATCCCTACTCATTCACATTGATATCTATTAATGCGCATATCCATAGCCCTTTGATACGCCGAGTCAATGTGACCATGTCCTCCTTATTTTGTCTCACAACCACCACCACACTCTATTCCACCTACAGTGCTATATCCATGGCTCACGCTCATGTATTGCGTGATAGTTATAAAAAGTTCGAGAAAGTAAGAGTGCGAAAACAATTACTTGGCCAATACCGGGGTTGTGCATGATTTAAATTAGTTGTGTGAGGATGATGGAGCATAGCCAGACCATATGATTTTGTAGGGATCACTTTCCTTGGCCTTCTTATTTTGAAAGTTCATGATTACCGTGCTAGTTTGCTTGAAGTATTATTGTTTTCATGTCAATAGCAAACTGTTGTTTTAAACATAAGGATTTGAACATTCACGTCACACGAAAGAAGTTACAAAGGACAACTATGCTAGGTAGCATTCCACATCAAAAAATTCAGTCTTTATCACTTCCCTACTCGAGGACGAGCAGGAGTTAAGCTTGGGGATGCTTGATACGTCTCAAACGTATCTATAATTTTTGATGTTTTCATGCTATTATCTTGTCAAACTTTTGATGTTTTGTATGACTTTTATATCTTTTTTGGGACTAACTTATTAACTCAGTGCCAAGTGCCAATTCCTATTTTTTCCATGTTTTTGACTCTTTTGAGAGGAGGATTTTAAACGGAGTCCAAATGGAATGAAACTTCCAAAGAGATTTTTTCCGAAACCTAAGAAGATCGGGGAACTTGAGAACCAAGGTAGGCGGTTGATAACCCACAAGTATAGGGGATCAATTGTAGCCTTTCTCGATAAGTAAGAGTGTCGAACCTAACGAGGAGCTAAAGGTAGGACAAATATTCCCTCAAGTTCTAGACCATCGATACAACTCTACACACACTTTACGTTCGCTTTACCTAGAACAAGTATGAAACTAGAAGTACTTTGTAGGAGTGATCAGATAGGCTTGCAAGAAAGTAAAGAACACGTAAATAAAACTAGGGGCTGGTTAGATAAAGAAAAAATTACGAGTGTCTAACGAGTGTGGAAAAGTGGTGGTAGGAGTTGCGGAGTTGTCCCTAAGCAATTGACTACGTTACTAGATCGATAGCAAGTATTATGTGGGAGAGGCCTCTACTAGCATGTCATCCCTTACTTGGAATTCTATGCACTTATGATTGGAACTATTAGCAAGCGTCCGCAACTACTAATGTTCATTAAGGTAAAACCCAACCATAGCAATAAGATATATTGGTCCCACTTCAATCCCATATGCATCAATTTCTATGCTAGGTTTGAAGCTTCTGTCACTCTAGCCTGCCAATACATAGTCCTATCAACATACAACTAACCCTATGGTGTGATCCACGCGCGCGATCATATGATGGGCACCAAAGGACAGCAACACAACCACAAGCAAATTAAACCAATCATAGCAATTCATAAATCACCGATAGGACAACGATAATCTACTCAGACATCATAGGATAGCAACACATCATTGGATAATAATATGTAGCATAAAGCACCATGTTCAAGTAGAGGGTACAACAGGTTGCGGGAGAGTGAACTGCTGAATATAGATGGGGGAAGATGATGTAGATGTTGGTGAAGATGACGGAGGTGTTGGTGTAGATCGCCGTCACACGATGATGTCCCGGGTGGCGTTCCGGCGCCGCTGGGAGAGAGGGGGAGAGAGCCCCCCTCCTTCTTCTTCTTCCTGGACCTCCTCCCTAGATGGGAGAAGGGTTTCCCCTGTGGTCCATGGTCTCTACGGCGGCGGAGGGGCGAGAGCCCCTCCGAGATTGGATCTCTCTCTCTGTGTCCTTCTGTTTCCGTGCTCTCAGATTCTGCGTTTTACCGTTTCTTAAATTCCCGGAGATCCGTAACACCGATTGGGCTGAAATTTAACACAATTTTCTTCCGGATATTATCTTTCTAGCGGAGAAAGAAGGGCTCCAACCGCCTTAAGGAGTGGCCACAAGCCCCCGTGTCGCGGGCCCACCCCTAGCCGCGGCGACAGGGCTTGTGGGCACTCCGTGCATCGCCTCGCGTTGATTCTTCTTCCCAAAAATCATAAATATGCAAAAAAAATCCCCGTAATTTTTTATTACGTTTGGACTTTGTTTGGTATGGATATTCTGCGAAACAAAAAACATGCAACAAATAGGAACTGATACTAGGCACTGGATCAATATGTTAGTCCCGAAAATAGTATAAAAAGTTGCCAAAAGTATATGAAAGTTGTAGAATATTGGCATGAAACAACCAAAAATGATAGATACGACGGAGACGTATCAGGGGTCACCAGGGACCACACAAGCCCCCTAGCCGCAACCAGGGGGCCCGCGCCTCCCAGGCTTGTGGGCTCCCTGGGCCACCTCTGCCCTAGGTCTTTCGCCTATATATTCCAAAAAATTCCAGAAAAAATCAAGAGATCATCGAAAGTACTTTTCCACTGCCGCAAGCTTGTGTCTCCGCAAGATCCCATCTGGGGCACGTTCTGGTGCCTGCTGGAGGGGGGATTCGGATACAGAGGGCTTCTTCATCAACACCATGACCTCTCCGATGATGCGTGAGTAATTCACCATAGACCTACGGGTCCGTAGCTAGTATCTAGATGGCTTCTTCTCTCTCTTGGATCTTCAATACAAAGTTCTCCATGATCTTCATGGAGATCTATCCGATGTAATCTTCTTTTGCGGTGTGTTTGTCGAGATCCGATGAATTGTGGATTTATGATCATATTATCTATGAATCTTATTTGAGTTTCTTCCGATCTCTCTTATGCATGATTTCATATCCTTGTAATTCTCTTCAAGTCGTGGGTTTTGTTTGGCCAGCTTGATCTATGATTCTTGCAATGGGAGAAGTGCTTGGTTTTGGGTTCATACCGTGCGGTGACCTCACCCAATGACAGAAGGGGTAGCGAGGCACGCATCGTGTTGTTGCCATCAAGGGTAAAAAGATGGGGTTTTCATCATTGGTTTGAGTTTATCCCTCTACATCATCTCATCTTGCTTAAGGCGTTACTCTGTTCGTCATGAACTCAATACACTAGATGCATGCTGGATAGCGGTTGATGTGTGGAGTAATAGTAGTAGATGCAGAAAGTATCGGTCTACTTGTCTCGGACGTGATGCCTATATGTATGATCATTGCCTTAGATATCGTCATGACTTTGCGCGGTTCTATCAATTACTCGACAGTAATTTGTTCACCCACCGTAGCTATTTTGAGAGAAGCCTCTAGTGAACACTATGGCCCCCGGGTCTACTTCACACCTTATTTTCAGCCTTACTCTTTTTCTTCGTTGCACTTTCCGCCTTCAGATGTCACTCTGCAATCAATCTTGAAGGGATTGACAGCCCCTTTATAGCGTTGGGTGCAAGCTTGTTTGTGTTTGCGCTGGTACTCTGGACACTTGGCTTGATTCTCCTACTGGATTGATACCTTGGTTCTCAAACTGAGAGAAATACTTACTGCTCCTGTGCTGCACCATGCTTTACTCTTCAAGGGAAAAACCAACGCAAGCCCAGTCTCCGTCAACGTGTGAATCTCTGGCGCTGTTGTCTGTTGCCGTAGCAGTGGACAAACGTAGACCTTGGTCATTGTTGCAATTAATAGGAAGTAATAAAGAAGGAGAGGTTGACATATAAATATATCATCTTTGAAACCGTCTATGATTGTGAACACTCATTGAACTATTACATGCTTAGAAGTACATGTTGGACAAGGAAGACAACATAATGAATTATGTTTGCTTGGTTCCTGACAATGTTATATGACTAGAGATCCCTTAGCATATGATTATTGCTTCCACCTCATATCAGCCAAAACTTCCGCACTAAGTAGAGATACTACTTGTGCATCCATAAACCTTCAACCAGTTTTGCCATGAGAGTCCACCATACCTACCTATGGATTGAATAAGACCCCTCAAGTAAGTTGTCATCGGTGCAAGCAATAAAAATTGCTCCCTAAATATGTATGATCTATTAGTGTGTGGAAAATAAGCTTTGTACGAACCTGTGATGAGGTAGACATAAAAGCGACACACTGCATAATAAAGTTCTTTGTCACATGATGCAATATAAAGTGACGTTCCTCCATACTAAGAGATCACACATCCAAACCTCAAAAGCGCATGACAACCTCTGCTTCCCTCTGCGAAGGGCCTATCCTGTACCTTTACTTTTTATCTTTAAAAGAGTCATAGTGATCAACACCAATTCCTTATTTCGCCATTATCTTGGCTAACGTCATGTGCTAGGGAAAGATCTATATTCATATGTCAACTTGGAAGTAAGTATTCATGAATTATTATTGTTGACATTACCCTTGAAGTAAGAAGTTGGGAGGCGAAACTATAAGCCCCTATCTTTCTCTGTGTCCAACTGAAACTTTGATCTCATGAGTACCACGTGAGTTTTAGCAATTGTAGAGGACGAAAGGATGATTGAGTATGTGGATTTTCTTTACAAGCTCTTATTTGACTCTTTCCGATGTTATGATAAATTGCAATTGCTTCAATGACTAAAGGCTATTGGTTGTTAATTCTCAATAAGGTTCTTGATCCATACTTTACTTTGTGAAGGAATTGTCACTTTAGCACAAGAGATTATATGACGTATTGCTGTTCTAAATATGATCATGATGCCTGCATGTCCATATTTCGTTTTATCGACACCTCTATCTCTAAACATGTGGGCATATTTATTGATCTCGGCTTCCACCTGAGGACAAGAGAGGTCTAAGCTTGGGGGAGTTGATACGTCCATTTTGTCTCCGAGTTGATGGGCTGTTATTACACATTTATCGATTTATGGGCTGTTATTACACATTATGGTACAATTCTTATGCCTGCTCTCTCTTATTTTATAAGGTTTACATGAAGAGGAAGAATGCTGGCAGCTAGAATTCTGGGCTGGAAAAGGAGCAAGTTTGAGATACCTATTCTGCACAACTCCAAAAGCCGTGAAAATCAACGAGGAATTTTTTTGGATTTTATAAAAAATACTGGGCGGAAGAAGTACTCGAGGGGAGCCACCAGGAGGCCACAAGCCTGCCAGGCGCGACCTACCCCCTGGCTGTGCCTGGGTGGCTTGTGGCCCCCCTGTTACCCCTCTGACTCCCATCTTCTGCTATAAGGAGGGTTTCGTCCCAGAAAAAAATCAAGAGGAGGCTTTCGGGAAGAGACGCCGCCGCCACGAGGCGGAACTTGAGCAGAACCAATCTAGAGCTCCGGCATGGCCGTCCTGCCGGGGAAACTTCCCTCCCGGAGGGGGAAATCGTCGCCATCCTCAACGCCAACAGTCCTCTCATTGGAGGGGAATCATCTCCATCAACATCTTCATCAGCACCATCTCATCTCCAAACCCTAGTTCATATCTTGTAACCAATCTCCGTCTCGCGACTCCGATTGGTACTTGTAAGGTTGCTAGTAGTGTTAATTACTCCTTGTAGTTGGTGCTAGTTGGATTACTCGATGGAAGATCATATGTTCAGATCCTTAATGCTATTCAATACCTCTCTGGTCATGAACATAATTATGCTTTGTGAGTAGTCACTTTTGTTCCTGAGGACATGGAATAAGTCTTGCTATAAGTAGTCATGTGAATTTGGTACTCGTTCGATATTTTGATGCGATGTATGTTGTCTTTCCTCTAGTGGTGTTATGTGAATGTCGACTACATAACACTTCACCATTATTTGGGCTTAGAGGAAGGCATTGGTAAGTAATAAGTAGATGATGGGTTGCTAGAGTGATAGAAGCTTAAACCCTAGTTTATGCGTTGCTTCGTAAGGGGCTGATTTGGATCCACCAGTTTAATGCTATGGTTAGACTTAGTCTTAATTCTTCTTTCTTAGTTGCGGATGCTTGCGAGAGGGGTTAATCATAAGTGGGATGTTTGTCCAAGTAAGGGCAGCACCCAAGCACCAGTCCACCCACATATCGAAATATCAAAGTAGCGAACGAGAATCATATGAACATGATGAAAACTAGCTTGAAAGAAATTCCTATGTGTCCTCGGGAGCGCTTCACCTCATATAAGAGTTTGTCCAGGCTTGTCCCTTGCTACAAAAGGGATTGGGCCATCTTGCTGCACCTTTGTTACTATTGTTACTTGCTACTCGCTATGAATTATCTTATCACACAACTATCTGTTACCGATAATTTCAGTGCCTGCAGAGAATACCTTGCTGAAAACCACTTGTCAGTTCCTTCTGCTCCTCGTTGGGTTCGACACTCTTACTTATCGAAAGGACTATGATAGATCCCCTACACTTGTGGGTCATCAGTGCCTCCGAGTTGCAAAACTCGGTGCTACTGATTTTGGACCTAGGGTTCGTGAGAATGAACTCGGTGAATCCGAGTTGTCATTTTCGGTTCCACCGAAAGTGGTGACCAAGTTTCTGTTAAGGAGTTCATGTGTCTCGGTGACTCCGAAAATTCAATCTCGGTGCTACCAAAATGTGTTCTACAAAAAGTTAAAACTAAGGATTTCTTTGCTCAAATATTTGAAAACATATGAATTTTGTGATGCTCAAACCTTCTGTTTTTCCTATATCCGCTTCACAAGATTTGCTGCTTGCTGTTGAGGTTCTGCTTGCTTGTGAGAGATGTTTGGTTTGCAAGATAGTCAGAATGATTTCAGGGAACCCATTGTTGAGTTGAGCTTAGGCACTAGTACAGAGAAGTCGGACTCTGACCCTGGTTCCTACAACTCCCATGGCTTGCCCAAGGCAGCCACCAGGCAGAGGAAGAAACTGTATTCTGATGAAGAGAACTCATACTTTGTGCAAAGGAATCTTCAGCTCCTCCAAAGAAAGCTCTCAGGAAAATATCTGCTAGTGCTGCTGATCTGAGAGCACCTGACTATGTGAGGAAAAGCACAACACCTTCCACTGATGATGCTCCTAAGAAAACTGGTACGAAGAGAGCAAGGAAGAGGGTAGTTCGTGTTGTTGGAAGACAAACTTCCATGTTTGAAGACCCTGAAGAAGCTACTTAATAAGAAGATGAGATTCTAGCTCCTCCCAAGAAGAAGCTCATGGGTGATGCTATGACCAAGAAGTCTGCTTCAAATCCTCCTAAGGACAAGAAGTATGTAGCTCACCGGAAGACTACAAAGGACATTCCTGCAGCTGCTAAGAAGAAAGGCCCTGCTTCCAGTGCCCCTACCGCAGAGGAAGAAGATGATGAGGATGCAACCATTCTCACGAAGCTCAGACCACATCTGCCAATTCATAATGATGCCCATCCTATAGCTGAAGACTTGAAGAAGAGAAAGGATGCAGGTCTAAGAAAGTGGAGATCTGCCGACCTATATGCTGTCCGAAGGAGAACTGCTATTGATCCAAGGTTTCATACCAAGGAACAACAAAATTTCTATGAGACCGTCTTGCTTGATAAATCCCCAGCTGTGAGTGATATGAGATTTGTTGAATGGGTTTATATCAAAGCCAATGAAGACTACTTTCCTCATGTTCAAGACAACTTCAAGTCTATGGAAATGAAGATTTTGTTGGAAAGGAGATGATCGCATGGAATGATGAGCTGATCATGCAATTCTACTCGACTGTTCATTTCTATGGAGATGGTTCCATTGTCTGGATGACGGATGGTCACAGATATGCGTCAACAATTGATGAGTGGGCCACTATCATTGGTGCCCCTAAGAAAAAATAAAGTGATGTTGATGTGTATTCTGAAGCAAAGAAGAGTCACAACTCCATAGCCAATATGTACAAGCCAATTCCTCATGATTATTTGGCTAGTCACAAGATGGGCTAAGTTTATTTCTTGCAAGCAGGAATACCCACAACTAACACTATTCTGAGATACACCTTGATGCCTAAATCAGGTGATGAAAAGATGATCAGAGGACACTCCATCAACTTGCTGCACCACTTGGACACTCACACCATATTCAGAGTGATGGATTTGATAGTGTTAGGAAACATGGTAGTAATTCAAAAAAAAATTCTACGTCAAACCAAGATCTATCTAGGAGACGCCTGCTACCTCTTGAGCTTGCGTTGGTTTTTTCCCTTGAAGAGAAAAGGGTGATGCAACACAGTAGCAGTAAGTACTTCCCTCAGTTTTGAGAACCAAGGTATCAATCCAGTAGGAGAATCAAGCCAAGTGTCCAGAGTACCTGCGCAAACACAAACAAGCTTGCACCCAAGGCTATAAAGGGGTTGTTAATCCCTTCAAGATTGATTGCAAAGTGAGATCTAAAGGCGGAAAGTGCAACGAAGTAAAAGTGTAAGGCTGAAAATATGATGTGAAGTAGACCCGGGGGCCATAGTGTTCACCAGAGGCTTTTCTCTCAAATTAGCAAATATTACGGTGGGTGAACAAATTACTGTCGAGAAATTGATAGAACCGCGCGAAGTCATGACGATATCTAAGGCAATGATCATACATATATGCATCACGCCCGAGACAAGTAGACCGATACTTTCTGCATCTACTACTATTACTCCACACATCGACCGCTATCCAGCATGCATCTAGTGTATTGAGTTCATGACGAACAGAGTAACGCCTTAAGCAAGATGACATGATGCAGAGGGATAAAATCAAACCAATGATGTAAACCCCATCTTTTTACCCTTGATGGCAACAACATGATGCGTGCCTCGCTGCCCCTTCTATCACTTGGTGAGGTCACCGCACGGTATGAACCCAAAACCAAGCACTTCTCCCATTGCAAGAATCATAGATCAAGTTGGCCAAACAAAACCCACAACTCGAAGAGAATTACAAGGATATGAAATCATGCATATAAGAGATCAGAAGAAACTCAAATAAGATGCATAGATAATCTGATCATAAATCCACAATTCATCGGATACAGACAAACACATCACAAAAGAAGATTACATCGGATAGATCTCCATGAAGATCATGGAGAACTTTGTATTGAAGATACAAGAGAGAGAAAAAGCCATCTAGCTACTAGCTATGGACCCGAAGGTCTATGGTGAAGTAGTCACGCATCATCGGAGAGACCATGGTGTTGATGAAGAAGCCCTCCGTATGCGAATCCCGCCTCCGGCAGGGCACCAGAACATGCCCCAGATGGGATCTTGCGGAGTTAGAAGCTTGCGGCGGCGGAAAAGTTTTTTCGTGGATCTCTGTCATAGTTTTTGATTTTTCGGGAATTTATAAGCGGAAGAGGTAGGGTAAACGAGTCACAGGGGGCCCACAAGACTGCTAGGCGCGGCCCCCTGGCCGCGCCTGGGGGGCTTGTGGCGTCTGCTTTGGTTCTCACGTCCCGTGCGTATCTTCTGTTCCGGAAAAAATCTTTTTGGAAGTTTTACTCCGTTGGGACTCCGTTTAATATTCTCCTCTGAAAAAGGTCAACAACACACAAAAAAACAAGAACTGGCACTTGGCACTCAATTAATAAGTTAGTCCCAAAAAATATATAAAAGGAATACAAAACATCCAAAGTTTGACAAGATAATAGCATGGAACCATAAAAAATTATAGATACGTTGGAGACGTATCAAGCATCCCCAAGCTTAACTCCTGCTCGTCCTCGAGTAGGGAAGTGATAAAGACTGAATTTTTGATGTGGAATGCTACCTAGCATAGTTGTCCTTTGTAACTTCTTTCATGTGACATGAATGTTCAGATCCGTAAGATTCAAAACAATAGTTTTCTATTGACATGAAAACAATAATACTTCAAGCAAACTAGCAAGGTAATCATGAACATTCGAAATAACAAGGCCAAAGAAAGTTATCCCTACAAAAACATATAGTCTGGCTATGCTCCATCATCCCCACACAACTAATTTAAATCATGCACAACCCCGGTGTTGGCTAAGTAATTGTTTTCACACTCTTATTTTCTCAAACCTTTTTGAACTCTCACGTAATTTATGAGCGTGAGCCATGGATATAGCACTTATAGGTGAAATAGAGTGTGGTGGAGGTTGTGAGGCAAAAAGGAGGAGATGATCACATCGACTCAGCTATGATCGTACCAAAGGGATATGGAGATGCCCATCAATAGATATCAATGTGAATGAGTAGGGATTACCATGCAACGGATGCACTTAGAGCTATGAGTGTGTGAAAGCTCAAAAGGAGAACTAGTGGGTGTGCATCCAACTTGCTTGCTCACGAAGACCTAGGGCAATTTTGCGGAAGCCCATGATTGGAATATACAAGCCAAGTTATATAATGAAGATTCCCACTAGTATATGGAAGTGTGAAAACAAGAGACTCTCTATCATGAAGAACATGGTGCTATTGTGAAGCACAAGTGTGGAAAAGGATAGTAGCATTGTCCCTTCTCTCTTTTTCTCTCTCCTTTTTTTATTTGGGCTCTTTGGGCTCTTTTAATTTTTTTGGTGGGCATATTTTTCCTCTTTTTTCTTATTTCCTCACATGGGACAATGCTCTAATAATGATGATCATCACACTTTTATTTACTCACAACTCAAAACTTAGAGCAATGATGACTCTATAGGAAATGCCTCCGGCAGTGTATCAGGATGTGTAACGATCTAGCTTAGCGTATGGCGTTGAAACATCTCGCTAGCTATCTTACGATCATGCAATGGCAATATGAAAGTGAAGGCACAAGTCATGAGATGGAACGGTGGGAGTTGCATGGCAATATATCTCGAAATGGCTATGAAAAGGCCATAATAGGTAGGTATGGTGGCTGTTTTGAGGAAGGTATATGGTGGTTTTGTGCCCCGGCGAAACTTGCGCGGCACTAGAGAGCCTAGCAACGGTGTAAGGTGAAAGTGCATCTATACCATGGACTCACATTAGTCATGAAGAACTCATATACTTATTGCAAAAGTTTTATTAGTAATCAAAACAAAGTGCTAAACACATACTCCTAGGGGAAGGGTTGGTAGGTGTTAACCATCGCGTGATCCCAACCGCCACGCAAAGGATGACAATCAGTAAATCAATTATGCTCCGACTTTCTAACATAGCGGTTCACCATACGTGCATGCTACGGGAATCACTAACTTCAACACAAGTATTTCTAGATTCACAACACCCTACTAACATAACTCTTAATATTACGAAATCCACGTCTCAAAACTAATTGAGAGGAATCAAACTTCTCTTTCTAGTCAATGCACATGAAGATGGAAGTTTTATTGTATCCTCTTCGAGTACCTATCACCTTTGGGACTACTTTCATAGCACAATCCAACTAGCAAGTTACGCACCACCGTGCTCTAAAAGATCTAAGTGAATCACATAGAGCAAAATTGTCTAGCTCAAAAGATATAAGTGAAGCACAATGAGTATTCTAACAAATTCACGATGAGTGCATGTCTCTCTCAAAAGGTGTGCAGCAAGGATGATTGTGACACAACAAAAAGAAAAGACTCCTACGATACAAGAGCTCCAAGCAAAACACATACCATTTGGCGAATAAAAATACAGCTCCAAGTAACGTTACCGATGGATTGAAGACGAAAGAGGGGATGCCTTCCCGGGGCATCCCCAAGCTTAGGATTTTTGGTGTACTTGAATTTGGCTTGGGATGCCTTGGGAATACCCAACCTTGAGCTCTTTACACTCTTTATCCCATTGCCCATGAGAACATCACCCAAAACTTGAAAACTTCACAACACAAAACTTAAACAGAAACTCGTGATATCATTAGCACAAGAAAACAAACTACCACCTCTTGAGGTACTGTAGCAATCTTGATTTCTATTTATATTGGTGTTAGATTACTGTATTCTCACATTTCCATGGCTAGTACCCCCCGATACTATCCATAGTTTCATCAAAACAAGCAACCAACACAACAAAAACAGAACCTGTCAAAAACAGACCAGTCTGTAGCAATCTGTATACTTCGTATACTTCTGGTACTACTACTGCCTGGGAAAAAGTCATATCAACCAGAAGAAAAAAGAATCAACTCAAAATCTCTTTCTGGATAAAAATTTAAAATAATTTCGTGAGCAAAAAGTTTCTGTCTTTTTCCAGCAGGATCAAACAACCAACACCAAACTAGTCATAAAGGTTTTGCTTGGCTCAAACACAAAAATAAACACAAAAGACACAATCATAACAGAATTATGGTGGTGTGGATGCAAAAAAAAACAGAAAGAAAAAGATAAATTCAATGGGTTGCCTCCCAACAAGCGCTATTGTTTAACACCCTTAGCTAGGCATAAGGTGATGGAATCACGTATCGTTCTCTTTGGTACTCAAACCATAAGTAGGGTGAACACTTCTCATCTTAAGGTGTTCATCTCTCTTACAAGATGGTTCACCACTATTTTTAGGAACAAAAACAGACTTGGTGGCCTTATTGTGGGCAAAAATTGGAGTGTTGTGCACAGCGGCAAAAGTGGAACCCAAGTTGGTTATAACATCCTCTAGTTTGCCAATCCTAGCGGAATCATGACCTAGTTTTTCGTTAACTGTTGGTTCCCTCTCCTTTAGATTTTTCAAAGTAATTCCCACCTTGGATCCGTACTGAGTGATTTGATTGTGGATCTTTTTATCCAACTTTATTTTCGATGATATCTAGCCGATGCATCACATGTTCCAAAGTTAAGGTGGTTCCATTAACCATGAGTGGGGGTGAGCCTACCAAATTTGTCAAAGCACCGTAAGAATCAACGGTATGGCTACCCAAGAAGTCTCCACCTACGATGGTGTCAAGAACATACCTATTCCAAGGGGAAATACCCACATAAAAGCTGCGAAGCAGGACGGTAGTAGATTGCTTACGAGTGGATCTACTCTGAGCATTGCAAATCCTATACCAAGCATCCTTTAAGTTTTCTTCCTCATTTTGTTTGAAATTGAGAACTTCGCTCTCGGGAGAATCGTTCGAAGCGGTAGGTCTAGCCATGAGGACAGGTAGACTATCCCACACAAGCAGGCAGAAAGCAAGCGGAGGAAAAGGGCAAACGAAAAAGGCAATTATTTTGTAAATTTTCGTTTTTCAGAAGTGGGGGAGAGGAAAACGAGAGGCAAAAAAGTAAATGCAAGAGATGAGTTTGCGACACTTACTTGGATGAGTTTTACCTAGAATAATCGCCGGTGCCAGAAATTGACACGTTGACGGGAGACTATTCTTGACTTGATCCTCCCCCGCAACGGCGCCAGAAATCCTTCTTGCTACCTCTTGAGCTTGCGTTGGTTTTTCCCTTGAAGAGGAAAGGGTGATGCTGCATAGTAGAAGTAAGTATTTCCCTCAGTTTTGAGAACCAAGGTATCAATCTAGAAGGAGAATCAAGCCAAGTGGCCAAAGTACCTGCGCAAACACAAACAAGCTTGCACCCAACGCTATAAAGGGGTTGTCAATCCCTTCAAGATTGATTGCAAAGTGACATCTGAAGGCGGAAAGTGCAACGAAGTAAAAGTGTAAGGCTAAAAATATGATGTGAAGTAGACCCAGGGGCCATAGTGTTCGCTAGAGGCTTCTCTCAAAATAGCAAATATTACAGTGGGTGAACAAATTACTGTCGAGTAATTGATAGAACCGCGCAAAGTCATGATGATATCTAAGGCCATGATCATACATATAGGCATCACGTCTGAGACAAGTTGTTCGATACTTTCTGCATCTAATACTATTACTCCACACATCGACTGCTATCCAGCATGCATCTAGTGTATTGAGTTCATGACGAACAGAGTAACGCCTTAAGCAAGATGATATGATGTAGAGGGATAAACTCAAACCAATGATGTAAACCCCATCTTTTTACCCTTGATGGCAACAACATGATGCATGCCCGGCTACCCCTTCTATCACTTGGTGAGGTCACCGCACGGTATGAACCCAAAACCAAGCACTTCTCCCATTGCAAGAATCATAGATCAAGTTGGCCAAACAAAACCCACAACTCGAAGAGAATTACAAGGATATGAAATCATGCATATATTAGATCAGAAGAAACTCAAATAAGATTCATAGATAATCTGATCATAAATCCACAATTCATCGGATCTCGACAAACACACCGCAAAAGAATATTACATCGGATAGATCTCCATGAAGATCATGGAGAACTTTGTAGTGAAGATCCAAGAGAGAGAAAAAGCCATCTAGCTACTAGCTATGGCCCCGAAGGTCTATGGTGAAATACTCACACATCATTGGAGAGACCATGGTGTTGATGAAGAAGCCCTCCTTATCCGACCCCCCCTCCGACAGGGCACCAGAACGTGCCCCAGATGGGATCTTGCGGAGACAGAAGCTTGCGGCGACGGAAAAGTATTTTCATGGATCTCTCTCGTAGTTTTTGATTTTTCGGGAATTTATAGGCGAAAGAGGTAGGGCAGACGAGCGACAGGGGGCCCACAAGCCTGCTAGGCGCGGCCCCCCTGTCCGCGCCTAGGGGGCTTGTGGCCTCCCCTGGTGGCCTCTTCCTTGGTTCTCATGTCCCCTGCGTATCTTCTGTTCCGGAAAAAATCTTTTCGGAAGTTTTATTCCATTCGGACTCCATTTAATATTCTCCTCTGAAAAGGGTCAAAAACATGGAAAAAACAGGAACTGGCACTTGGCACTGAGTTAATAAGTTAGTCCCAAAAAATATATAAAAGGCATACAAAACATCCAAAGTTTGACAAGATAATAACATGGAACCATAAAAAATTATAGATACGTTGGAGACGTATCAATGCCAGCAACGAGCAAGGGGTAGAGCATCTTCATACCTTTGAATATCGCTAAGCGGAAGCGGTACTACGAACGTGGTTGATGGAGTCGTACTCGTAGTGATTCAGATCGCGGAAGATTCCGGTCTAAGCGCCGAACAACGGTGCCTCCGCGTTCAACACATGTGCAGCCCAGTGACGTCTCCTTCACCTTGATCTAGCAAGGAGAGAGGAGAAGTTGAGGGAGAGCTCCGACACCACGACGACGTGGTGGCGATGGAGCTACGTAGTTCTCCGGCAGGGCTTCACCAAGCACCGCGGAGGAGGAGAAGAGGGAGAGGTAGGGCTGCACCTTGGAGAGATGTAAAAGTGTGTGCAACCCTACCAAACCCTCCACTAGATATAAGAGGGAGGAGGAGGAGGTACATCCACCTTAGGGTTTCCCCTAGGTGGTGCGGCAGCCAAGAGGAGGAGGGGCGGCGCCCTAGGGGGTGGCTTGCCACCCAAGGCGCCCGCCACGCCCTAGCGTTTGCTGCCCTAGGCGCCTTGGGCCTTGGTGGGTGGTGCACCAACCCATCTAGGGGTTGGTTCCCATCCACTTCTGGCCCACGTGACCCTTCGGGGCTGGTGGCCCCTCCCAGTGGACCCCCGGAACCCTTCCGGTGGTCCCGGTAAAATACCAACGATCCCCCAAACATTTCCGACGATAAAATATCCACTTCCTATATATGAATCTTTACCTCGAGACCATTTCGGAGCACGTCATGACATCCGGGATCTCATTCGGGACTCCGAACAACTTTCGGTAACCACATACTATTCCCATTACAACTCTAGCGCCATCGAACCTTAAGTGTGTAGACCCTACGGGTTCGGGAACCATGCATACATGACCGAGACACCTCTCCAGTCATAACCAACAGCGGGGTCTATATATCCATGTTGGTCCCATATGTTCCACGATGATCTCATCGGACGAACCACGATGTCGGGGATTCACTCAGTCCCGTATGCAATTCCCTTTGTCTACCGGTATGACACTTGCCCGAGATTCAATCATCGGTATCCCTATACCTTGTTCAATCTCGTTACCGGCAAGTCTCTTTACTCATTCCGTAAGACATCATCCCATGACTAACTCCTTAGTCACATTGAGCTCACTATGATGATGCATTATCGAGTGGGCCCAGCGATACCTCTTTGTCACACGGAGCGACAAATCCCAGTCTTGATTCGTACCAACCCAACAATCACTTTCGGAGACACTTGTAGTGCACCTTTATAATCACCCAGTTACGTTGTGATGTTTGATACACCCAAAGCATTCCTACGATATCCGGGAGTTGCACAATGTCATGGTCTAAGGAAATGATACTTGACATTAGAAAAGCTTTAGCAGACGAACTACACGATCTTGTGCTATGCTTAAGATTGGGTCTTGTCCATCATATCATTCTCCTAAGGATGTGATCCCATTATCAATGACATCCAATGTCCATGATCAGGAAACCATGATCATCTATTGATCAACGAGCTAGCCAACTAGAGGCTCACTAGGGACACATTGTGGTCTATGTATTCACACATGTACTACGGTTTCCGACTAATACAATTATAGCATGAATAATAGACAATTATCATGAACTAGGAAATTAAATAATAATGACTTTATTATTGCCTCTAGGGCATATTTCCAATAGCCCCCCACTTGCACTAGAGTCAATAATCTAGTTACATTGTGATGAATCGAACACCCATAGAGTTCTGGTGTTGATTAGGTTTCGCTCGTGGAAGAGGTTTAGTCAACGGATCTGTGACATTCAGATCCGTATGTACTTTACAAATATCTATATCTCCATCATGGATGTATCCACGAATGGAGTTGAAGCGGCGCTTGATGTGCTTGGTCTTCTTGTGAAACCTGGGCTCCTTGGCAATGGCAATAGCTCCAGTGTTGTCATAGAAGAGAGTCATCGGGCCCGACGCACTGGAAATCACTCCTAGGTCGGTTATGAACTCCTTCATCCAGAGTCCTTCATGTGCTGCTTCCGAAGCAACTATGTACTCTGCTTCACATGTAGATGCTGCCACGACGCTTTGCTTGCAATTGCACCAGCTGACTGCCCCACCATTCAAAATATACACGTATCCGGTTTGTGACTTGGAGTCATCCGGATTTGTGTCGAAGCTAGCATTGACGTAACCCTTTACGACGAGCTCTTCGGCACCTCCATAAATGAGAAACATATCTTTAGTCCTTTTCATTTACTTATGGATATTCTTGACCGATGTACAGTGATCCACTCCCGTATCACTTTGGTACCTCCCTACCAAACTTATGGCACGGTTCACATCAGGTCTGATACACAACATGGCATACATAATAGAGCCTATGGCTGAAGCATAGGGGACGGCACTCATCTTTTCTCTATCTTCTGCCGTGGTCGGGCGTTGAGCTGGGCTCAACCTCACACCTTGTAATACAAGCAAGAACCCCTTCTTGGCCTTATCCATATTGAACTTCTTCAATATCTTGTCAAGGTATGTGCTTTGTGAAAGACCTATGAGGCGTCTCGATCTATCTCTATAGATCTTGATGCCTAATATGTAAGCAGCTTCTCCAAGGTCCTTCATTGAAAAACACTTATTAAAATAGGCCTTTATACTTTCCAAAAGTTCTATATCATTTCCCATCAACAATATGTCATCCACATATAATATGAGAAATGTTATAGAGCTCCCACTCACTTTGTTGTAAATACATGCTTCTCCATAAGTCTGTACAAACCCAAACGCTTTGATCACCTCATCAAAGCGAATGTTCCAACTCCGAGATGCTTGCACCATCCCATAGATGGAGCGCTGGAGCTTGCATACCTTGTCAGTGTTATTAGGATTGAAAAAACCTTCCGGCTGTATCATATACAATTCTTCTTTAAAAAAGCCGTTAAGGAATGTCGTTTTGACGTCCATTTGCCAGATTTCATAATCATAAAATGCGACAACTGCTAACATGATTCGGACCGACTTCAGCATCGCTACGGGTGAGAAAGTTTCATCATAGTCAATTCCTTGAACTTGTCGATAACCCTTAACGACAAGTAGAGCCTTATAGATGGTCACATTACCATCTGTGCCAGTCTTCTTCTTAAAGATCCATTTATTTTCTATGGCTCGCCGATCATCGGGCAAGTCCACCAAACTCCATACTTTGTTCTCATACATGGATCCTATCTCGGATTTCACGGCTTCAAGCCATTTGTTGGAATCCGGGCCTACCATTGCTTCTTCATAGTTCGAAGTTTCACTCTTATCCAACAACATGTTTCCATGACAGGATAGTCGTACCACTCTAATGCGGAATGTGTCCTTGTGGACCTTCGAGGTTCAGTAGCAACTTGATCAGAAGATTCATGATCATCATCATTAACTTCCTCTCTAGTCGGTGCAGGCTCCACAGAAACATTTTCCTGCGCTGCGCTACTCTCTGGTTCGAAAGGAGGTAAAATTACCTCATCAAGTTCTACTTTCCTCCCACTTACTTCTTTCGAGAGAAACTCTTTCTCTAGAAAGGATCCTATCTTGGCAAGAAAGATTTTCCCTTCGGATCTAAGATAGAAGGTATACCCAATAGTTTCCTTAGGGTTTCATATGAACCTGCATTTTTTCGCTTTGGGTTCGAGCTTCTCAGGTTGAAGTTTCATCACATAAGCATCGCAACCCCAAACTTTCAGAAACGACAGCTTAGGTTTCTTTCCAAACCATAATTCATATGGTGTCGTCTCAACGGATTTAGACGGTGCCCTACTTAAAGTGAATGCGGCAGTTTCAAATGCATCTCCCCAAAATGATAGCGGTAAATTAGTAGGAGACATCATAGATCACACCATATCCAATAGAGTGTGATTACAACAATCGTACACACCATTACGCAGAGGTGTGCCAGGCGGAGTGAGTTGTGAAACAATTCCACATTTTCTTAAGTGTGTGCCAAACTCGTGACTCAAATATTCTCCTCCACGATCAGATCGTAGGAACTTTATTTTCTTGTCACGTTGATTATCTACCTCACTCTGAAATTCCTTGAACCTTTCAAAGGTTTCAGACTTATGTTTCATTAAGGGCCTGTTTGGGACTGCTCTACTCCAGAAAATTCAGCTCCGATCTAGAAAACATAAGCCAAACGGGGTAGCTCCACTATATACAACTCCACAAAAAAATAGAATCTGGGGTCCAACTTCATGTTTTTTATAAAGCTCTTTAGGAGGTGCTCCATCAAATTGTAGAAGTCAGAGTTGGAGCAAAATTACCCACCACTGCCACTAGAAAGTGGATACCCCTTCATTTCTCCCTTCTCATCCAATCAAATAGATCCTTTCCACTAAATTTTCCATTCATGAAGCTGAAGCTGGATAAAAGCCAAACATTCTATTTGAAAGATCTACAACTTCCATATGAAACTGCTCCAAAGTGGATTTGGTGGAGCGGGACTGCTTTTGATGGAGCAGAGCGGTCCCAATCAGGGCCTAAGTAGATATACCCATATCTGCTTAAGTCATCAGTGAGGGTGAGAACATAACGATAGCCACCGCGAGCCTCAACGCTCATTGGACCGCATACATCAATATGTATTATTTCCAACAAGTTGGTTGCTTGCTCCATTGTTCTGGAGAATGGAGTCTTGGTCATCTTGCCCATGAGGCGCGACTCACATGTGTCAAATGATTCAAAATCAAGAGACTCCAGAAGTTCATCTGTATGTAGTTTCTTCATGCGCTTGACACCGATATGACCAAGGCGGAAGTGCCACAAGTATGTGGGACTATCATTATCAACCTTACATCTTTTGGTACTTACACTATGAATATTTGTAGCATCACGTTCGAGATTCATTAAGAATAAACCATTGACCAGTCGGGCATGACCATAAAACATATCACTCATATAAATAGAACAACCATTATTCTCGGATTTAAATGAGTAGCCATCTCGCATCAAGCGAGATCCCGATACAATGTTCCTTCTCAAAGATGGTACTAAATAACAATTATTAAGGTTTAAAACTAATCCCGAAGGTAGATGTAGAGGTAGCGTGCCGATGGCGATCACATTGACCTTGGAACCATTCCCGGCGCGCATCGTCACCTTGTCCTTTGCCAGCCTCCGCTTATTCCATAGTTCCTGTTTTGAGTTGCAAATGTGAGCAACAACACCGATATCAAATACCCAGGAGCTACTATGAGTGCTGGTAAGGTACACATCAATAACATGTATATCATATATACCTTTGACGTTGTCGTCCTTCTTATCCGCTAAGTACTCGGGGCAGTTTCGCTTCCAGTGACCGGTTCCCTTGCAATAATAGCACTCAGTCTCAGGCTTGGGTCCTTTCTTTGGCTTCTTCCTGGCAACTGGTTTACCAGGCGTGACAACTGCTTTGCCGTCATTCTTGAAGTTCTTTTTACCCTTGCCTTTCTTGAAACCGGTGGTCTTATTCACCATCAACACTTGATGTTCTTTCTTGATTTCCACCTCCGTTGATTTCAGCATTGAATACAACTCGGGAATGGTCTTCTCCATCCCTTGCATGTTTTAGTTCATCACAAAGCTCTTATAGCTAGGTGGAAGTGGTTGTAGGATTCTGTCAATAACCGCGTCATCCGGAAGTTCAACTCCCAGGTGAGACAGACGGCTGTGTAACCCAGACATTCTGAGTATGTGCTCACTGACAGACCCATTCTCCTCCATCTTACAACTGAAGAACTTGTCAGAGACTTCATATCTCTTGACCCGGGCATGATCTTGGAAAACTAGTTTCAGCTCTTGGAACATCTCATGTGCTCCATGTCGCTCAAAACGCATTTGAAGCCCCGGTTCTAAACTATAAAGCATGCCGCACTAAAGAGGGAGTAGTCATCACTCTGCGACTGCCAAGCGTTCTGAATGTCCTGGGCTACCGCGGGAACGGGAGGGTAACCTAGCAGTGCATCAAGGACATACCCCTTCTTGGAAGCGATGAGGATGAGCTTTAAATTACGAGCCCAGTCCGCATAGTTGCTACCATCATCTTTCAGCTTGGTTTTCTCTAGGAACGCGTTAAAATTGAGGTTGACCTGAGCGTTGGCCATTGGATCTACAATATTGTAGAGACATTTTTAGACTAAGTTCATGATAATTAAGTTCATCTAATCAAATTATTTATAATGAACTCCCACTTAGATAGACACCCCTCTCGTCATCCAAGTGATACATGATGCACATCGACTAGCCCGTGTCCGATCATCACGTGAGATGGACTAGTCATCAATGGTGAGTATCTCCATGCTGATCATATCATCCATACGACTCATGTTTGACCTTTCGGTCTCTCATATTCCGAGGCCATGTTTGTATAAGCTAGGCTCGTCGAGTCAACCTAAGTGTTTTGCGTATGTAAATCGGGCTTACACCTGTTGTATGCGAACATTAGAATCTATCACACCCGATCATCACGTGGTGCTTCGAGACAACGATCCTTCGCAATGGTGCACACTTAGGGGAATACTTATCTTGAAATTTAATGAGGGATCATCTTATGTTTTCTACCATCGTTCTAAGCAATAGGATGAAAAACATGATAAACATCACATGCAATATCATATAGTGACATGATATGGCCAATATCATCTTGCTCCTTTGATCTCCATCTTCGGGGCACGGCATGATTATCATTGTCACCGGCATGACACCATGATCTCCATCATCATGATCTCCATCATTGTGTCTCCGTGAAGTCGTCTTGCCAACTATTACTTCTACTACTATGGCTAACGGTTAGCAATAAAGTAAAGTAATCACATGGCATTGCATCTCATACAATAAATTAGAACAACTCCTATGGCTCCTGCCGGTTGTCATACTCATCGACATGCAAGTCGAGAATCCTATTAAAAGAACATGATCAATCTCATACATCACATATTTAACATCACATCCTTTTAGCCATATCACATCACATAACATACCCTGCAAAAACAAGTTAGACGTCCTCTAATTGTTGTTGCAAGTTTTACGTGGATGATTTGGGTTTCTAGCAAGAACGCTTCTTACCTACGTGACAACCACAAGTTGATATGCCAAAGCTATTTACCCTTCATAAGGACCCTTTTCATCGAATCCAATTTGACTAAAGTGGGAGAGACAGACACTCGGTAGCCACCTTATGCAACAACTGCATGTTAGACGGTGGAACCGGTCTCACATAAACGTACGTGTAAAGTCGGTCCGGGCCGCTTCATCCCACAATACCGCCAAAAAACATTGGACTAGTAATGACAAGCAATTGACAAAATCATCGCCCACGAGTTTTGTGTTCTACTTGTGCATAGAATCTACGCATAGAACCTGGCTCGGATGCCACTGTTAGGGAACGTATAGTTGTAATTCAAAAAAATTCCCATCACACCAAGATCTATCTAGGAGATGACAACAACAAGAAAGGGGTAGAGCATCTTCATACCTTTGAAGATCGTCAAGCGGAAGCGTTACTACGAACGCGGTTGATGGAGTCGTACTCGTAACGATTGAGATCGCGGAAAATTCCAGTCTAAGCGCCGAACAATGGCGCCTCCACGTTCAACACACGTGCAACCCGGTGACGTCTCCTTCACCTCGATCCAGCAAGGAGAGAGGAGAAGTTGAGGAGAGCTCCGGCAGCACGACACCGTGGTGGCGGTGGAGCTACGTAGTTCTCTGGCAGGGCTTCGCCAAGCACCATGAAGAAGGAGAGGAGGAAGAGCTAGGGCTGTGCCTTGGAGAGGTGTAAAAGTGTGTACAGCCCTCCCAAGCCCTCCACTATGTATAGGAGGGAGGAGGAGGAGGGCCGACCACACTAGGGTTTCCCCTAGTTGGTGCGGCGGCCAAGAGGAGGAGGGGGCTGCGACCTAGGGGGTGGCTTGCCACCCAAGGCAGCCACCACGCCCTAGGGTTTGCTGCCCTAGGCACCTTGGGCCTTGGTGGGTGGTGCACCATCCCATCTAGGGACTGGTTCACATCCACTTTTGGCCCACGTGGCCCTTCAGGGCTGGTGGCCCCTCCCGGTGGACCCCCGGAACCCTTCCGACGGTCCCTGTAAAATACCGACGATCCCCGAAACATTTCCGGCGATCAAATTTCCACTTCCTATATATGAATCTTTACCTCCGGACCATTATGGAGCTCCTCGTGACATCCGGGATCTTATCTGGAACTCCGAACAACTTTTGGTAACCACATACTATTCCCATTACAACTCTAGCGTCATCAAACCTTAAGTGTGTAGACCCTACGGGTTCGAGAACCATGCAGACATGACCGAGACACCTCTCTGGTCAATAACCAACAATAGGATCTGGATATCCAGGTTGGCTCCCACATGTTCCACGATGATCTCTTCAGACGAACCACGATGTCGAGGATTCACTCAATCCCGTATGAAATTCCCTTTGTCTACGGGTATGACACTTGCCCGAGATATGATCGTCGGTATCCCTTTACCTTGTTCAATCTCGCTACCGGCAAGTCTCTTTACTCATTACATAACACATCATCTGATGAATAACTCCTTAGTCACATTGAGCTCATTATGATGATGCATTACCGAGTGGTCCCAGATATACCTATCTGTCACATGGAGCGACAAATCCTAGTCTCGATTCGTACCAACCCAACAGACACTTTTGGAGATACATGTAGTGCACCTTTATAATCACCCAGTTACGTTGTGACGTTTGACACACCCAAAGCATTCCTATGGAATCCAGGAGTTGCACAATCTCATGGTCTAAGGACATGATACTTGACATTAGAAAAGCTTTAGCACACGAACTACACGATCTTGTGTTATGCTTAGGATTGGGTCTTGTCCATCATATCATTCTCCTAATGATGTGATCCCGTTAGCAATGACATGCAATGTCCATGATCAGGAAACCATGATCATCTATTGATCAACGAGCTAGCCAACTAGAGGCTCACGAGGGACACATTCTGGTCTATTTATTCACACATGTATTATGGTTTCCGGTTAATACAATTATAGCATGAATAATAGACAATTATCATGAAATAGGAAATATAATAATAACCACTTATTATTTCCTCTAGGGCATATTTGCAACAGATAGTAGAAACTATCCGAAGGACTGCTGCTGATCAAAAGAGATCATGTGGATATGCCCCATAAATTCAGATGCTTATCAATGCCAAGGTAAGCAAGCATGTATATCTACTTGATCGTCCCCATCTACCTATTTAACCAGAGTTTGAAGACAATGAAGTGGTGATGGATGACAATGATCCCAGTTCTGTTGTACCCAGAATGGCAGTAGAGGCAGCAAAAGCTGAGGCTGCTAGAAACAGACCACCACCAGTTCCAAAACTCAGAACTCAAGCTGAGAAAATGGCATTTCTAGTTAGCTCTGTCCAAGGCATGGAGAAGAACATTTAGGAGATTCTGCAAAACCAAAAGAGCCTCAAGAGAGTTGTGGAGAGAAAATTTCATGACATGGATGTGAAGGACACAGAATTGAACACTATAGTCAAACACCTACAACATGAAGTTGACTTAGTGCAAGTTCCTCGCTCAGATGATGATGATGATAGTGATGATGAAGAAGAAGAGTCACCTCCTCACACTACCACTCAGTTCAGCACCAAGCCTAGATCTGCTGATGTACCTGCTCTGGAGACACGACGAACTTCATCAGCTCAAGCATCTGCACCTTCAGCTCCACCTCCAGCATTAACTCAGGCACCTCCACTATTCACTCCTCTAACTTCCGGACATTCTGTAGAAATCTTCATGGACACCCTTCTGTCGACCCCATCATTAGCTGCCCAGAGAGACGAGTAGCTCTAAATTTTTGAAATTTTTGGTAACTTGTTGCCAAAGGGGGAGAAATGTAGATCATAGACTTCGAGAGAGAGAGAGAGAGAGACTTTATTTCCTCACATTTGGTTTTAAAACTTTGATCGTTTGGATGACCTTATCTTGTGTGTGATCATACGCTTTATCCTGTGTGATGCTACTTTACTATCTTTTATCTATCCATGTGATGATCACTCACTTATCTTGTTAGTGTCATGTGCTTACTATTCATTCTTATCTTGCTTACGCACCACCAAGATGTATGTGACATGGAAGAGTGACCCATGATCCTAATTGGTTGTGCATTTGCTTTCAAACGCAAATTTTATATAATGCAAAAATTTAGGGGGAGCTCTGGCTTTTCACATACTTCTAAAAACATCGATGATAATCATTGATTATATCTTTTGTCGAAGCTTTGATTTATATGTTTACATCAATTACAAAAAAGGGAGATTGAAAGCACAATTGCTCCCTAGGGTGGTTTTGATAATTGATCACAACATATGCATCATTGGACTATTATGTTTTTCAAGTATATTTCAAAAAAGCTCAAAATATGCTTTGACTAAAGTTTATGTGGAGATGCCCCTTCATGCAATAAAGAAATAATATTGGCACAAGCTTCAAGGTAGAAGACTCTTCATTTTCTATTTATGAGAAATCACATTTGAGTCCATAGGAAAGCCAATACTATTAAAATGGGTGAGGTAGTAAATGAACTAATTGCTCAAGTGATCTAAGTTAGCCACCAAAATA
This sequence comes from Hordeum vulgare subsp. vulgare, assembly GCF_904849725.1. Lineage (NCBI taxonomy): Eukaryota > Viridiplantae > Streptophyta > Magnoliopsida > Poales > Poaceae > Hordeum > Hordeum vulgare. The sequence continues at coordinate 371,590,195 of NC_058521.1, forward strand.
CTCAGTCATTTTTCCCACATAACCATTGTGTAAAAATCCACATACACAAATTCGGTGTCACCAACTTTCATATTTCGGACCCACCGAGTTTGACCTCAGACAGAAACCCTATCCACTGCCACCAAATCGGTGCAACCGAATCCATATCCGTGCTACCGAGTTTGGGTGACCAACTTTCGGGTGCCTCGGTACACAAAATCAAAATTTCCGAGTTTGAGTATCGGTGCCACCGAGTTTGTCCATCTGACCGTTAGCTGCCTTTTCTGTGCCACCGAGTTTCTATATCGGTCTCACCGAGATTCAAAAGTTCACATCTTCGTGCTAATCGGTACCACCGTGTTTTCAACTTAGTGTCACTGAATTTTCCACTTTTCGTGTAACGGTTGGATTTTGGTTGCTGCCTATATATACCTGATATGTCTCCAACGTATCTATAATTTTTGATGGTTCCATGCTATTATCTTGTCAAACTTTGGATGTTTTGTATTTCTTTTATATCTTTTTTGGGATTACCTATTAACTTAGTGCCAAGTGCCAGTTTCTATTTTTTCCGTGTTTTTGACCCTTTGTCAGAGGAGGATTTTAAACGGAGTCCAAACGGAACGAAACTTCCAAAAAGATTTTTATCCGAAATAGAAGAAGATCGGGGAACTTGAGAACCAAGGCAGGGGGCCACCAGGGACCCCACAAGCTCCCTAGCCGCGGCCAGGGGGGCCCGCGCCTCCCAGGCTTGTGGGCTCCCTGGGCCACCTCTCTCTAGGTCTTTCGACTATATATTCCCAAAAATTCCAGAAAAAATCAGGAGATCATCGAAAGTACTTTTTCGCCGCCGCAAGCTTCTGTCTCCACAAGATCCCATCTAGGGCACGTTCTGGTGCCCTGCCGGAGGGGGATTCGGATACGGAGGGCTTCTTCATCAACACCATGACCTCTCCGATGATGCGTGAGTAGTTCACCATAGACCTACGGGTCCATAGCTAGGAGCTAGATGGCTTCTTCTCTGTCTTGGATCTTCAATACAAAGTTCTCCATGATCTTCATGGAGATCTATCCGATGGAATCTTCTTTTGCGGTGTGTTTGTCGAGATATGATGAATTGTGGATTTATGATCAGATTGTCTATGAATCTTATTTGAGTTTCTTCTGATCTCTCTTATGCATGATTTCATATCCTTGTAATTCTCTTTGAGTTGTGGGTTTTGTTTGGCCAGCTTGATCTATGATTCTTGCAATGGGAGAAGTGCTTGGTTTTTGGTTCATACCGTGTGGTGACCTCACCCAATGACAGAAGGGGTAGCGAGGCATGCATCGTGTTGTTGCCATCAAGGGTAAAAAGATGGGGTTTTCATCACTGGTTTGAGATTATCCCTCTACATCATGTCATCTTGCTTAAGGCGTTACTCTGTTCGTCATGAACTCAATACACTAGCTGCATGCTGAATAGCGGTCAATGTGTGGAGTAATAGTAGTAGATGCAGAAAGTATCGGTCTACTTGTCTCGGACATGATGCTTATATGTATGATCATTGCCTTAGATATCGTCATGACTTTGCGCGGTTCTATCAATTGCTCGACAGTAATTTGTTCACCCACCATAATATTTGCTATTTTGAGAGAACCCTCTAGTGAACACTATGGCTCCCGGGTCTACTTCACACCATATTTTCAGCCTTACTCTTTTCCTTCGTTGCACTTTCCACCTTCGGATCTCACTTTGCAATCAATCTTGAAGGGATTGACAACCCCTTTATAGTGTTGGGTGCAAGCTCTTTTGTGTTTGCGCAGGTACTCTGGACTTGACGAGATTCTCCTACTGGATTGATACCTTGGCTCTCAAACTGAGGGAAATACTTACTACTCCTGTGCTGCATCACCCTTTCCTCTTCAATGGAAAAACCAACGCAAGCCCAGTCTCCGTCAACGTGTCAATCTCTGGCGCTGTTGTCTGTTGCCATAGCAGAAGAATTTGTGGCACCATTGCGAGGGAGATTCAAGTCAAGAACTCATCCAAGTAAGTGTCGCAAACTCATCTCTTGCATTTACTTTTTTGCCTCTCGTTTTCCTCTCCCCCTCTTCTGAAAAAAAAATTTACAAAAAAATATTTGCCTTTTTCGTTTGCCTTTTCGTTCGCCCTTTTCTCTCGCTTGCTCTTTGTTCGCTTGTGTGCTTGCTTGCTTGCCGAAGTCACCATGAATGAAAACACCAAACTTTGTGACTTCTTGAATACTAATAATAATGATTTTATTAGTACTCCGATTGCTGCCGCCACTAGTGTGGAGTCATACGAAATCAATGCCGCTTTGCTAAATCTTGTTATGAAAGAGCAATTTTCCGGCCTTCCTAGTGAAGATGCCGCATCCCATCTTAATATCTTCATAGAGCTTTGTGATATGCAAAAGAAAAAAAGATGTGGATAATGATGTGATTAAATTGAAGCTTTTTTCCTTTCTCATTGCAAGATCAAGCAAAAACTTGGTTTTCGTCTTTGCCCAAAAATAGTATTGATTCTTGGGATAAGTGCAAAGATGCTTATATATCCAAGTATTTTCCACCGGCTAAGATTATCTCTCTCCGTAATGATATCATGAATTTTAAGCAACTTGATCATGAACATGTTGCACAATCTTGGGAAAGAATGAAATTTATGATTAGAAATTGTCCCGCTGATGGCTTGAGTCTTTGGATGATTATAAAAATCTTCTACGCTGGCTTGAATTTCGCTTCTAGAAATATCTTGGACTCCGCCTCAGGTGGAACATTCAAGGAAATCACGTTAGGAGAAGCCACAAACCTCCTAGACAATATCATGCGAACTACTCTCAGTGGCACACGGAAAGGTCACCTACTAGTAAGAAGGTACACGCTATAGAAGAAATTAACTCGTTGAGGGCTAAGATGGATGAGTTAATGAATTTGGTTGCTAGTAGAAGTGCTCCTTTAGATCCTAATGATACGCCCTTGTCTTCCTTGATTGAGAGTAGCAACGCTAGCTTGGACGTTAATTTTGTTGGTAAGGCAACAACAATGCTTTTAGAGGAAACTATGTTCCTAGGCCTTTTCCTAGTAACCCCTCTAATAACTTTGGCAACTACTACAACAATAATCATGGAAATTACAATAGATTACCCTCTGATCTAGAGAGTAATATCAAAGAGTTTATCAACTCGCAAAAGATTTTCAATGCGTCCATAGAGGAAAAACTAAAAATTGATGATTTGGCTAAGAGCGTTGATAGAATGTCTAGTGATATTGATGCTTTGAAAGTTAGATGTGCTCCTCCCAAGATCAATATGGATGAAACTTTGAAAGCTATGTGTGTTTCCATGAGTGAGAGCAAAGAAAGAACCACCCAAATTCGTGCTAGACATGAATGGCTTAAAAAGGTGTGTTCTCGTGATAAGAATCATGAAGATCTTAAAGTTCTTGGTGTGACTCACATTGAATCTTTGTTTTCTTGTGTCAAACCTAATGATGATGATGGGGCTGGATATGAATCCACTTTGGTTGAAAAACGCCCCAATGATTTGGAGTCCATCTATCTTGATGCTAAAAGCATTGAAAGTGGAGTAGAAGATATTAAAACTTTGAGTAGTAATGAAATTACTACTTTGGATTTCAAGGAATTCAATTATGATAGTTGCTCCTTGATTGAATGCATTTCCTTGATGCAATCCATGCTAAACTCTCCACACGTTTATAGCCAAAACAAGGCCTTTACCGATCATATCGTCGATGCTATGATAAATTCTCTTGAAGAGAAACTTGAATTGGAAGTCTCTATCCCTAGAAAGCTTCATGATGAGTGGGAACCTACTATCAAAATCAAAATAAAAAACTATGAATGCAATGCTTTGTGTGATTTGGGTGCAAGTGTTTCCGCGATTCCAAAGTCTTTATGTGATGTTCTGGGTTTTAATGAGATTGAAGAGTGTTATCTTAATTTGCATCTTGTGGATTCTACTATCAAGAAAACCATGGGAATGATCAATGATGTTATTATTATTGCAAATAGGAACTATGTACCCGTGGATTTCATTGTGCTTGACATTGATTGCAATCCTACATGCCCTATTATTCTTGGTAGACCTTTCCTAAGGACTATCAGTGCTATCATTGATATGAAGGAAGGGAATATTAGATTTCATTTTCCTTTAAAGAAGGGCATGGAGCACTTTCCTAGAAAGAAAATAAGATTGCCTTATGAATCCATGATGAGGGCTACTTACGGTTTGAGCACCAAAGACGACGATACATGATTCTATCGCCTTATGCCTAGCTAAGGGTGTTAAACAATAGCGCTTGTTGGGAGGAAACCCAATGAATTTATTTCTCTTTCTTTCTGTTTTGTTGCGTCCACACCATCATAATTCTGTTATGATTGAGTCTTTTGTGTTTCTTTTTGTGTTTGAGCCAAGAAAAACCTTTATGACTAGTCTTAGTGATGGTTGTTTGATCCTACTGGAAAAAGACAGAAACTTTTCGATCACGAGATTATTTTTCGTTTTTATTCAGAAAGAGATTTTGAGTTGATTCTTTTTGATTCTGGTTGATATGCCTTTTTCCCAAGCAGTTGTAATTTTTCAGATTTTTTGAGGTAACAGAAGTATACAAAGTATATAGATTGCTACAGACTGGTCTGTTTTTGACAGATTCTGTTTTTGTTGAGTTGGTTGCTTGTTTTGATGAAACTATGGATAGTATCGGGGGGTACCAGCCATGGAAAAGTAATAATACAGTAATCTAACACCAATATGAATAGAATTCAAGTTTGCTACAGTACCTAAAATAGGTGGTAGTTTGTTTTCTTGTGCTAATGATATCACGAGTTTCTGTTTTAGTTTTGTGTTGTGAAGTTTTCAAGTTTTGGGTGATGTTCTCATGGACAAAGGGATAAAGAGTGGAAAGAGCTCAATCTTGGAGATTCCCAAGGCATCCCAAGCCAAATTCAAGTACACCAAAAAGCCTAAGCTTGGGGATTCCCCGGGAAGGCATCCCCTCTTTCGTCTTCAATCCATCGGTAACATTACTTGGAGCTATATTTTTATTCACCACATGATATGTGTTTTGCTTGGAGCGTCTTGTATCGTAGGAGTCTTTTCTTTTTGTTGTGTCACAATCATCCTTGCTGCACACCTTTTGAGAGAGACATGCACTCATCGTGAATTTTCTAGAATGCTCATCGTGCTTCACTTATATCTTTTGAGCTAGATAATTTTGCTCTATGTGCTTCACTTAGATCTTTTAGAACACGGCGGTGCGTGACTTGGTAGTTGGTTTGTGCTATGGAAGTAGTCCCAAAGATGATAGGTTCCCGAAGAGGATACAAAAACCTCCATCTTCATGTGCATTGAGTAGAAAGAGAAGTTTTGATTCCTCTCAATTAGTTTGAGACATGGATTTGGTAATATTAAGAGTTATGTTAGTAGGGTGTTGTGAATCTAGAAATACTTGTGTTGAAGTTAGTGATTCCCGTAACATGCACGTATGGTGAACCGCTATGTTAGGAAGTCGGAGAATAATTGATCTATTGATTGTCATCCTTTGTGTTGAGGTCAGGATCGTGCGTTGGTTAACACCTACCAACCCTTCCCCTAGGAGTATGCGTTTAGCACTTTGTTTCAATTACTAATAAAAACTTTTACAACAAGTATGTGAGTTCTTCATGACTAATGTGAGTCCATGGTATAGATGCACTTTCACCTTCCACCATTGCTAGCCTCCCTAGTGCGGCGCAACTTTTGCCGGTGCACAAACCCACCATATGCCTTCCTCAAAACAGCCACCATACCTACCTACTATGACATTTTCATAGCCATTCCGAGATATATTGCCATGCAACTCCCACTGTTCCATCTCATGACTTGTGCCATCACTCTCATATTTCCATTGCTTGATCGTAAGATAGCTAGCAAGATGTTTCAACGTCATACGCCAAGCTAGATCGTTGCACATCCCGGTACACTGCCGGAGGCATTTCCTATAGAGTCATCATCGTTCTAAGCTTTGAGCTGTGAGTAAATAAAAGTGTGATGATCATCATTACTAGATCATTGTCGTGTGTAAGGAAATAAAAAAAAGAGGCCAAAGAGCCCAAATAAAAAAAGGGGGAAAAAGAGGCCCAAGAGCCCAAATAAAAAAAGGGAGAGAAAAAGAGAGAAGGGACAATGCTACTATCTTTTTCCACACTTGTGCTTCATAATAGCACCATGTTCTTCATGATTGAGAGCTTCTTGCTTTGTGACCACCATATACTAGTGGGATCTTTATTATATAACTTGGCTTGTATATTCCAAGGATGGGCTTTCTCAAATTGCCCTAGGTCTTCGTGAGCAAGCAAGTTGGATGCACACCCACTAGTTCTCCTTTTGAGCTTTCACATACTTATAGCTCTAGTGCATCCTTTGTATGGCAATCCCTACTCATTCACATTGATATCTATTAATGGCATCTCCATAACCCTTTGATACGTCGAGTCAATTGACCATCTCCTCCTTTTTATCTCACAACCATCACCACACTCTATTCCACCTATAGTGCTATATCCATGGCTCACGCTCATGTATTGCGTGATAGTTGTAAAAGGTTTGAGAAAGTAAGAGTGCGAAAACAATTACTTGGCCAATACCGGGGTTGTGCTTGATTTAAATTAGTTGTGTTAGGATGATGGAGCATAGCCAGACTATATGATTTTGTAGGGATAACTTTCTTTGGCCTTGTTATTTCGAAAGTTCATGATTACCTTGCTAGTTTGCTTGAAGTATTATTGTTTTCATGTCAATAGCAAACTATTGTTTTGAATCTTATGGATCTGAACATTCATGTCACATGAAAGAAGTTACAAAGGACAACTATGCTAGGTAGCATTCCACATCAAAAATTCAGTCTTTATCACTTCCCTACTCGAGGACGAGCAGGAGTTAAGCTTGGGGATGCTTGATACGTCTCCAACGTATCTATAATTTTTGATGGTTCCATGATATTATCTTGTAAAACTTTGTATGTTTTGTATGCCTTTTATATCTTTTATGGGACTAACCTATTAACTTAGTGCCAAGTGCCAGTTTCCGTTTTTCCATGTTTTTGACTCTTTTCAGAGGAGGATTTTAAATGGAGTCCAAACGGAACGAAACTTCCAAAAAGATTTTATCCGAAACAGAAGAAGATCGGGGAACTTGAGAACCAAGGCAGGGGGCCACAGGGGACCCCACAAGCCCCCTAGCCGCGGCAAGGGGGGCCCCGCACCTCCCAGGCTTGTGGGCTCCCTGGGCCACCTCTGCCCTAGGTCTTTCGCATATAAATTCCCAAAAATTACAGAAAAAATCAGGAGATCATCGAAAGTACTTTTCCGCCGCCGCAAGCTTCTGTCTCCGCAAGATCCCATCTGGGGCACGTTCTGGTGCCCTACCTTAGGGGGATTCGGATACAGAGGGCTTCTTCATCAACACCATGACCTCTCCGATGATGCGTGAGTAGTTCACCATAGACCTACGGGTCCATAGCTAGTAGCTGGATGGCTTCTTCTCTCTCTTGGATCTTCAATACAAAGTTCTCCATGATCTTCATGGAGATGTATCCGATGTAATCTTCTTTTGCAGTGTGTTTGTCGAGATCCAATGAATTGTGGATTTATGATCAAATTATCTATGAATCTTATTTGAGTTTCTTCTGATCTCTCTTATGCATGATTTCATATTCTTGTAATTCTCTTCGAGTTGTGGGTTTTGTTTGGCCTGCTTGATCTATGATTCTTGCAATGGGAGAAGTGCTTGGCTTTGGGTTCATACCGTGCGGTGACCTTACCCAGTGAAAAATGGGTAGCGAGGCACGCATCATGTTGTTTCCATCAAGGGTAAAAAGATGGGGTTTTCATCATTGGTTTGAGATTATCCTCTACATCATGTCATCTTGCTTAAGGCGTTACTCTGTTCGTCATGAACTCAATACACTAGATGCATGCTGGATAGCGGTCGATGTGTGGAGTAATAGTAGTAGATTCAGAAAGTTTCGGTCTACTTGTCTCGGACGTGATGCCTATATGTATGATCATTTGCTTAGATATCGTCATGACTTTGGGCGGTTCTATCAATTGCTCGACAGTAATTTGTTCACCTACTGTAAAATTTGCTATTTTGAGATAAGCCTCTAGTGAACACTATGGTCCCCGGGTCTACTTCACACCATATTTTCAGCCTTACTCTTTTCCTTCGTTGCACTTTCCACCTTCAGATCTCACTTTGCAATCAATCTTGAAGGGATTGACAACCCCTTTATAGCGTTGGGTGCAAGCTCTTTTGTGTTTGCGCAGGCACTCTGGACTTGATGAGATTCTCCTACTGGATTGATACCTTGGTTCTCAAACTGAGGGAAATACTTACTGCTCCTGTGCTCCATCACCCTTTCCTTTTCAAGGGAAAAACAAACGCAAGCCCAGTCTCCGTCAACGTGTCAATCTCTGGCGCTGTTGTTTGTTGCTGTAGCAATACCCCTTCACCCACCTCTCATTCGTGGGAGAAGCATTCAGAACACACATTTCATATCCAAATGCATTTTCTGGGAGAGAACCAACTACTCATGTGTTGAGACCAAGATATTCTAGTCAATTCATTTGAATCTTGATCTCTAGCCTCCCCAAACTGCTTTCCACCAAATCAACCTCTCCTACCCATGCATATGCTATGAGAGAGTTATTTTGTGTTGAGAAGACTATCTTTAGAATCACAAGAGCAAGGAGTTCATTGTCTACCACATCCATTACCTTTTGGAGGGTGTTGCCTCCGAGATTGGTTTGGTGTTGCTTGGGAGCCTCCTACTTCGTGTTATGGAGTTGAACCAAGATGTTTGTAAGGGCAAGGAGATCGCCTACTTCGTGAAGATCTACTATGATTAAGGTTAGTCCTCCGTGGATGGAAGGTGGTGGAATAGACAAGACCGCTTCTTTGTGGATGCTTCGTGGGTTGAGCCCTCCGTGGACTCTCGCAGTCATTACCTTCTGTGGGTTGAAGTCTCAACTAACATGGACGTACGATAGCGCCACCTATCGGAACCATGCCAAAAATCGCCGTGTCAACCTCATGCGTATGATCTCCCTACCTTACTCCTTTACTTTACACTTGCATGTTTTACTTTCCACTGCTACACTCTTAGAACTGCATGTGTAGGGTGTACTTGACTTGCTATAACTGCCATTGCTACGTCTCAACTAAAATTGGGAAACGGAAAAAACATATCTTGTCAAGTAGTCTAATCACCCCCTCCCTCTAGACATACTTTCGATCCTACAAGTGGTATAAGAGCTTTGATCTCCATTGCATTGGTTTCACAACCTAGGAGAGTATGGCGTCTAGTGAGGGAAATTATCATTGTAGAGGTCCTTACTTTGATGGCACAAATTTTGCTAGTTGAAAGCATAACATGAAAATGCATATACTTGACTTTAATCCACATGTTTGGGTTGTTATTTGTGTTAGTGTGCAAGATGATTTCTTTGGGGAAGGGCATGAACCGGATCGTGATGCGATAGCTGATGAACTAAAGATGTTGCAACTTAATGCACAAGCGTGCAACATCATCTTCAACTGTCTCTGCCCCGAAGAATTCAACAAAATCAGCCGCCTTGAGAATGCAAAAGAGATTTGGGATACTTTGATCGATATGCACAAAATCTAAGTTGGATGTGCTTCAAAGTTAGCTTGACAAGTTCAAGATGAAGGATGCTGAAGGTGTTGCTGAAATGTACTCTAGGATAGCTCTCATCACCAATGAGATTACCGGCTTAGGAAGTGAAGAGATGACTGACAAATTCATCATCAAGAAGATACTTAGAGCTCTTGATGGAAAGCATGACACATTGTGCACATTGATTCAAATGATGGCAAACTAGAAAGATCTTAAGCCAACTGAAGTCATTGGTAGGATTGTCGCTCATGAGATGTCACTCAAGGACAAAGATGAGCTGCACAACAAGTCAAGCGGTGCTTACAAAGCTTCATGTGATGCTCCTGCTACTTCAAAGGACAATCTTATCGCTGATGAAGAGTTAAGCCTCATGGTCAGAAAATTCAACAAGTTCTACTAGAGTATAGTCAAAGAGAAGAGCTCAAGCTCAAGATATGATGAGAAGCGTTCGTCCAGTCGTGACCAAAACTGCTACAACTATGGGAAGCCTGGACACTACTCCAATGAGTGCTCAGCTTCCTACAAACGAAGAGGTGATTCACCTCAAATACGAAGCTCAAGAGATGAGTCTACTCGCAGAGAGAGAAGGAGTAGAGAAGATCGTTATGAACGAAGACACTCACAGAGAGGCAAGGAATCGGAGAAGAAGGACAAATACACCAAGAGCAGCTCAAGAAGAAGACATCGAGCTCATTTTGGTGAATGGGTTTCTAGCTCTGAGTCTAACAACCACTCCAAGAGAAGCTATCACTCCAACACCGACTATAGTGAAGATGTTGTCGGCATTGCACTCATTTCCTCCAACTCCTATGAATTATTTGATTCACCAAATGAGGGAGTCAGAAAATGATTCATGGCTAAAGGCCGCAAGGTATCACACCCCGAGTATCTTGATTTCAATAGTGACGAGGATGATTTATTAGGAGAAGATGACTTGCTCTTTGATAAAACTAGTGATTGCATTGAAAATGAACTTGCGAATTATCATGCTAGTCAAGAGAAATCATATGATGACGATAAGAAAGATATTTAACGACTAACTCAACAATTAAACACTCTTAAGTTAGCTCATGAAACTACTCTAGAAGATCATAGAGAGTTTATAATAACTCATGAGAAGCTACGCTTCGAGAAGCTCAATTTCTAGCAAGAGCATGAGTTCCTAAAAGCAATCAATGATGATCTTCAAAAGAAGAGTTCTTATTATCTAGCCCAATGATTACTCTTGTCTACTTTTGTTCCAAATGTTAAACGTAAGAACACTAATAACAAAGGCAAGAAAGTTTCTTCATCTAGTAACAACAATGCTAAATCTAAACCTAATATTGTTGTTAGTAGCTCTCTTGATTCCACTGATGATACTCTTTTACACTTGAGCAAGAAAATGATTTATTGAAAGGGAGTATAGAGAGATGTGTCTTCAAGAGTCTTGTCGGAAGTAAACAATTTGAGAAAATTGTATGCAAGCAAGGAGGACATCAGAATAAACAAGGTGTTGGCTACTTCAACGTCAATGGAGATGATTGGGAAGGAGGTCCATATCCCATTCCCAAGTTTATTCCTCAAGAGGAGAAGTATGATGCTACTCCTCCCAAGGGAAAAAGCTCACAAGATGACCTTCCACCACAAGACCACAAGGGCAAGGGAAAGCTTCTATATGACATTGACCTTTATGAAGAAGAACCCGAAGTCAAGGTAAAGTGGATTCCCAAAGACACTTCTAGCTCTACCTCAACTAGTGCTACCACGACTCCAAGTATCCCCATCAAGTTGACGTGGATTCCCAAGAGGAAGAACTAGAGAGTTCTTGAGGGGTGACTCTGCCAATAAAATTCACTCTTATTCATTTTGGCAAGAACTATATGTAATCAACCTCAACCATATGCATTAGTTCAAGGATTCACACATTCCCTCAAAGGTAAGCAAGGGACAAGGTAATTAATGCATCTTTGGACATCATCCCATTTATGTTTCACTTCATGTCCATGGATACTCTTGCATATGTTCCATTTGCTTTGGGATTAACCCATATTGGTGACAAGAGTAAGAAACAACAAGGATTGCTCCCAACTCAAGATGATCTTCATCAACATTGAGCATCAACCACTACTTCACCTACTTGAAGTCTTCTAGGAAAAAACCCAAGGTTAGTTTGTCCCTCTTAAGGGGGATGTCATATCAAGGGGGAGCTTTACTCTAAATCTTGAGTATAAGCATCTCCTGAGGATATGAACACATTAATGTTTATGTAAAAGTGGTAGCCCCACTTGTGCTTAACGATGAGTATGACCTATGATCTAGTATTCTTACTTGGCTCCTAAGACAATATACTCATATATAGATGACTTTTTCATCACCCATGTGTTTGATAGCTGCTATGATACTTGTGCATCATCACAATATTTTCTCTATCATTCTTATTGTGTGAGCATGTTGGTGTGCATGTGTTTACTCATTCGAGGACATCCAATTGTTCTTATTTGGCTTTTGATTTATATTTTGCCAATTGGATGGACAAGAATGCCTAGGACCCTTCTTTAGATATCTATGCTATCTCATTTCAAGTTCTATTCATGCTTCATCACAAAACTTGAACAAGCACTTGTCGATCCCCCTGTGTGAATAAGCACTCGGAGGTCCGTATCGTCAATGGCTGACCTCCAAAACCTTTCTGAAAATGAACTCGATGAAACCAACTCCACAAACTTGGTTCCACCAAATTCCAGAGTTGATCTACTATTTTTCATCTCGGTACCACCGAAATCACAAACTCGGTTACACCGACTTTCCCTGTAAACTGACAGTAGAGGAACTTGGTGATACCGATTTCGTAATCTCGGTGAAACTCGCAGTAAAAGAGTATAAAATCCAGCGGACCGAATCTTTGATTTCAGTTCGTCAAAACTGTTTCGTCCCAAACCCTACGCTTCCTCTTGGACCCCTGGTCATTGCCCTTGACTCACCGTGTATCTCCGCCGCTTGGAATCACTGTAGTCGACGGATTCTTCACCGCCTCGCCGCGGTAGCTGGACCACCGATGAATTAGGGTATGGTTCAGACCCTCCTCTAAGTTCCTTCATCAAATTCTCATGCATTGGAAAGTTTTATCCACAATCCACCATGTGCAAACCTCTCCATCCACCAGAAACTTCTATAGATTGGCGTACGAGAAAGTTTTTAGGGTTAGCTGTCCGCAGACCCCATCTCGGTGCCTCCGAGCTGCAAAACTCAGTGCTACCGATTTTGGACCTAGGGTTCGTGAGAATGAACTCGGTGAAACCGAGTTGTCATTTTCGGTTCCACCGAAAGTGATGACCAAGTTTTTGGTAAGGAGTTCATGTGTCTCGGTGACTCCGAAAGTTCAATCTCGCTGCTACCGAAATGTGTTCTACACAAAGTTAAAACTAAGGATTTCTTTGTTCAAATTTTTGAGAACATCTGAATTTCGTGATGCTCAAACCTTCTATCTTTCCTATATCTGCTTCACTAGATTTCGTGCTTGCTACTAAGGTTCTGCTTGCTTGTCAGAGATGTCTGGTTCGCAAGATAGTCGGAATTATTTCAGGGAACCCAGTGTTGAGTTGAGCTCACGCACTAGTCCAGAGAAGTCTAACTCTGACCCTCGTTCCTAAATCTCCCATGGATTTTGCCCAAGGCAGCCACCAGGGAGAGTAAGAAACTTAATTCTGATGAAGAGGCCTCGGACTTTGTGCCAAAGGAATCTTCAGCTTTGTCAAAAGCTCCTCCAAAGAATGCGGTCAGGAAGATATCTGCTAGTGCTGCTGATCTGAGAGCATGGGACTTGGGGAGGAAAAGCACAACACCTTCCACTGATGATGCTCCTAAGAAAACTGGTACGCAGAGAGCAATGAAGAGGGTAGTTCGTGTTGTTGGAAGACAAACTTCCATGTTTGAAGACCCTGAAGAAGCTCCTGAAGAAGAAGATGAGATTCCAGCTCCTCCCAAGAAGAAGCTCATGGATGATGCTATGACCAAGAAGTCTGCTTCAAAGTATCCTTAGGACAAGAAGTCTGTAGCTCACCGGAAGACTACAAAGGACATTCCTGCAACTGCTAAGAAGAAAGGCCCTGCTTCCAGTGCCCCTGCCGCAGAGGAAGAAGATGATGAGGATGCAACCAATCTCAGGAAGCTCAGGCCACATTCGCCAATTCATAATGATGCTCATCCTATAGCTGAAGACATGAAGAAGGGAAAGGATGCATGTCTAAGGAAGTGGAGAGATGCCGACCCATATGCTGTCCGAAGGAGAACTGCTGTTGATCCAAGGTTTCATACGAAGGAACAACAAGATTTCTATGAGACCATCTTGCTTGATGAATCCCTAGCTGTTAGTGATATGCGATTTGTTGACTGGGCTTATATCAAAGCCAATGAAGACTACTTTCCTCATGTTCAAGACAACTTCAAGTCTGTGGACATTGAAGAGTATGTTGGAAAGGAGATGACTCCATGGAATGATGAGCTGATCATGTAACTCTACTTGACTGTTCATTTCTCCTGAGATGGTCCCATAGTCTGGGTGACGGATGGTCACAGATATGAGTCAAGAATTGATGAGTGTGCCACTATCATTGGTGCCCCTAAGCAGAAAGAAAGTGATGTTGATGTGTATTCTGAAGCAAAGAAGTCACAACTCCATGGCAAATATGTACAAGCCAATTCCTCATGATTATTTGGCTAGTCACTACATGGGCTCAATTTATTTCTTGCAAGCTGGAATACCCACAACTAACACTATTCTGAGATACACATTGATGCCTAAATCAGGTGATGAAAAGATGATCAGAGGACACTCCATCAACTTGCTGCACCACTTGGACATTCACACCAGATTCAGAGTAATGGATTTGATGGTATAGAGTATCTGAAGGACTGCTGTTGATCAAAAGAGATCATGTGGATATGCCTACACATTGAGATGCTTATCAATGCCAAGCTAGGCAAGCATGTATATCTACCTGACCGTCCCCATCTACCTCTTCAACCAGAGTTTGAAGACAATGAAGTGGTGATGGATGACAATGATCCTAGTTCTGCTGCAGCCAGAATGGCAGCAGTTGCAGCAGGAGCTGAGGCTGCAAGAAAAAGGCCACCACGAGTTCCATAGCCCATGAATCAAGCTGAGCAAATGGCATTTATAGTTATCTCTGTCCAAGGCATAGAGAAGAACATTCAGGAGAGTGTGCAAAACCAGAAGAGCCTTGAGAGAGTTGTGGAGACAAAATTACATGACATGAATGTGAAGGTCATGAAATTGAACACTATAGTCAAACACCTTCAACATGAAGTTGACTCAGTGCAAGTTCCTCGCTCAGATGATGATGATGATGACATTGGTGATGATGAAGAAGATTCACCTCCTCGCACTACCATTCAGTTCAGCACCAAGCCTATATCTGCTTATGTACCTGCCCTAGAGACATGACTGACTTCATCAGCTCAAGCATCTGCACCTTCAGCTCCACCTCCAACATTAACTCAGGCACCTCCACTATTCACTCCTCGAGCTCTCGGACATTCTGCAAAAGACTTCGCGGACGCTCTTATATCGACCCCATCATCAGCTGCCAGAGAGACGAGTAGTTCTATACTTTTTGAGCTTTTTGGTAACTTGTTGCTAAAGGGGGAGAAATGTATAGATCGTAGACTGAGAGAGAGAGAGAGAGAGAGAGAGAGCTTTTGACTTTATTTGCTCTCATTTGGTTTTAAAACTTTGATCATTTGGATGACCTTATCTTGTGTGTGATCATACGCTTTATCCTGTGTGATGCTACTTTACTATCTTTTAGCTATCCATGTGATGATCACTCACTTATCTTGTTGGTGTCATGTGCTTACTATTCATTCTTGTCTTGTTTACGCACCACCAAGATGTATGTGACATGGAAGAGTTACCCATGATCCTAATTGGTTGTGCATTTGCATTCAAATGCAAATTTTAAATAATGCACAAATTTAGGGGGAGCTCTTGCTTTTCACACACTTCTCAAAGCATCGATGCTAATCATTGATTATATCTTTTGTTGAAGCTTTGATCTATATGTTGTCATCAATTACAAAAAGGGGGGAGATTGAAAGCACAATTTCTCCCTTGGGTTGTTTTGATAATTGATCACAACATATGCATCATTGGACTAATATGTTTTTCAAGTATATTTCAGAAAAGTTCAAAGATGCTTTGGCTAAACGTTTATGTGTAGATGCCCCTTGATGCAAGAAAGAAATAATATTGGCTAAAGCTTCAAGCTAGAAGACTCTTCATTTTCTATCTGTGAGAAATCACATTCGAGTCCATAGGAAAGCCAATACTATTAAAAGGTGGTGAGGTAGTAAAATGAAATGATTGCTCAAGTGCTCTAAGTTAGCCACCAAAATACTCAGTCATTTCTCCACATAACCAATCTATCAAAATCCACATACACAAATTCGGTGTCACCAACTTTCATATTTCGGACCCACCGAGTTTGACCTTAGACAGAAACCCTAGCCACTGCCACCAAATAGGTGCAACCGAATCCATATCGGTGCTATCGAGTTTGGATGACCAACTTTCGGGTGCCTCGGTACACAACATCAGAATTTTCGACTTTGAGTATCAGTGCCACCGAGTTTGGCCATCTCACCGTTAGATACCTTTTCAGTGCCACCAAGTTTCATATATCGGTCTCACCGAGATTCAAAAGTTCACACCTTTGTGCTAATCGGTACCACCGGGTTTTCAACTTTGGTGTCAACAAGTTTGCCACTTTGTGTGTAACAGTTGGGTTTTGGCTGCTGCCTATATATACCCCTTCACCCACCTTTCATTCCTGGGAGAAGCACTCAGAACATACATTCCATATCCAGAACCATTTTATGAGAGAGAACCACCTACTCATGTGGTGAGACCAAGATATTCCAGTCAATTCATTTGAATCTTGATCTCTAGACTCCCCAAACTGCTTTCCACCAAATCAACCTCTCCTACCCATTCATATTCTATGAGAGAGTGATTTTGTGTCGAGGAGACTATCTTTATCAGCACATGAGCAAGGAGTTTATTGATCTACCACATCTATTACCTTTTGGAGGGTGGTGCCTCCTAGATTGGTTAGGTGTTGCTTGGGAGCCTCCTACCTCGTGTTGTGGAGTTGAACCAAGATGTTTGTAAGGGCAAGGAGATTCCCTACTTAGTGAAGATCTACCGTGAGTAAGGCTAGTCCTCCATGGACGGAAGCCATGGTGGAATAGACAAGGCCGCTTCTTTGTTGACCTTTCATGGGTGGAGCCCTCCCTCGACTCCCACAGTCGTTACCATCCGTGGGTTGAAGTCTCCACTAACATGGACGTACGATAGTGCCACCTATCAGAACCATGCCAAAAATCATCGTGTCAACCTCATGCGTTTGATCTCCCTAACTTACTCCTTTACTTTACACTTGCATGTTTTACTTTACACTATTACACTCTTAGAACTGTATGTGTAGGGTGTACTTTACTTGCTATAACTGCCATAGCTGCCTCTCAACTAAAATTGGGAAAAGGCAAAAAAATTATCTTGTCAAGTAGTCTAATCACCCCTGCTCTAGACATACTTTCGATGCTACAGTAATAATGGAAGTTTCATGACAATGTATCTCGAAATTGCTATGAAAATGCCATAATAAGTAAGCATGGTAGTTATTTTGAGGAGAAATGTATTTTATGTGTAGAAGAAGAAGAGGAAGTCCTTCCATGAGATTTGGATGCACCGGCAAAGGATGTACCATGTTTCGAGGTGAGATTGGAAATGCACAGTACGTAAGAGGCTAGAAAAATATGGACAGGTTAAAGTGCATAAGAAGACTTCAAATCATATCTCAAAACATCTAACTAATACTTCATAGTATACACGGGTAACCATGATATCGAGCACTCCATAGGGTGAGTTTGACGAACCGAGTTTGCTAGGCTCCCTCACCCATTCAACAGTGGTGGCTACTTAAAGTGTTCTTCAACTTATACCCCTCATAGTCAATTTCACTTCAACAACAACAAGTATTAATATGTATGACCTTATGAAACTTCTCCACTACTCAACTCAAGTCCTTTCGGCTACACATCAATTAATTAGTTAATCCTTATCTCAAAATTCTTGTAAGGAACCCAATTATCAAGTTCAAGTGATCTACTAGTTCATGCAAGTTTTCATTACGCCACTAGTGAACCCCTATTACTTTTAGGACCAATATATAATTCATGAAAATTACCAATTACTATTCAACTCTCTAAAAGTATATAAGTGAGGCGAGAGAGTCCTAATATTTTCCATAAAAGCATGTTATTCCGCCTTGCTCTAACATGTATAAGTGAAGTACAAGATCAAAGTATGTAAAAGCCTCGACTCGAAAGATATAAGTGAAGATTAAAGATAATTGTGTAAATATAAGACCATTGTCTCTCTCTCTTAAGATGTGTGACCAGAATACAACGATTGCAAAGACCAACAAACAAAACCAAAACAAAAGCAAATTCCGCTCCAAGCAAAGAACATATCGTATGAATAAATTAAAACATACATCCTACTAAGATATATCGATGATTGTTGAAGAAGAAAGATGGGATGCCTTCAGGGGCATCCCCAAGCTTAGACGCTTGAGTATCCTTGGATAATACCTTTGGGTGCCTTGGGCATCCCCAAGCTTAGGTTCTTGCCTCTCCTTATTCCTCTCATGTCAATGTATCCCCTCGATCTTAAAAACTCTATTCATACAAAACTCAACAAAACTCGTGAGATGGGTTAGTACATATAAAAATAAATCACTCAATCATGTATTGTCAAGACAAGTTGCATAATTCTTTTCATATATTAGGTATTGTATCCTATCATTTCCACAATTCATATTCCCCCGATATAAGCCAGAAAAACTTCAGAACAAGCAGATAGCAAAAATAGGACAACAATGTGTCAAAACCAGAATAGTCCGTAGTAATATAATTAAATAATATACTTTTGTAACTCCTAAAATTCTAACAAATTAGGAAGTAACAGAAACACTGTAGTGTGCAAGCTTATTTTTGTAGACTTTGTTGGGCCTCCAAGCGCGGAGTTTTGTAGGACAATAACAAATTTCCCTCAAGTGGGTGATCTAAGCTTTAACAATCCATGGAAGGTGTAAAATGAAGAGGGTCTCTCTAAGATATACCTGGCCAAAACTCGGGTCGGGCCGAGCCTAAAAAGACGGTGGTACAAAACTCAAGCCCGAGCCTAGCCCAACCCAACCGTTGGGCCTAGTTTTTGGGCCCAAGCCCGACCCAAGACCGAAGAAGCCAGTCCCGGTCTGGTAAGACAGACCCAACATAGGTGTGAAGTCGGATTTTTTCAGGCCCGAGCTCGGCCCAGTAATCCCGACGAGCTCTAAATCTAGGCCCGAGACCAGCTTGTGGGCAAGGTCTGGTCGGGCTGGGTCGGGCTTTTTCTGGTCTGGTCTGGTCTGGTCGGGCCGACCGGGCCGGGTTTCCCATGGCTAGTATACTGTGAGACAACACTGAAGAATACAAGTAGTCTCTTGTGTCCCCAACACACCCAATATAATTGTTGGTTGTATTGTTGCACTAGTTTGGCAAAGAGATGATGACAGATGTGTAACAAGGATGCCAAAAATAGGTTTCTATAATTAAAATAAAATAAAAAAAGATAGAAAGTAACAAAAGTGAGTAAAAATGGTGCCTCGGTGGTTAGAAATAAGGCCGAGGGTTCATACATTTGCTAGTGCAACCTCTCAGCATCATTAACATAAATAAACCACATGATAATCCCTCAAAGTGCAACAAATCATCACTCCAACATTTCTATTTCTATCGGAGAAAGTAGGATGAAATAGTGTACCATCTTTCCAGTTAATCTTATGAACTAACCCATAGTGTCACAAATAGTCCTAGAGATCGTACTACTACAACACAATATGATACGTATTGTTCAACTCTTATGTCACCTACATTACCCAAGTGTTACCATGGGTATCCATGAGTTAGACATGCATGAAGTGATATCAAATAAAAAGTATTCAATCCAACAAAAAGAAACCTCAAAGAGCAATATTCAATTCAGTACAAGAATAAGAGAGAGAGAGGTGGACATCATGTGATCCAACTTATTAACAAAGCTCATGATACATCAAGATTGGAATCCATCAAGAACATGGGTGAGAGAGATCAAACACGTAACTAGTTGTACATAGCCTTGATGAACCACAAGTATAGGGGGTCAATCACAGTCGTTTCGATAAGTAAGATTGTCAAACCCAACAAGGAGCAGAAGGAGATGATAAGCAGTTTTCAGCACGGTACTGTCTGCAAGTGATGTGAGTAACAATGATAGATAGTTTTGTAGCAAGATAATTCATAACAAGTGAGAAGTAACAATAGTAGCAAGTGTGCATCACGATAGCCTAATCCTTTTTGTAATAAAGGATAGGCCTCAAAGTACTCTTATATGAAGCAAAGCGCTCCCGAGGACACATGGGAATTTCCGTCTAGACATGTTCATCATGTTGAGTTGATTCACTTTCGTTACTTTGATAATTTGATATGTGGGTGGACAGGTGCTAAGGTGTTGTTCTTACTTGAACAAGCAACACACTTGTGATTACCTCCTCTTGCAAGCATCCACAACTATGAAAGAAGAATTAAGATAAATCTAACCATAACATGAAACATGTGGATCCAAATCAGCCCCTTATGAAATAGCACATAAACTAGGGTTTATGCTTATGTCACTCTATCAACCCATCATCTACTTATTACTCCACCATGCCTTCCCTTAGGCGCATAACATGGTGAAGTGTTGTGTAGTCGATGTTCACACGAAACCACTAGGAGAAGCAACAACATACATATCATCAAAATATTAAATGAGTACCAACTTCGCATGATTACTTATAACAATCGTTCTCCCATGTCCTCAGGAACAAAAGTAAGTACTCATAAATCATCACCATGTTCAAGGTAAGAGGTATGACAATTCTGATTAAGGATATGAACATATAATCTTCCACCAAATAAACCAACTAGCATCAACTACAAGATGTAATCAACACTACTAGTAACCCCCATGTACCAATATGAGGTTTCGAGACAAAGATTGAATACAAGAGATGAACTAGGGTTTGAGATGAGATGGTGCTGGTGAAGATGTTGATGAAGATTGGTCCTCCCATAAATGAAGAAGCATTGGTGATGACGATGGCTTGGATTTCCCCATCCCGGAGGGAAGTTTCCCCGATAGAATCGCTTTGCTGGAGAGCAAAAGGACCTCTGTCCAGGTTTCCGCCTTGAGATGACGGTTCTTCATACCAAAAGTGTCACGACCAAGATGCAACACTTTCCATATTTGGGGACGATACCTCAATAAGGAAAGAGACACATCTTAGCGTTTCACAAGCATATGAATCATTGCAATACATACATGAAAATATGAGTATATGGAATGGCTTACAATCGCCACAAGTTATGTTACAATTCACTCAACAATTTATTTCATATCATCCCAAAAGATAGGGTCCGCCTACGGGGAAGATAAACGATAAAATTGCAATGATCTGTCTCGCTATGCCCAGGAGACGACCAAGGTCCTCTAATCGTCGGGGTACGTCACATACATACGACCACTCCCTTCATCGAACTCCTATTACAACTGTGTAGCATCAAAGGCCTCTGGATCTGTTGTACTTGGACCTGTGGGGTTGTAGTAATATGTGAGCCACAAGGACTCAATAATCTTGCGACCATGATACCAGAACTAATCAAGTTATTGGGTATGGAAGGTTAAGTGTTTAGGTTGTAGCAGCACTAAGCATATATGGTGGCTAACTTACGAGAACATGAAGTAAAGTGAGTGGTCTACGCATGATGGCCGTGAACTAATAATGATCACTAAGTGATCCTAAACACCTACTTACGTCAGTCATAACCCACTGTGTGCTTAGTAGGAGAAGGAACTCTCGAAAGAGACAGTCATGGTTACGCACACGGTTGGCATATTTTAGTTAAGTTTACTTCAAGTTGTCTAGAACCGGATGTTAAACAAAGTTTCCATGGTGCCACGTAACCGCGGGCACGGCTTTACGAAAGATTTAACCCTATAGGGGTGCTCCAACTAATCCATCACAAATTACCACAAGCTGCATAGGAAGCCTCGACCACGAAACTCGTGATCTCCTCGGATTCCTTAGTGGAAAACCTCAACACTGAGTTAGCCCAAAGCATCACCAAAATCCCGATGCACAAGATATATCGAGAAGGTAAAAACAAGTTGAGCAAGACCACCCGGTGTGTAAATGAACCCGACAAGAGCCGCGTATCTCGTTCTCACGACACAACCGGCTATGCATAGTGGACGATAGCCAAAAGACTCGAGTTGCTCCGAGGTGGCACCGCTGACTCTAGGTAGGTGGACCAACACTCATGAGGAGCACTAGACCGGGGTTGATTAACTTTCCTTGGGGTATCTGTTCATTATGCTTTTTATTAAGTTATTTAGCAATTTAAAACCAATGTTGGGTCTTGCCAGACGAGTTTTCAGCCAAAACAATTTATCAAGGGATCCTCATAACAACCCGGAGCGTGTTAGGAGCGCTTAAATTATGGAACATAACTCCGATAACCGAAACTTCGGCGACAAAAGCGGAACAAAACATCGAGAAAAAGGCCAAGGCTTCCGCCTTTTACCAAGTATGTAGGTGCATTAAATTAAATAGCAGTAGTAAGATGATATTGAAAGCCCATGTTAACACATGGATCATCCTGCATGTGCAATTAGCAATGCTATAAGATGGTTGAGCAAGAACTACTTAGCCAAACAATATTTGCTAGGTTGTGGAGGGGTTAGAAGATTTCATGACAATGTTTGAAGGCTTATTTTCACATAGTAGGCAGCGATAAAATAGCGATGGAAACGAGTCATCCAAGCACAACAAAATTAGAGACGATATCAAGGTCACAATCATCTTGCCTTTTGGTTCTTCCCACGGGTACAACTCTTGCTCTTCAGGAATGTACTCAGCGTGATCCTCCCACTAGTTCTCAGCTCCTATTCCTACCTAAAGAAAATACACATCCAATGATCACACACATGACACAATGCTTCAAATAACATGATGCATGAGCGTGTGAAAGAAAAGAACATGTCAATGCTAAGTAGTGAAGTTTCTCATGCATTTATTAAGTTGTTAGCATTCTGGACATAACCCCAAGTTTATTAATTTTGACATGCATGAACATGACAAAAATGGATGCATCGTGAGAAAACGGTGCAAAAACAAATAAAGATCATCGCAAACCGAGCTACGAGTCTCTCAGAAATCAAAAAACAAGATACGGAAGGCAACAAAGACAAATCAACAATATCAATGAGGCTATGGGTTGTTCCTTGGCATTCCAAGGATGCCGCTGCATTGGGCACAAAATTCCAGGTGCAATAGACCTAAAATACATAAAAACAAAAAATCACAACTCACACAATGGACAAAGCGAAACAACACCCAATCTGTGCACTAACAACAACATACCACTTTGAACATGTGCAAACTAGTAGCTACAACCATCCAATAAGTTTGACCAAGGTATGAATAAGAAGCTATCAAATATCACAACAATACCTAACCAACAGAAACCTTGAAGGGTTCATGAAACAATGGCAATCAAAGTCTCAACATGACAAGAAATATTTCAGTTTGGGACTTAGTGAAAATCTCAGTTTGCACTTGCAGTTTTTAACCTGGTGACATGTTAACAAGAATAAAAGTCTTCTCTACAACAAGTTTCATGGCATGAAATTTACCATGTTTGTAGTGGACAAAAACTACTACAAAACTCTAGCACTGAGCATGAGCTAAAACATCACACATCACCTCGTAGCATCCCCTAAACATGCATGAAAATAACTACAGATTTCCAGACTTAGTCAAAATCACAAAGGGGAATTACAACAGCTTATAACATCGTAGCAACTTTGACAGGAAATAACTCTTAGATTCAAAACCTACTTGACAAGGTGAAGGCCCCAATTTATAGAGGGTAACAAGCACAACAATTCATGGCATTTGACCAAACACAAAGGAATAATAAATTCATGGGAATCATCAACACAACATGGTAAGGAAATAACACATTCCAACACTTAAAAATATTTGAGCAAGTGAATCAGCAACATTTTCTTAGCAACTTTGCAGCAAAAAACACACTAAACTACAAGATTATCATAGCAAAAAAAATCAGGGTCTAGTGGCCACAAAACACTAGCACTTCCACAAACATGATGTAACAAAATGATATGATGATTATGATGCCATGATGCAAGACGATGTGAAGAAAAATAATTTTATTACTCAACCACATATGGCATAGTTGGAAGGTTCAACATGGGATACATTACAAATAAGGCATGGGTGCACTTGGTCTATTACAACTCTCCCACGCTACAAGAGGATCTCGACCCGAGATCTAGGATTGAAAGAATGGAGGGTACTCGGAACGGAGAAGGTCTTCGCGTTCCTAAGTGGCTTCTTTATTAGAATGGTGTAACCATTTGACTTTGAGGAATTTGACAGACTTGTTCCGAGTCTTGCACTTGATCTCTTTGAGAATGGCAACTCGATGTCATGATAGGAAAGGTGTGGCTGAAGAACAATGTCTTGAAGGTCAACTATGCACTCGGGAGTCTTGAAGCACCTCCGAAGCTGAGAGACATGAAACACATCATGCACATTTGAGGAATTGGATGGAAGCTCTAACTGATAAGCAAGGTCACCTCTTTTGCCAACAATCTTGAAAGGACCGACAAAGCGAGGCGCAAGCTTTCAGTTGATGACAAAGCAATGAGTGCCCTTCATGGGAGATACTTTGAGATGAGCAAAATCATCGATCTGAAAAGACATGCATGATGCTTGCTGTCATAATAGATCGTCTGATGGGATTGAGCAGCTTTGAGATTATCCCGAATGACACAACACATTTCTTCTGCTTTAGCGATCATGTCATTCCCAAGAATCTCGCGCTCACGAGTCTCAGACAAATTGAGCGGGGTATGACACTTCCTTCCATATAGAATCTCAAAAGGGGCCTTGCCTGTACTTGCTTGATAACTCTTGTTGTATGAGAACTCGGCAAACGGGAGGCAGTCTTCCCACTTCATGCCAAAATAAATCACACAAGCTTTAAGCATATCTTCAAGAATTTGATTGGCTCTCTCGACTTTACCACTAGTCTGAGGATGGAAGGCAGTACTAAAACGGAATTTGGTGCCTATCCCGGTGTGAAAGGAATCCCACAACTTGGAAGTAAAGATGCTTCCATGATATGAAGAAATGAGCATTGTAACACCGTGCAAAGAAACTATCCTTGAGGTGTACAGCTCTCCCAGCTGTGCTGTCGAGATAGACTCTTTGACCGACAGGAAATGAGCAACTTTAGTCAACTTCTCGATGACCACAAAGATGCCATCGTTGCCCCTCTTGGATTTAGGAAACCCAGTGACAAAATCCATCTCCACATGATCAAATTTCCACTTAGGTATAGGCAAAGGATGAAGGATACCTACTGGACGTTGATGTTTCGCCTTCACTCTGCGACACACATCACACTCGTTCACAAACTGAGCAATCTCACGTTTCATGTGAGTCCACCAGAAGGTTTGCTTCAGATCTTGATACATCTTAGAGCTATCTGGATGTATCGAGAGAAGGGAATTGTGAGCTTCATCCATGATAACTTTCGTGAGCTCTCCTTTCAGGATGATAAGGCGATCCTTGAAGATCAAAGTATCCTTGCCATCAACACGGAAGCACTTATACTTTGGAATGCTCTTTCCCAAGCCTATCTTCACTTTATTCACCATAGCATCAAGGTGTTGAGCTTGGCAGACTTGGTCTTCCAAGGTAGGAGAAATCTGAAGATTGGAAAGAAATCCCTCAGGCACTATTTGAAGGTTGGGCTTCCTGAAAGATTCACAAATATCAGGCTGGAATGGCTTGAGAATGAGACTATTGCGGTAAACCTTTCTGCTCAAAGCATCTGCAACCACATTTCCTTTGCGTGGAGTATAGCCAATGCTTGGATTGTAATCTTGGATCATCTCTACCCAACGAGTTTGACGAAGATTGAGATTCGGTTGAGTGAAGATGTATTCCAAACTCTTGTGATCCGTGTAGAATTCAACCTGTCTTCCCAACAAGAGGTGTCTCCAAGTCATCAAAGCATGGACCACCACCACCAACTCAAGATCATGAGTGGGGTAGTCTTTCTCACTTGGATTCAACTGCCTAGAGGTATAAGCTACCACTTTGTTCTTTTTCATGAGAACACCACCAAGACCTTGGAAAGAGGCATCACACAACACTTGGAAAGGCTTGGAATCATTAGGGGAGTCAAAACCAGAGCTGAGGTGTGCTTCTCCTTGAGTGTATTGAAGGCCAATTCACACTCTGGAGACCAGACATATTTTACATTCTTCGGAAGAAGGTTGGACAGAGGCTTAGCAATCTTGGAGAAGTTCTCAACAAACCTTATGCAATAGCGTGCAAGCCCGAGAAAGCTTCGAAGCTACTTCACATTCTGAGGAGGCTCCCACTAAACAATGGCTTGAACCTTTTCAAGATCCACCTTGATACCCTCAGCAGATATGATGTGCCTAAGGTACACCACTTCATTGAGCCAAAACTTAGATTTTGAGAACTTAGCATAGAATTTATGCTCTCTTAGCTTATCAAGCACAAGCCGGAGATGTTCTTGATGTTCTTCCTCAGTTTTAGAAAAGACTAGAATGTCATCGAGATACACCAAGACAAACTCATTCTTGAAGGGACAGAAGACATAATTCATCATCCGAGAGAAGGTCGGAGGAGCACTGGCGAGACCAAAAGACATCACCATGTACACATAAGAGCCAAAGCTTGTCCTCAAAGCAGTCTTGGGGATATCTTCTTCAGGAATGCAGATTTGATGATATCCCATCTAAAGATCAAGCTTAGAGAAAATCTTGGCCCCTTTCAATGCTCAACCAATTCATTGATGTTGGGAAGTGGATACTTGTTCCTGGTTGTCTTCTTATTCAATGGATGGTAATTGACACAAAGTCGGTCTGTGCCATCTTTCTTCTTGAAAAAAAGAACACCACAACCCCAAGGAGAAGAACTTGGTCTAATCAGACCCAGACGATCTTGTTCATCAAGCTGTTTCTTCAACTCTTTTAGCTCTTCGGGGCCAAGCTTATAAGGACGCTTGCAAACCGATTCAGTTCCAACCTCGAGTTCAATCACAAACTCAACTGGCCGGTGAGGAGGCATTCCTGGCAACACTTTTGGAAAGACATCTTCATACTCACAAACGACACACACTTGAGAAATGGCTGATATTTCACCCTTCTCATTGAGAGAAAATATATGAATCGTGTCATCGCGAGGAGCGAAAATGATCACGTCCTTTGAAGGATGACTCAACTTGACTTCTTTGGCTTCACAACCGACAAAAGCCTTGTTCATCACCAGAAAATCCATGCCAAGAATAAGATCAATATCGAAATTGCCAAGAAAAATTGGAGAAGCCTAAAAAGAATAACTACCCATCTTGACAGGAACATGTGAAACCACCATGCTAGAATTCACGATGTTACCAGGAGACACAACTGACAAAGACTTTTGCAAGTCACGTGTTAAGAACCCGTGCTTAAATGAGAAAGGCCTTGACATGAATGAATGTGATGCATGTCAAATAAAACCTTTGTAGGAAAATAATTAACGAAGAGATTACCCATGATCACATCTGATGACTCCTCTGCTTCAGCTGAATTAACCATGTTCGCTCTTGCATACCTTGGATTATGATTCACCATTACATTGCCTGGGGGCCTGATTGGAGGAGGAGGCGGAAGACGCCGCTAGTTGGTACACTTGTTGGAGTAGTGGCCCTTCTGACCACACTTGTGACAAGTCACCTTTGATAGCGGACGAAAGTGAGCTCGAGGAGCTGTTGACTTAGGCGGATGAGATTTCTGCTGGAAAGCTGGGTTGGGTGGGTGAGAAGATCCGCGACCACCAAATTGCCTGAACTGCTGGTGGTGATGAGACGGAGGAGGAACCCATGACTTCTGCTACTTCGGAACAATCTGAGCTGAGGACGAAAAGGAATTGGAGTCCCTGAAGCGCTTCCTTGAATTTTCGACCCTAAGCAAAGCTGACTCAGCCCCGAGAGCCAAGTTATAGAACTAATCAAACTAGGGAGGGTCGTGCAGAGCAAGAGAAAGTTGCAAATCTTCCTTGAGACCACCATGAAACTGATAGATCTTGCTCTTCTCATATGGAACATCCTGCTTGGCATAGCGTGCAACGTTCTCGAACTCAATGTTGTAATTGTATACACATGAGATTCCTTGCTTCAAACACCCAAATTCTCATGCATGGCCTCAACAAAGCTTGGCGTAATATGATGAAATTTGAAATCACGGCAGAAGTCATCCCAACTGATCAAACAATCACCTTTGGAATCCTTGAGGTGCTGCCACCATTCGGCTGCCTGACCCTCCAGCTGGAAAGTAGCAAATCTGACATAGTCCTTAGGCCTGACATTGCTGCACTCAAAATGCTTACTCATGTCACTTAGCCAATCATCCACATCAAACGGCTGCTCACAAGAAGTGAGGGACTTGGGCTGATTTGCCAGGAATTGATTGAGAGATGCAAACTGCTGCCCATTGTTGAAATTCCCCTACTAGCCTTGGTTCCTCTCTTGCATGATTTCAAGCAGCATCTGAGTTTTTGCATTGGTCGCAGCCATCAAAGCTTGCCACGCCTCTTGAGGAGGAGGAGGGGGGTGGTGTAGGGTTTGACTATCCCCATCACGACCCGAGTTGTGGCGAGTTGCTGGAGCCATCGTGGAGAAGGATAACAACATTAGTCCACAGATGAAAGATGAAGCTAACAAGTTGAATCAAAGGATTGAAATATTGCAATAGGAAGTCTTAGCAATTTCACTCGAACTAGAATTAGTAAGAATGCTTCCACAAAATTATTGTCGACAACATATGATTCGAAAGCCACTTGCAATTGTCGAGTTTGAGCTAGCATTGCTCAGAACAGATGTATCTCCCAACATACATCTGACGAAAGAATTTCCTAGGTAACTAATGAAATTCCCACCTAAGAACTCCCGAAACTTCCAGTTATCCAATAGGGTCCACGAATACTAGGTGCAAAACTTTACACAACTCTTAACATGATACTACGCTCCAATGTAACACGTTCGTTAACACATAACCAGTGTCTTGGAAACTCATCTATCTCGGACCCTCGAAAACACAATGATACCAAGTATGGCAGTACATACGAACTCTCTCCACCAGTAGCGGGGATGCCGGACTCCTCTTGCCACTACTATTATTGACGCAATTTCGAACATCCTCCGTTCTGAGATAATAATAAATCTGAATGATAAGATGTGCACAAGAATCCCGTGGAGCTCAACTCCCCGGAAGAAATCAAGTAAGACAAGAGGCACCAAGAAAGAACTACGTCACATTAGTACCATATAGATTCCAAAATATTCGCATGATCCTACAAATAAATTGAGCAAGAAGAGTAGTAGAATTAAAATTCCGAAGTCATGAACCTCACCAGAGTATGGAAGAGGAGAAAAAATAAACCTATTCTCTGATATAACTAAGACACAAAATAGTTCTTTACTAGACTCGACTCGGCCAAGTTCGGTCAATCAAAGGCTCCTATGGTTGCGTGGCTCTGATTGCTAACTTGTCACGACCAAGATGCGACACTTTCCATATTTGGGGACGAGGCCACAGTAAGGAAAGAGATGCAGCTTAGCATTTCGCAAGCACATGAATCATTGCAATACATAAATGAAGAGATGAGTATATGGAATGGTTACACTCGCCACAAGTTAAGTCACAATTCACTCAACAATTTATTTCATATCATCCCAAAAGACAGGGTCCGCCTATGGACAAGATAAGTGATAAAATTGGAATGATCTGTCTTGCTATGCCCACGAGATCACCAAGGTCCTCTAATCTTCGGGGTATGTCACGTACATACAGGCACTGCCTTCATCAAACTCACACTACAACTGCGCAGCATCAAAAGCCTCTGGATCTGTTGTACCTGGACCTGTGGGGTTGTAGTAATCCGTGACCCACAAGGACTCATGAATCTTGCGACCATGATAACAGAACTAATCAAGTTATTCGGTATGGAAAGTTTAGTGTTTAGGTTGTAGCAGCATTAAGCATATATGGTGGCTAACTTACGAGAACATGAAGTAAAGTGAGTGGTCTATGCATGACATTCATGAACTAATAGTGATCACTAAGTGATCCTGAACACCTACTTACGTCGGTCATAACCCCACCGCGTGCTCAGTCGGATAAGGAAATCCTGAAAGAGACAGTCACGGTTACGCACATGGTTGGCATATTCTAGTTAATTTTACTTCAAGTTGTCTAGAACCGGATGTTACAATAAGTTTCCATGGTGCCACATAACCATAGGCATGACTTTCTAAAAGATTTAGCCCTGCAGGGGTGCTCCAACTAATCCATCAGAAATTACGACGAGCTGCATAGGAAGCCTCGACCATGAAACTCGTGATCTCCATGGATTCCTTAGTGGCAAACCTCAACTCCGAGTTAGCCCAAAGCATCACCGGAATCCCGATGCACAAGATATATCGAGAAGGTAAAAACAAGTCGAGCAAGGCCACCCGGTGTGTCGACAAACCCTATAAGATCCACACATCTTGTTCTCAGGACACTGCCATCTATACGTAGTGGATGATAGGCAATAGACTCGAGTTGCCCCGAGGTGGCACCGCCGACTGCTAGGTAGGTGGACCAACACTCATGAAGAGCACTATCCCGAGGGTTGATTAATTTTCCTCGCGGTAGCTATACCCTATGCTTTTTATTAAGTTATTTAGTAACTTAAAACCAATGTTGGGTCTTACCACCCGAGTATTAAGCCAAAACGATTTATTAATGGGGACCCCATAACAACCCCAAGCGTGTTAGGAGCGCTTAAATTATGGAATGTAACAAAAAGTCACTTCCTACTTTTTCTAGGTCAAAACCCATCTTATAGCAGGGTCAGGGCCTGCGGGAGGTGGTCCCAAGCCATCAGGGCGCGCCTAGGGGGTGGTTGCGCCCTGTTGGCTTGGCACCAACAGGTGGACCCCCTCTGATATATTTTGCTCCATAAATTCCCATATATTCTACAAAAAATGTTCTTGAAGTTTCAAGTCATTTTGAATCCACTAATTTTTCACCCTTTTTCTTGGTTTTCAGGTCCAGAATTCCAATATCCGGCTTTAGGATGCTTTATAGTAGGTAGTTCATAAAACAATCTTTGCAAAGTAGGATGAGTACGAATAGATCTATTCTCAAGTTTTAGAACTAGTGCTGACATAGCTTCCGCATAAGTTTTGGTTCTTTTAAGTATAGGAGTATTATCACAAGACAAAGTTCCAAGACAATCGAAGAATTCTTAGATAGCTTCTTTCCCCATAACATTCCCTTTTCCCAAAACAAAGTTTTTAGCATCGAGATTACTAGGACATCCAATTTTAGGAGTCCTGCCATCACCTGTTTCTGCCATACTAAAATTAATCATGATTACAACAAACAAAACACAAGCAAACAAGAGATACGACAAGAAAGTAGCGAAGGAAAGATGGCAAATTGAAATAATTTTTTTGTGAAGTGGGGAGAGGAAAACGAGAAAGAAATGGAGAATAATGTAATTGCAAGGAGATGAAATTTGTATATAGGAACCTGATAGATATTGACTTGATCTTCCGTGGCAGCGCTGCTAGAAATCTTGACTCCTCGTGAGTGCGTTGGTTTGACTCCAAGCTTAAATGGTGATGTAGCACAGAGATGACAAGTATTTCCCTCAGTTAAGAAACCAAGTTATCAATCCCGTAGGAAGATCCAAAAGACTATGTAAGCAACGCCTATGCACAAATAGCAAGTCCTCCCAAGCCAACGCATGAAGGGGTTGACAAACCCTCGTGGGTAAAGTAAAGATAGATTGATAGATGCAAATTAGAGTGATAGCAAATAGAATGCAACAAGGTATTTTTTGTGTTTTTTGATATTATAGATCTGAAAACAAAAGAGCAAATAAAGTAGAAAAGGAAATAGCAAAGTGTAGATTGCAAATAGATGATGTGAAGTTGACCCGGGGGCCGTAGGTTTCACTAGTGGCTTGAGGCCTCTCTCGAGAAAATAGCAAGCAGTGGGTAAACAAATTACTGTTGGGCAATTGATAGAAAAACAATTAGTTATGATGATATTCATGACAATGATCATGTATATAGGCATGATGTACAAGATAAGTAGACCGACTTCTGTCTGCATCTACTTCTATTACTCCACACATCGACCGCTATCCAGCATGCATCTAGTGTATTGAGTTCATGGAGAAACATAGTAATGCCTTAAGAACGATGACATGATGTAGACAAGATCTATTCAAGTAGGAATAGACCCCATCGTTTTATCCTTAATGGCAACGATACATGCGTGTCATGTCTCTTTCTGTCACTAAGACTGAGCGCCGCAAGATCGAACCCATCACAAAGCACCTCTTCCCATTACAAGATAAAAAAATCAAGTTGGCTAGACAAAAACCAAATATCGGAGAAGAAATATGAGGCTATAATAATCAAGCATGAATATGTTTTCATAGATCTGATCATAAACTCACAATTCATCGGATCCCAGCAAACACACCGCAAAAGAAAGAGTTACATCATATGGACCTCCAAGTGACCAATGTATTGGGAAACAAAACGAGAGAGAAAGCCATCTAGCTACTCCCTACGGACCCGTAGGTCTGATATGAACTACTCACACATCATGGGAGGAGCACCACTCCCATGAATATGGTGAACCCCTCCATGACAATGTTCTTCTCTGGAAAAGGCTCTAGATTGGTTTTCATGGCACTGGAACTTGCGGTGGCTAAAGCAATTTTTGTCGACTCCTCCAGGTTTTTTGGAATATTGGGGTATTTATAGAGCTCACAGGCTGTGAAGAAGCTTCCCGAGGGCCCCAATAGACACCAGGCCGCGCCAGGGGCCTCTGGCATGCCCTCGTGTCTAGTGCCCCCCTCGGCCTTGGCTTCTACTCAATCTTGGCCCCCAATTTTCCTTCTGGTCCAAAAAAAATCTCTGTAAAGTTTCATGGCAATTGGACCTCATCTGATATGGATTTCTTGCGAAGGAAAAAAATAGCAAAATAAGAGCAACTCGCACTAGGCACTATGTCAATAGGTTAGTCAAAAAATTATACAAAATTTCTATAAAATGATTAAAAATCATCAAAGAATGATAACATAAAAGTATAGAACAATAAAAAAAATTATAGATACGTTGGAGACGTATCACCAATCAACAAACTACATTTTTAGTCATTGAGATAATCAAAATTCATCATATTACAAAGAAGAGTCTATTTAAGAGCTTTCGTTTTTTCACATTGATAACCCATAAGTATACGGGATCGTTTATAGCCCTTTTTGAGAAATAAGAGCGTCGAACCCAACGAGGAGCTAAAGGTAGAACAAATACTCCCTCAAGTTCTATCGACCACCGATACAACTCTAGCACTCTTAACGTTGGCTTTACCTAAAATAAGAATAAAACTAGAAGTACTTTGGAATAGTAAAACTAGAAATAAATTGCAAGATAATACTTATAGTAGTGTAGTAGCAAGATTTTTTTAACACAAGAGAAGGATTTGTCCCTAGGAAATTGACTAAGTTACTAGACCAATAGCAAGTTTTTATATGGGATAGGCCACTGCTAGCATGTCATCCCTTGCCCTCCGATTCGTAGTCCTATAAACATACAACTAACCCTATGGTGTGATCCACACATGCACTCATATGATGGGCACCAAAGGAAAACAACATATCCAGAAGCAAATTAAACCAATCATAGCAATTTTACCAATTAGCCCATAGGACAAAACGGATCTACTCAAACATCATAGGATAGCCACATATCATTGGGAAATAGTATGTAGTGTTGAGCACAATTTTCAAGTAGAGAGTTACTGCAGGAAAAGAGGTGTTACACGTTTGTTTTCCATAAATTATCTTTCATGTGCCCGAAGTAGAGTCCCAACTAACTTACGGGGTGGCCACTAACCACCACCGTGCTCTAGGGGGTATGGGTCATGCCGTCGTATCTAGTGGAGGCCTGGGCCTCCGTTGACGTTGATTCCAACTCCCAAAAGTCTCATATACCCCAAAATAATTCTCCATAAATTTTTATCGAGTTTGGTCTTTGTTTGATATGGATATTCTGCGAAACAAAAAACATGCAACAAGCAAGAACTGGCATTGGGCACTGGATCAATATGTTAGTCCAATAAATCATATAAAATGTCGCCAAAAATAAGTGAAAGTTGTATAATATTGGCATGGAACAATCAAAAATTATAGATACGACGGAGATGTATCAACATCCCGAAGCTTAATTCCTGCCCGTCCTCGAGTAGGTAAATGATAAAAAAGATATTTTTTTATGTGGAATGCTACCTAACATAGTCTTGAACAAATGTCTGATCATGGCATGAATATTAAGATACAAGCGATTCAAGGCAATAGTCTATCATTTGACAAAAAGACATCCATACTCAAGTTTACTAGCAAACAATCATGTCCTTCCAAAATAACAATGCTTGAAGAATGCTATACGTACAAAATCATATAGCTTGTTCATGCTTGGTCTTCCTAGCATAAGGTATAAATAATGAGCACCCTCGTCTAAATCAAGCAATTGGATCGTACTTTTTAATGCGCTTCAACTTTTTATTACTCACTCAATACATGAGTGTGAACCATGGATATAGCATAATGGTGGAATAGAATATGGTGGTAGGTTTCAAAGGGTTGAATGTAAAGAAGAAAGTCTCGCATCAACTTGGTGTATCAATGAGCTATGGAGATGCCCATCAATAGATATCAGTGCGAGGATTAGGGATTCACATGCAAAGGATGCACTAAGAGCTATAAGTGTATGCAAGCTTAATGTGAAAACGAAGTGGGTGTGCATCAAACTCTATAATGAAAAATTCCCACTAGTGTATGAAAGTAACAACATACGAGACTCTCCATATGAAAAACATGGTGCTACTTTGAAGCAAAAATGTGGAATTAGCATGCCCCTTGTCTATTTTCTCTCGTTTTTTCCTTTTTTCTTTCTGTCTGGAGTCTCATCCCAACTTGTGGGGGAATCATAGTCTTCATCGTTCTTTCCTCACTAGAACAATGCTCTAATAATTAATAATGATGATCATCACACTTCTATTTACTTACAACTCAATATTACAACTCGATACTGATACGTCTCCGTCGTATCTACTTTTCCGAACTCTTTTGCCCTTGTTTTGGACTCTAATTTGCATGATTTGAATGGAACTAACCTGAACTAACGCTGTTTTCAGCAGAATTTTCATGGTGTTGTTTTTGTGCAGAAATAAAAGTTCTCGTAATGACCTGAAAATTTACGGAGAATTTTTCTGGAATTAATGAAAAATACCTGTGCAAAGATCCACCGGAGGAGGTGGGCCAGTAGGCCACAAGCCCATGGACCGCCGCCACCCCCCAGGTCGCACGAACCAGGCTTGTGGAGCCCACACAGCTCCACCGCCTCCAAACTCAGCTCTATATATTCCGTTTCACCCGGAAAAAAAATCAGAGAGAAGGATTCATCGCGTTTTACGATACGGAGGCGCCGCCACCTCCTGTTCTTCATCTGGAGGGCAGATCTGGAGTCTGTTCTGGGCTCCGGAGAGGGGAAATCATCTCCATCGTCATCATCAACCTTCCTCCATCGACAATTCCATGATGCTCTTCACCGTTCGTGAGTAATCTCATCGTAGGCTTGCTGGACGGTGATGAGTTGGATGAGATCTATCATGTAATCGAGTTAGTTTTGACGGGGATTGATCTCTAGTACCCACTATGTTCTAAGATTGATGTTGCTACTACTTTGCCATGCTTAATGCTTGTCAGTAGGGCCTGAGTGCCATGATTTTAGATTTGAACCTATTATGTTGTCGCCAATATATGTGTGTTTTAGATCCTATCTTGCAAGTTGTAGTCACCTACTATGTGTTATGACCCGGCAACCCCAGAGTGACAATAGCCGGAACCACTCCCGGAGATGACCATAGTATGAGGAGTTCATGTATTCACCGCGTGTTAATGCGTTGGTCCGGTTCTTTATTAAAAGGAGAACCTTAATATCCCGTAGTTTCCATTAGGACCCCGCTGCCACGGGAGGGATGGACAATAGATGTCATGCAAGTTCTTTTCCCTAAGCACGTATGACTACATACGGAATACATGCCTACATTAGATTGACGAACGGGTGCTAGTTACTTATCTCTCCGTGTTACAGCTGTTACATGATGTATCACATCCGGCATACTCATCCATCACCGATCCAATGCCTACGAGTCTTTTACTACTGGTCCTTGCTATGTTACTTTGCAGCTACTGCTGTTACTGTTGCTGTGTTGCTACTACTGTTACTCTGCTGCTACTGCTGTTACTGTTGATCTGATGCTACTGCTGTTACTCTGCTGTCACTACTGCTGTTCCTTGCTACTTTGCTGTTACTCGCTGCAACACTTTACTGGCGCCATTGATACAACAAGTTAGGAATAGTCTGCCGTCAACAGACCTGTTTCTGGCACCGTTGCTATCATACTACTTTGCTACTGATACTTTGCTTGCAGACAACAATCTTTCAGGTGTGGTTGAATTGACAACTCAGCTGCTAATACTTGAGAATATTCTTTCGCTTCCCTTTGTGTCGAATCAATAAATTTGAGTTGAATACTCTACCCTCGAAAACTGTTGCGATCCCCTATACTTGTGGGTCATCAAGACTATTTTCTGGCGCCGTTGCCGGGGAGGCACAACTATATTCTCCGAGTCACTTGGGATTAACGTCTGCTAGTCACTATGAGGAATCTGAAAGATCCAAGAACTGAAATCTTGCCCTCAACTACGAGGATAGGTAAGGAACTGCCATCTAGGTCTGCACTTGATTCACCTTCAGTTTTGAGTAAGTTTTCGACACCGCCTCCTGCGAGAAATCTTGATATGTCGCCTGTGCTTGATGATGCTATGCTTGATACTATGCCTGATACTATGCCTGATGATGCTATGCTTGATACTGCTTTGCCTGATGATGCCATGCTTGATACTGCTTTGCCACTAGGTGCATTCCTTGATGCACAAATTGCTAGAGTTGCTGCTAGAGGTGATGATACTTCTGAAACTGCTGATACTATTGAAGTAGAACCTGCTACTATGCCTGAATTGCCTGTTATGCCTGAACGCTATGTTATGGAGGGAGAGATAGCTGAGGACTTTCTTTCGTGTAAGGATAGCTATGATGTTGAGAAATTACTGCTCAAGTGGAAAGAAAAGTCTCTGAACGCTAGGATGAAATACGACCCGAAGTTTGCTACTTCGCCTATCTTTGTGACCGATAAGGATTATGAATTCTCTGTCGACCCTGAGTTACTCACTCTGGTCAAATCTGATCCTTTTCACGGTTATGAGTCTGAAACAGTTGTAGCCCATCTTACCAAACTGCACGATATAGCCACCCTATTCACTAGTGAGGAAAAGATCCACCACTACTATATCCTCAAGCTGTTTCCTTTCTCGCTAAAGGATGATGCTCAGACCTGGTTCACTTCTCTTGCTCCTAGTTGTGTGCATAGCCCCCAGGATATGGTCTACTACTTCTCTGAAAAATATTTCCCTGCCCATAAGAAGCAAGCTACCTTGTAGGAAATATACAACTTTGCTCAAGCTGAGGAAGAGAGTCTCCCACAAGCTTGGGGGAGGCTCATCTAGCTACTGAATGCTTTGTGTGATCACCCTATTGAGAAGAATGAAATACTTGATATCTTCTATAATGGACTTACCGATGCTTCCAAAGACCACCTAGATAGTTGTGCCGGTTGTGTTTTTAGGGAACGGACTGTAGAACAAGCTGAGATTCTACTGAATAACATCATGTGCAATGAGAATGCTTGGACTATTCCTGAACCACCTCCTAAGCCAACTCCGAAGAAAAGAGGCATTTTATTCCTCAGTCGTGAAGATATGCAAGAAGCCAAGACATCTATGCGAGAGAAAGGCCTTAAATCTAAAGATGTCAAAAATCTACTACCTATCGAAGAGATCCATGGTCTTGATAACCCGATATAGGTAGTAGAAGTAAATTCTCTGCGTAGGATTGATGAGAGGGATATTCCTTTTGATAAACCTGCTAGCTTATGCCTGGATGAATTTGATAACTTTGTTGACAAACAACAGAGTTTCAATGATTATGTTAGCAGACAGTTGGAGCAGAATGCTCGTATGCTTAGTCATTTAAGTGCTTGTGTGGACAAAAATGTCAATGATCTTAAGCTTCTGAGTAAACATGCCTCTATGGTTACTACTCAAGTAGACGAACTACTTAAAGCTCAGAATGACTTGCTCAATGAGTTGAATGACAATTCTGTTAGAGTCGGTACTAGAGGCGGTAGAATGACCCAGGAACCTTTGTATCCTGAGGGTCATCCGAAGAGGATTGAACAAGATTCTGAAGGAGTTAGCACTGATGCACCTAGTCATCTTAGAAAGAAGAAGAAAGATGATAGGAACTCGCACGCTAGCAATCCTGTTGCTGCTACACCTGAGAGTCCAAACGATTCCTCTGTTTCTGATGCTGAAACACAATCTGGTGATGAACATGAGCCTAATGATAATATCTATAGTGATGTTCATGTTGATGCTCAACCTAGCAATGATAAGGATGTGGCGATTGAACCTGATCTTGATAACCCACAGCCTAAGAATAAGAGATACGATAAGAATGACTTCACTGCTAGGAAGCATGGTAAATAAAGGGAACCATGGGTTCAGAAACCCATGCCGCTTCCTCCCAAACCATACAAGAAAAGGATGATGAGAATTTTGAGCGCTTCCTTGAAATCATAAGACCCGTCTTTCTGCAAATGCGTTTGACAGATATGCTCAAAATGTCTCCATATGCTGAGTACATGAAGAATATTGTGACTAATAAGAGGAGGATACCTGAGGTTGAGATTTCCACCATGCTTGCTAATTATACCTTCAAGGGCGGAACTCCTAAGAAACTAGGTGATCCCGGTGTGCCCACTATACCTTGCTCCATTAAAGGTAACTACGTTAGAACTGCTTTATGCGACCTTGGAGCCGGTGTTAGTGTTATGCCTCTCTCTCTTTATCATAGACTTGAGCTGGATAAGTTGACACCCACTGAAATCTCTCTGCAAATGACCGACAAATCAGCTGCTTTCCCTATCGGCATTTGCGAGGATGTGCCTGTTGTGGTTGCTAATGTCACTATCTTAACAGACTTTGTTATCTTGGATATTCCTGAGGACGATGCCATGGCAGTCATCCTCGGAAGACCCTTTTTAAACACTGCAGGGGCTGTTATAGATTGCAAAAAAGTCAATGTCACTTTCCATGTCAATAATAATGAGCATACGGTGCACTTTCCGAAGAAACAATATCGAGTACATTGCATCAGTGCTATCGAAAAAACTTCATCGATACTTATTGGGAGCTTTGAATGCCCTATTCCTCGTGTCAAGATGAAGTATGATTTGCTTGTTGGGGAAATACACATCCCCATTGAGGTGACCTAGTGACTATTCGGAAATTCTCCGTTCTCTTTTGCGATTAGAAAAGGTTTGTCAAGAAGACTTGATAAACCTCATTGACGGATTTCTTTCGATGACCATGAGATGGATGAATCGAGGAGTCACAAACCTTTGTTCTAAGCTTTCACCTTCGGTTGCTTAGAAGAAAAAAATGATAGGTTTAGTTTAGTTTTTCCTGCTTTCTGTTTTAGCGTCCGGTAGAAAAGTACCACGAAAATAAAAGTTCTCCGAACGTCCTGAAAATCAAGTATGATTTTTTCTGGAATTTTTGAAAAATACTGGGACAAAGAGCTTGTTTGGGGGCTGCACCAGTGGGCCACAAGCCCTTGGGGCGTGGGCATCCTCCTGGACGTGCCACCCAGGCTTGTGGGGCCCGCAAGCACCCCATCCACTCATTCTTGCTCTCATCTGGTTCTCCTACCTCCAGAAAAAATCGTTTCGTAGCTCAAACCCGTGTTCTTGCTCCTCTTGCTGGTATTTTCGATCTCTTTGCTCAAATCACCATTCTTCGAACTGTTTTGGGGAAATTGCTCCTTGGTAAGCGACTCCTCCATTGGTCCAATTAGTTTTTGCTCTAGTGCATTATACTCTACGTATTTTTGCTGCCTTGGTGACCATGTTCTTGAGCTTTGCATGCTGATTTTAGCTGGTCCCAAGTAGTTTTGATGCGTAATATGGCCTCTAGGCACTTGCGGGAGTAGTTGCTATGAGTTTAGTTGAGCCTTGTTCATTTTTCCTTTGGATCACTGAAAATTTCAGAAAAGGAAGATGTTCAGGAGAAATTATCATGGTGGTTCCTCAAGCAAGAGAGGCCCCCGTCTTGCAATTCGGGATCCCGATCCTTACCAACCATGGGACGCGTAGGTACAACCATGTGAATGGCCTTCAGATGAATTTATGATTGAGGTAGGCTTCAAAGATGAGTTTGATGCACTTGTTCGCAACGTCGGACTCAAAGAATTCATATCCGATAAATGTGAACAGTATGTTGCTCTCACTGCCTCTTTTGTTTGTAGATTCAAATTTTCAGTTGGCCGTGACACACCGGTACTGTTTGATCTCTATGACAAATCGTATACCATGGATTTAGAGGATTTCAACAGAATTTGCAAGATACCTATTTGGGGTAGTCTCAATGATCCTCCTAAATCTTCGGTTAGAGAATTTTTCTCTGGTATAACTGTTAGAGAAACTAGAGATATTACGCAGGCTACAATAGGGAGCATTCATTTTCCTGCCTTGCATTATTTTGCCCTCTTCATAGGCAGATGCATTAATGGCAAGATTGAGCATTGTCACCTCTACGCACCCGACCTTAGTATCCTTAAGAGCGCAATAACGGGTGATAAAAGTTTCAACATGGGAGCTATTACATCAAGGAGGCTGAATAAGAATGCTAATGAAGGGGATTTCTTTGGTGGGATCTATGCCACTCGCATAACAAATTTTCTTGGAATACCCATCCGCGAAGGAGATCCCCCGCTCCATACAACTTTCCTTGACCGCCTCGCTTTGACACGCTACCAGTTCCTTGAGAGGGATGACGAATCCCTCCTATACCGTTTGATATTTAACCGACAACGTGTTTTCCATATTACCCTTCCTGCTCCTGCCTTCTTTGACTTTCAGGTAAAACGGAGATATTACATAACCAGAGGAGAGGCAGAGGAGTATGAGAGGGAGGCAAAGGCTGCTCGTCTCCATGAGGCAGCTCTTCAGGCAGTGGCTGGAGCACTCCCGTATAACCCCCATTATGATTTTGGGTTTCGCTAGGACCATCCTTGGGAGTAGACCAACTTAGGCCAAAAGCCTAAGATTCGGGGAGTACGTGTTCTCACCGAATTTACATTCTTGCTTATGCTTTCACTTTGTTCGTCGGTGTTCACACTTTGCCACTGTATCATCCATGCTAGTTTATTTTCTTTTTCTCATTTTCTTTTCTTGTGTCTGTCTAGTTTGAGAAAAAACCAAAAAGATTTTCTTTTTCTTCTTTTTCTTGTTGGGAGCTTTCCCGTGT
Source organism: Hordeum vulgare subsp. vulgare (assembly GCF_904849725.1). Classification (NCBI taxonomy): domain Eukaryota; kingdom Viridiplantae; phylum Streptophyta; class Magnoliopsida; order Poales; family Poaceae; genus Hordeum; species Hordeum vulgare. The sequence goes on from NC_058521.1 coordinate 371,631,660, forward strand.
AAATAGTTTTCTTTTTCTTTGGGTCAAGGTAGAAGACCATGGTTACAATGTTTAGTGGCTCTTGCATGCATACCTATTTAGCTGTCAAAGAGCCATATTACTTTGTCTTCTCCTTTGTGTTTGCCTGCAGATTCTAGCTTAGTCCAATGCCCGAGCACTCTTATTATTGCTCACATCGTTCGATCGTGCAAGTGAAAGGCAATAATGACGATATATGATAAAGTGACTGAGCCTGGAAAAGCTGGTATGAACTCAATCTATTTTGTTTTTGTAAATATGACTAGCTCATCATGCCTGATTCAGCTTTGTTGTGAGGGAAACATGTTTGGAATTACAACTTAGAGATCATAGTTTCTTATGCCATGCTTACTTAGCTAGGAGCTTATAATGGTTTGTCTTGGATGCCCACATGAATTTTGAGATGACTGTGATGTAGTATGATAGGATGGTATCCTCCTTTGAATGATTAAAGTGGCTTGACTTGGCGCATGTTCACGCATGTAGTTGAAACAAAATCAACATAGCCTCTAGGATATTCATGTTCATGGTGATTTATGTCCTACTCATGCTTGCACTCAATGTTAGTTAATCTCAATGCATATTGATAACTGTTGTCGCTCTCTAGTTGGTCGCTTCCCAGTCTTTTGCTAGCCTTCACTTGTACTAAGCGGGAATACTGCTTGTGCATCCACTTCCATAAACCCAAAGTTGTTCCATATGAGTCCACCATACCTACCTATATGCGGCATCTACCAACCGTTACAAGTAAATTTGCATGAGCCACTCTCTAAATCTTCAAGAAATAATCTGTTTTGCATGCCCGGACATCTCATGTGGTGACAGGGGGCTATCAGTATCTTCCATGCTAGGCGTGTTATCCTCGATATGTGTTTATTCACTATCATTCACGAGAAAGGGGCGGTAATTGGAATTCCCAGTTCCAAGCTCAAATCGAAAACATAATTGCAAACAAAACTCCCCCAGGATTGATGTTGGTATGGACGGTACCCGAGGATTCGGCTAGCCTTGGAGTGTGATTGATTGGTGGTGGGGGAGTCAAAACTTTACTTTTCTGTTTGGGAACCGCCTATAGCATGTGTAGTGTGGAAGATGTTGAGAACTCTTGGTCATTGCGTTGACAATGAGAGCATGCCACCCAAAATTATTATCTCTGTTTTAAAAGCTTGAGCTCTGGCACCTCTGCAAATCAATGCTTCCCTCTGCGGAGGGCCTGTCTTTTTATGTTCCTGTTGAGTCATCCTCCTCTTATAAAAGCACCAATTAGAGAGCACCTCTGTCGTTTTTATGCTTTGCTTTTAACTGTGTTGAGTATGACTATGACTGGATCTTCTTTGCCATGGGTTACAATGTTTAGTCAGCCCTTGGTCTTTGAAGGTGCTCTGCATTTATGCTTTGCGGTCTCAGAAAGAGCTAGCGAGATACCATCTGTTCGCACTGCTTCATGATTGTTTTGATTAAAGTGTTGACGTTCGAGACTTATTATTATTATTTGCTCGCTAGTTGATTATGCCATTGATATGAGTTTACGTGAGACCTAGATGTCATTTTCTTATGTGGTTAGCTTGTGATCTTGCTGAAATTCTGGTTGTGAGTTAGACATAGTTGCAACCACAAGATCAAACAAAGTGCGTCAAAGTTTTTCTTTTGTCTCTTTCAGTTTGTCAACTGAATTGCTTGAGGACAAGCAAGGCTTTAAGCTTGGGGGAGTTGATACGTCTCCGTCGTATCTACTTTTCCGAACTCTTTTGCCCTTTTTTTGGACTCTCATTTGCATGATTTGAATGGAACTAACCCGGACTAACGCTGTTTTCAGCAGAATTGCCATGGTGTTGTTTTTGTGCAGAAATAAAAGTTCTCGGAATGACCTGAAAATTTACGGAGATTTTTTCTGGAATTAATGAAAAATACCTGTGCAAAGATCCACCGAAGGAGGTGGGCCAGTAGGCTACAAGCCCATGGGCCGCGACCACCCCCCAGGCCGCACCAACCAGGCTTGTGGAGCCCACAGAGCTCATCCTCCTCCAAACTTAGCTCTATATATTCCGTTTCGCCCGGAAAAAAATCAGAGAGAAGGATTCATCGCGTTTTATGATACGGAGGCGCCGCCACCTCCTGTTCTTCATTTGGAGGGCAGATCTGGAATTTGTTCTGGGCTCCGGAGAGGGTAAATCATCACTATCGTCATCATCAACCTTCCTCCATCGACAATTCCATGATGCTCTTCACCGTTCGTGAGTAATCTCATCGTAGGCTTGCTGGACGGTGATGAGTTGGATGAGATCTATCATGTAATCGAGTTAGTTTTGACGGGGATTGATCCCTAGTATCCACTATGTTCTGAGATTGATGTTGCCACTACTTTGCGAGGCTTAATGCTTGTCACTAGGGCCCGAGTGCCATGATTTCAGATCTGAACCTATTATGTTGTCGCCAATATATGTGTGTTTTAGATCCTATCTTGCAAGTTGTAGTGAACTACTATGTGTTATGACCCGGCAACCCCGGAGTGACAATAGCCGGAACCACTCCCGGAGATGACCATAGTATGAGGAGTTCATGTATTCACCGCATGTTAATGCGTTGGTCCGGTTCTTTATTAAAACGAGAACCTTAATATCCCATAGTTTCCATTAGTACCCCGCTTCCACGGGAGGGATGGACAATAGATGTCATGCAAGTTCTTTTCCCTAAGCACGTATGACTACATACGGAATACATGCCTACATTAGATTGACGAACGGGAGCTAGTTACTTATCTCTCCGTGTTATAGCTGTTACATGATGAATCACATCTGGCATACTCATCCATCACCGATCCAATGCCTACAAGTCTTTTACTACTGGTCCTTGCTATGTTACTTTGCATCTACTACTGTTACTGTTGCTGTGTTGCTACTACTATTACTCTGCTGCTGCTACTGTTACTCTGCTGCTACTGCTGTTACCGTTGCTCTGTTGCTACTGCTGTTACTCTGCTGCTGCTACTATTACTCTGCTGTCACTACTGCTGTTCCTTGCTACATTGCTGTTACTCGCTGCAACACTTTACTGGCGCCATTGATACAACAAGTTAGGAATAGTCTGCCGTCAACAGACCTATTTCTCGCACCGTTGCTATCATACTACTTTGCTACTGATACTTTGCTTGCAGACACTAATCTTTCAGGTGTGGTTGAATTGACAACTCAGCTGCTAATACTTGAGAATATTCTTTCGCTTCCCTTTGTGTCGAATCAATAAATTTGGGTTGTATACTCTACCCTCGAAAACTGTTGCGATCCCCTATACTTGTGGGTCATCAGATACCTAGAACAAAGTATGACTCTATTTGAATGCTTGTGGAATTGTACTAGGATGTGCAATGATCTAGCGTAGCACGGGCATAAAAAACAGATAACCGTGGAAATATCATGCTAGCTATCTTACGATCATGCAAAGCAATATGACAACGAATGCTCAAGTCATTAAAATGGAAGCGGTGGAAGTTGCATGGTAATATATCTCGGAATGGCTATGGAAATGCCATAATAGGTAGGTATGGTGGTTGTTTTGAGGACGACATAATAATGCTTATGTGTGATAGACCATATCATATCATGGGGTTTGGATGCACCTGTGAAGTTTGCGCCGACTCTCAAGGTCAAAAAGGGCAATGCACGGTACCGTAGAGGCTAGCAAATTGCGGAAAGGTAAGAGTGCGTATAATCCATGGATTCACATTAGTCATAAAGAACTCACATACTTATTGCAAGATTTTATTATCTCTCTCGAAGCAAAGCACTACCCATATGCCACGAGGGAGAAGGTTGGGAGGAGTTAACCATCGCACGACTCTGATTATAACAATACAACGGATTTCAATCAAGGATAAATTATGCTCCAACTTAATTGCATAACTAGAGACTATACGTGCATGCTTTGGGAATCACAAACCTTAACATCAATATTCTTACTAATCCACAATCATCAATTAGTTCACCCACATATTACTATCTTAATGTTGCAAAACTATTGCAGGGAATCAAACATATCATACTCAATGATCTACAAGTTTTATGTGGGATTTTATGACTAACCATGTTAATGACCAATTCATTTTGACTCTCTAAATAGGTATAATTTAAGCATGAGAGTTTAACTCTTTCTACAAAAGACCACGCTCTAATAAATATAAGTCAAGCAAAAGATTATTCTACAAATAACGGTTTTCTATATGTAGAGAAACAGACAATCCAAACTTCAAATGATATAAGTGAAGCACATGAAGCATTCTATAAAGCCATACTCAAAGGATATAAGTGAAGTGCCATGAGCATACTATAATTCAACCATGGACTATCTCATACTAGTAGGGTGCATAAAATAAAAGTGAAAAATAAACACAAACGACGCTCCAAGATTTACGCATATCACGTGAACGAAACGAAGATGAAAACATACCGATACTTCACTACTAGGATAAAGCCTAGTAGTAGTGCTTGATTTACCCATACGAGCAGCGCTGGTGGCAATGCTACTGCTAAGGTGTAGCAGTAGCGCTTTTCCAGCCAGCACTACTGGTAAGTATAGTTAGTAGTAGCGCTTTATGGGACAACGCTACTACTAACTATCTGTAGCGCTGTGCAATAACAAGCGCTACTGATAACCCACCGTTGCTGGTAGACGGTAACGAGCGCTACTGCTAAGATTTCCTTCTTGCACATATTTATTCCTCCTCTACGTATTTGTGCTGTATTTGTGCATGCTCTATACAGTAGTTTCATTATATCATAGTAAAAATACATTAGTCTCATCATATCATACACATACAATAGTCTCATCATACCGTCATCATAATCATCATCTTATCCAACACAAATATCATCACATCTCGAAAATTGCGACACACAAGTTATGGCACACCCACAAGTTTCATCATCCCTATCTAAACCGTGATGTATAAGAGAAGACGATCAACATGAGCAAGAGCGCGACTGTGAAGTACTTCTTGAGGCACCAATTTTGCTTCCTCTCTTTCCATAGCATCCATCTGAAGTAACTATTTTGTGCTTCGGCTCTGCTGTCGAACCTTCTATGGCTAGCGCTCGGGTACCTATCCACCTCGGCTTGAGTGTTTGGCGAGTGGCCGTACACTCCTGGAACCCTCCCAATGAATACGGCATAGCCATCCTTCACCATCTCCGATCTATGTACCTGCATCGTAAGTTGATAAATTGAACACTAATATGCAACATAATGTACTTGAGAAACACAAAGAGGCATAGTTAAAAAAATACAAGCAACCTATAGTAAACAAAAATAATGAAGTTCCTCACACACAAACTAATTAACTAGAGCAATATATACGGTAGTTCATAGAAAGTCGGTAGTACTAATTATAAACATACATTGTTGATGACCCACAAGTATAGGGGATCAATCGTAGTCCTTTCTATAAGTAAGAGTGTCGAACCCAACGAAGAGCAGAAGGATCTGACAAGTGGTTTTCAGCAAGGTAAAATCAGCAAGGACTGAAATTATCGGTAACAAGTGATTGTGTGGTGAGTTGATTCGTAGCAAGCAACAAGTAACAAAAGTAACAACGGTGCATCATAGTGGCCCAATCCCTTTTGTAGCAAGGGACAAGCCTGGGCAAGGGACAAGCCTGGACAAAGTCTTATAGGAGGAAAAACGCTCCCGAGGACACACGGGAATTTCTGTCATGCTAGTTTTCATCATGTTCATATGATTCACGTTCGTTACTTTGATAATTTGATACGTGGGTGGACCGATGCTTGGGTACTGCCCTTACTTGGACAAGCATCCCACTTATGATTAACCCCTCTCGCAAGCATCCGCAACTACGAAATAAGAATTAAGACAAAGTCTAACCATAGCATTAAACTAGTGGATCCAAATCAGCCCCTTACGAAGCAACGCATAAACTAGGGTTTAAGCTTCTGTAACTCTAGCAACCCATCATCTACTTACTACTTCCCAATGCTTTCCTCTAGGCCCAAATAATGGTGAAGTGTTATGTAGTCGACGTTCACATAACACCACTAGAGGAAAAACAACATACAACACATCAAAATATCGAACGAATACCAAATTCACATGACTACTATTAGCATGACTTATCCGATGTCCGCAGGAACAAAAGTAACTACTCACAAAGCATAATCATATTCATGACCAGAGAGGTAATGAGTAGCATCAAGGATCTTAACATAAACTCTTCCACCAAGTAATCCAACTAGCATCAACTACAAAGAGTAATTAACACTACTAGCAACCTTACAAGTACCAATCGGAGTCGCGAGACGGAGATTGGTTACAAGTGATGAACTAGGGTTTGGAGATGAGATGGTGCTGATGAAGATGTTGATGGTGATGAGTCCCCTTCGATGAGAGGAGTGTTGGTGATGACGATGGCGACGATTTCCCCCTCCGGGAGGGAAGTTTCCCCGGCAGGATCGTCCTACCGGAGCTCTAGATTGGTTCCCCTCAAGTTCCGCCTCGTGGCGGCGGCGAATCCACGAAAAAGCCTCCTCCTGATTTTTTGGACGAAACCCTTCTTGTAGCCTAAGGGGGAGACACAGGGCGAGCTTGAAAGTGCGTTATATCGACTAGAGGGGGGGGTGTGTGAATAGGAGATTTTTAGAATTTCATCACTGAGGAAATTCCTTTTGAGGAAATTCCTCACTGATGACTAACTTACAGCGGAAACAGTAAAGGATCCGACGTGCAAACGTTCACAACAGTAGTATTTGAGAGTGAAGAATGTGAAAACAGATTGCACAGTAAGCAGGCACGCAGAACACAAATGATGATTAACTATCATGAAGAATTTGAGGTTGAGGAAATTCAGAGAAAGTCTTCAGCAAATTCTTCAAATAGTCACAGTGAAAGTCATCAACACACAATACAAGGGAAGTAAAGAGTTGAGGAATTAGAACCCGTTTGTCAGTGAAGACAGTTGTTGATGACCCAGTTCCAACTGGTGTGACAGTTGTACATCTGGTTTGGAGCGGCTTGGTATTGAAACCAAAGGACACCCAGTCCCGGGACACACAGTCCCTACCGTATTCTACTTGAGCTAAGGACACACAGTCCTCGCCCAACACTCGTGGTAAGTCTTCAGGGCAAACTTCCAAACACTTACAAACTTGGTCACCCGGCGATCCACAATTGACTGCTGGATTCCTCTAGACCATGACGCCTAACCGTCTGGAGGATGCACAGTCCTCAAAGGTAAAAGGCTTCAGTCCCACACAGGAACAACTTCTTTAGTGATGCTCAATCACTAGGTTTGGTTTGTGGTTTCGGTGTATGGGGTATTTCCTCACTGATGAATTACTCTCGAAGGCTCTGAGGAATTTGGGTTCCTCTTATGACAAGTGTCAGTTTCTAACGGAGCAGCCAACCAACTAGTGGTTGTGGGGGGTGGCTATTTATAGCCTGGGAGCATCCCGACATGATTTGACACTAATGCCCTTAAATAATATGACCGTTGGAGTGGATAAGACCAGTGACTTGGCATGGCTATAGAAACGGTCGGAACCCTCAACTTTGAGAGTCCTCATGTCACTCATATTCCTCACCTGAGGATTTTGGTAGGATTAGGCTTGGGTTGAGCATCATGAGGAAATCCATTCCATAGTGTTACTTTGACCCCCTTTAACAGTACGGTGTTCCTATTCATCAAATGCGAAGAAAGTAAAACAGAAAACGTAAATCTTCACGCTTCAATTTCTTCAGAATGATTTTCTTCAGGAGCCACCGGTCATCTCAATATCAGTATCTTCATGAGGACTATCAATTTCATCGCAGATTCCTCGCGATTCATTTCTTCAGCTCCAGACCAATTTCTTCAACTGAAGATATACATTTTTAGGGGTCGATATTCTTCAAATATCTCGAACTCCTCAATGACTTATAGATCCTGTGTATACTCATAAACACATTAGATACTTAACCTATAAGTATTCAAACCACCAAAATCACTAAGGGGTACTAGATGCACTTACAATCTCCCCCTTTTTGGTGGTTGATGACAATTAGGTTAAGTCTTCAACAGGGTAAATACTCATTTTAGGAATTTGAAAACAAGATTCAGAGAGACTCCCCCTGAAGATGTGCATACCTTGAGGATTTTGCTTTTATAGCAGATGCACATTGATGATTTATATCATGGAGATCTCCCCCTGAGTCATGTAAATCATGCATACATATAACATATCATATGAAGAAAATGAGGATGCATGGCAAATGGTATCTGACGAATTCCAGCATGCGTGCTTTAAAACTTGAGGAATAAGCATGCGAAGAAAAACATTCAAAAGCGTCAGAGTACCATCGGGCTTAAGTTACAACTCATTACATAAAAACTTCAGAAGAGCCAAGAGTTTGTAACTTAAATATAGTTCATAAGCCCCAAAAATATCCCTCTTGAAGACTAACTCTCGAGTTTCTCCCCCTTTGTCATCAAGTGACAAAAAGGGACAAACTGAGGACTAACGCCTGTGAAGACTTCATTTCTTGGCGGTGGATGAAGAGCCGTGACGCTTCTTGGGGGTAGTCTTCTTCCTTGGGCCGGTTGCTGTGTCGAGTTGTTCCTCATCAGATTCAGCAGTGCGGAATGAAGAAAAGGAGCTGTCTTTAAGGTCTGGCACTGGAATGGGCCTGAACTTTCTCTTGGGAGGCCACGACCAGTCAAAGTCCTGCTCAAAGTTCATTTCTTCAAGCTCAGTCTGGGTCTTCAGATGTGCAAGTGTAGCCGAGGTGCGATCGAAGACCTCATGCAGATAGTGATGATTAAGCTTCACAACGTTCTGAGTTTCAGTGAGGATTTTCACAATGGCACCAAACTGGCGTTTGACCCATTTGTGGTTGTGATCCACCTTCTGGTGAAGACTGAGGAGGAGCTCTCTGGTGTTCAGCACGCGAGGAGGAACAGGGCTTGCTAGACGAGTCTCAGTATCGTCCCATGAAGAATATGCTTCTGGCTCTTTGGACTGGCCATCAAGGGGCCTGCTGCCTTCTTCAATCACATATTTTCCTTTTCCTTCGATGGGCTTGAAAGTCTTCTTGTTGACCCGGATAGGAGGCATATAACCCATGTGGTTTTGGAAATCAGCGTGGAAGTTGATGCCTGTCCTTGTCCTGATGAATCTCATGATCCACGAGGCATAAATCTTGTGATCATAGGGGCGCATTGCATTGTCGGCCAAAGTCCTCAAGAAGAAATCATGGATATTAATAGGAATACCGTGAATGATGTTGAACAGGATATTCTTCATGAGGCCTACAACATCTTCTTCATCGTCATGGCCTTTGATTGGCGCGAGCACACTGCAGAGGATTCTGTAGACAGACCGGGGTGTGTACTTGAGCTCATGGACGAGGAATGTGGTTCTGGAGGGTTTTCTTGCAGCCAAAGGCTTCATGAGGACTTCCATCATTCCATTTGGCAGCTCATGCTCACCATAAAGCTTCACTGCCCCATCCGAGGGAATTGGTACGGGCAGTTCTCTGAGGAGTTCAGAAGCAGGAGCTTTGTAGTGAGTATTTTGGGACATCCAGTCAAACACCCAAGTGTTGATGTCATCAGCGTTGCCAGATATGTGCAGAGTGGCATAGAACTGAAGAATAAGCTCACTATTCCAGTCTGATATGTCTGAGCACATAGGGAGCAAACCTGCATCGTGTAGTACATTGAGGACTGATTCCAGGCAGGGTATTGCTTCAAGCTCAACATGAGTAATATGCCTGTGCTGGAATATCTTGTTTCGTCCACAGAGCACAGAGGCATAGTAGTTCATCTGAGTCCTTGTCCAAAACTTCAGATGCCTCATTTGAGGCTTGTTATAAGGGTTCTCGCTGATGAAATACATGCGTTCTTCAAAGAAATCTTCTTTCCGAAACTTTGGATGCTTGGAGAATGGCTGGCGCTGAACTGGTTTGAGATTTTGCTGAGGAATGGGGGAGGAGACAACCATGGCAGTCTCTGGGTTGAGCACAATGAATTCATTGTCTTGGGCGGGTACATTTTCTTCAGTATTTTCCTCAAGTTGAGGAATTTCATCAGCTGGTACTTCTTGCTGGGGAGATGATGCTTGCTCTGGTTGAGCTTCAGGCTGAGGAATTTCTGCTTCTTTCTCATTTTGAGGAGTTGGGTCAGCCTGTTCCTCATCTTGAGGAGTATGCTCAGAATGTACATTTTCCTCAGCTTGTTTTTCTTCAGCTGGCTTTGTTGCAGAAGCAGTTTCATCAGCTGGTATAGCTGATGCTTGAGCAGTCTCGGTCTGAGGAATAAGAGGTTGAGGACTGTCATTAATCTTGATTTCCTCATCAGTGTGTTCCTCAGAGGCGACATCCTTCATTTCCTCATCTGCCCTTGTAGCTGGGTCATCAATGATGACCATTTCATATGAAGGTGCGACATTTAGAGGCACCGGGTCCAGAGGGGCAGATTCTTCAGTTTCTTTGTGGCGCTTTGCCTCTGTCTCTTCCACTGCTGAGGAGGCTTTTCTCTTCTTTGCTTCCTTTTCAGCAGCCCTTGTTTTCTTCACGTCTGATGCAGACGGAGTTATCTTCTTCACCTTTGAAGCTTTTGGTGAAGGTGTTCTTTCTGCAGATTCTTCAGCTGGTAGTGAGGAACCAGCTGGAACAGAGTCATCAGCTTGCTTTGATGAAGCAACTGGATCAGGAGCAGTCTCATCAGTGGTTGCAATTTCATCAGTTGCAATTTCCGTGATGATTTCTTCAATGGCCGGTTCATCAACACGGCGCTCTTGGTGTTCTTCCTCAGCTTGAGGAGTTTCCTCCTCATCAGGAGATGCATCTACTGGCTGCTCAACCAGGGGCTGAGGAGTTGGTGCTGGTGGTGCTTTTCTCTTGTTGTAGTCATCAACAACACTAGTGGCTAGCTTGATGAAATTGCGCTTGATGCTTTTGCGATCTGACAGCTTGTCATACTTGTCAGTCAATACTTGCAGCTCTGCCTGGGTTGACACCAGTGCATCAGGAGTCAGCTTGAGGAGATTCTGCCTGAGAAATTTCTCCTTTTTGGCCTTTGCAACCTTCGCCTGCCGGGCCTGCTGTTCTTTCCACTTGGGTTCATTTATGAAGTGGCCACCATGTGGCTGATGCCTGGAGGAAGTTTCAAATCATCAATGGGAGTGTTTGGATCCTCATACCAGATATTGATGTAGTCAAGGAGGACCTTGGGGTCCATGGCCAGAGGAATAGCACTGCCTGATGCTTGAGCAACCCTTTCTTGCTTGTTTCTGATGATGGCTTGCAGGGTTTCATCATCATATTCATCACTCCCCTCTGATGCAGACGGGACTGCGATGATTTTGCTGGGGCTGGGCAGAGGTGCACGTTCAGTAGTTGCCAAAGTCTTCATAAGTGGTGTTGAAGACTTTGTCTCCGAGCTAGTTTCAACTGGGAGTGAGGAGCTGGAGCTGGCGGTCGTAGGTCTCACGACATGCTTCTGTACTGGTTTTTCTTGAGGCTTTGGAGGTGGAGCTGAGGATTTTGGTGCTGAGGAGATTGGTGCAGAGGGTTTTGGTGCTGATGGTTTTGGTGTTGAAGGTTTTGGTAATGAGGGTTTTAGAACTGAGGGTTTTGGAGCTGAGGGTTTTGTGACAGAAGCCTGAACAGACTTCTCTTGAGGCTTTGGAGCCCTTTGCTTTGATGGCACAGACTGCGTGTGAGGAATTTCTGAGCCTGAGGTTTCTGCCGCTGAGGAATTAGCAGCACCGGAGGCAGCAGCTGAGGATTCATTAAATTTCCTCACTGCAGCTTCTGCTTGCTTCTTGAGCTTGACCAGATGCTTTTCCTTTTCATCTGGATAGTCATCAATGGTCTTGAGGCTTGATGGATGAGCTACTTGATGATCCTCAAGTGGGGGCCTTCTGCCAGGAGGCTTCAAAGCGAATTTCCTCGCATATTTGGGAGTCACAAACCTGTACTCCTTCCATTCCTTCGCCCATCGGCGTTCAATCTTCTGCAGCCTTATCTTTCTCTTGGCCATTGTCTCATGTTCATCAGGCGTACAATAGTCCAAGTATATGTCCTCAGGGATATCAGCAGCTGTGTTCTGCTCCAGTTTCTTTCCTCCCTTCTGTTTTCTCTCTTCCTCCATTTTCTTCAGTTGAGGACTTTGCTGATGATTTTGAACTCTTGAGGATTCTGAAGAGCCTTGAAGAGTTTCTTCCAGAAATGCTGCAAATGAGTTAATGTGATGAGAACCGAGAGATTCATCAGCTGACATGTGTGTACCTGTGAACAGAGTATAGTTGCGAGGAATTCGGAGAGGTCATATGCTTTCTCAGATTTGAAGAAAATGAAAAAGTATGACACTTTGAGGAATATAACCACTGATTGAGGGATTTGCCTAAGCATACTGTTCTTGGGTTCCAGAGTTGTACAGATCCGAAAATTCGCACAATTGAGAAATCTCGTGATAATCTTAGATGCTTAGTATAGTTCATCAATGATTGTGGTGATAGGTAGTGTTTGAGGTATCAAGTGCGCATTGTATCTTGAGGAGAAACAGATTTCACATAGTGGATGTAAAATTTTAGATCTAACTTGCTATAAAAATGGGATATATTTACCCTGGAAGGTGCGCACGAAGAACACAGAAAGTTGTGGGTGGAGAGGCTCTTCGTTCGAGTGTCCAATGCACCCTATCTCGGCGACAGAGGACGTCTACGGCGGCGGCGGACGAAGATGGTCCGACTCCGGCGTGGTTCTGGCGACGAAAAGGTTGAGGCAGTGAAGCTCTTCCTCTCTGACGACAAGACTACCAGCGGTGGCGCTAGGGTTCGGTGGAGTGTGCTGTGGTAGGAGAGCGATGAGGCAAAGAAGAGGATACCGAGGGGGATAAGGACATATTTATAGCCCAAAAGTTACAGTTTGGCGCGAAAGTTTCGGACCAAATAGCCCCTGCCTCTACGTCTCCGGAGGACACGTGTAGCTCCCGTACGATGTGGTGGAGATAGTGGAGATTGTGGTTATCCGATCGTGGGAAGTGGGGGTTCAGTTAGTGTGCCTTTACAGAAAACAATTTTTGAAGATTTGAGGATTTTCGTTACAAAATCATCAGCTGACAAGGATGTAGTGAGGATTTTGAACTAAGTTTCAAGCAGAACGCATATGAAGAATTGAATAGACTGGATAAGTATAGCATAGAGGGAAAGTAGGGTCCGATCACATTCACTTAGCAGAAACATCAACTTGAAGAAATAGCAATAAGTGAATGTTGTTGAGGACTAGAAATCACAGTCTACCTAGGCAAATGAAAGTCATCAAGTGTTTTTGAAGTTTTTGTAATAGATCATCACAATGAACAGCTGTTTTGAAGAAAAATGCATTGTGAGGAAATTGATCATTTGAAGAAAATCAACTTGAGGAACTTCACATTGGGCGGTGGCGTTACCCACCATATAAGAATGTTGATTACATACGCCGCGTACAATTGTCGTAGGGTCCTGAGAATCAATTTCTTCGTTAATTTCTTCACATTCAGAGTGACTTTCTTCATCAGTTGAAGAAAATTGTTTCATCATGTGTTGCACATCTAAGTCATCAACTTTGCATAAGTGTTAGGATGTGTGCATGTTTTTACAAAACATTTGAAGACTCTAAGATATTTAGCTCACACCGCAACTTGCAAAACCTTTTCTCATCCAAGGGCTTAGTGAAGATATCTGCCAGTTGATCATTAGTCTTCACATGGTCTATGAGGATATTGCCCTTGAGGACATGGTCCCGAAGAAAATGATGACGAATCTGGATGTGCTTGGTCCTCGAGTGCTGTACTGGGTTGTATGCAATCTTGATAGCACTCTCATTGTCACAGTAGAGAGGCACATTCTTCATGTTGATGCCGTAGACCTTGAGGGTTTGCTTCATCCACAACAATTGAGCACAACAAGAACCAGCAGCAATGTACTCAGCTTCGGCAGTGGAGAGCGATACGCAATTCTGCTTCTTTGAGGACCAGCAAACTAGTGATCTTCCGAGGAAATGGCATGTGCCAGAAGTTGACTTGCGATCCATACGGTCACCAGCATAGTCTGAATCAGAATACCCTACCAGATGAAGATTGGAGCCCTTGGGATACCATAAACCTAGTGTTGGTGTGTGAGCTAAGTATCGAAGAATATGTTTCACAGCCTTATGGTGTGATTCCTTCGGTTTTGCTTGAAAACGTGCACACATGCAAACACTAAGCATTATATCTGGCCTAGATGCACATAAATACAATAAAGAGCCAATCATAGAACGGTATACCTGCTGATCGAAATCTTTACCATTTTCATCAGTGCCGAGGTGGCCGTTGGTAGGCATTGGAGTCTTGGCACCTTTGCATTCGTGCATGTCGAATTTCCTCAGAACATCCTTGAGGTATTTCTCCTGTGATATGAAGATTCCATTGCTTTGTTGACGAATTTGAAGACCTACGAAAATTTTCAGCTCTCCCATCATGGACATATGATATTCTTCACTCATCATGTAGGCAAATTCATCACTGTATCTTTTGTCAGTACAGCCAAAAATGATATCATTGACATATATTTGACATACAAACAACTCATTATCATAGGATTTTGTGAAAAGAGTTGGATCGAGTGAACCAGGTTTGAAGCCTTTCTTCATGAGGAATAACTTCAATGTAGCATACCTTGCCCGAGGGGCTTGCTTGAGACAATACAGAGCCTTTTTGAGTCTGAAGACTTTGTCTGGATTCTTTGGATCCTCAAAACCTGGGGGTTGAGCAACATATACTTGTTCCTCAAGCTTACCATTGAGGAATGCACTTTTCACATCCATTTGATATAAGGTGATGTTATGATGATTAGCATAAGCAAGTAGTATTCGAATAGCTTCAAGTCTAGCAACAGGTGCAAAAGTTCCATCGAAATCTATTCCTTCAACCTGGGTGTAGCCTTGGGCTACAAGTCGTGCCTTGTTCCTCACCACTTGACCGTCCTCATCCTGCTTGTTTCTGAAAATCCACTTGGTGCCGACGATGTTGTGCTTGCGAGGATCTGGTCGTTTGACGAGCTCCCATACGTCATTCAGCTTGAATTGAAGAAGTTCGTCTTGCATAGCTTGGATCCACTCCGGTTCCAGAAAAGCCTCAGCAACTTTTGAGGGTTCTCTGATGGATACAAAGGAAAAGGCCCACAAAAGTTAACCAAGTGAGAAGCTTTTGAGCGAGTGAGAGGACCTGGCGCGTTGATGTATTTGAGGATTTTGCCAAGTTCTACTTCGTTTGCAATCCTCGGATGAGCTGGTTGAGGATTTTGTCTGGGCTGAGGAAGTGGTGCTGTTGCAATTTCCTCAGGAGCATCTTCTTGGTTTTTATCAGCGATGGGGATCGTTTCTTCACCAATTTCCTCAGTTGGGACAATGTCTTCAGTAGGCTTATGCTTTATCGCCTCCTCAGGAGACAACTTATCTGGATCAGAAGGCAATTGCTCTCTTTGCGAGCCATTAGTTTCATCGAACCGAACATCTACAGTCTCAACAACTTTATTGTGATAGCTGTTGAAGACTCTGTAAGTGTGCGAGTCCTTTCCATAACCGAGAATAAAGCCTTCATGTGCCTTAGGTGCAAATTTTGAGCTATGGTGAGGATCTCTAATCCAGCATTTTGCACCGAAGACTTTGAAATAACTTACATTGGGTTTCTTGTCAGTGAGGAGTTCATATGAGGTTTCCTTGAGGAATTTGTGAAGATATACCCTGTTGATGATATGACATGCAGTGTTGATTGCTTCAGGCCAGAAGCGACGAGGAGTCTGATATTCTTCAAGCATAGTTCTTGCCATTTCAACCAGAGTCCTGTTCTTCCTTTCGACGACACCATTCTGATGAGGAGTATAAGGAACAGACAATTCGTGAGTAATACCAAGTTCATCAAGATAATCATCAAGACCAGTGTTTTTGAACTCGGTTCCATTATCACTCCTGATGTGTTTGATCTTGATGCCAAAGTTCGTCGCGGCCCTTGAAGAAAATCGTTTGAAGATTTCCTGCACTTCAGTTTTATACACTATGATATGCACCCAAGTATATCTGGAATAATCATCAACTATGACGAAGCCATATAAAGATGCTGCATTGGTTAGTGTCGCATAGTGAGTAGGTCCAAATAAATCCATATGAAGCAATTCGAATGGACGTGTAGTGGTCATGTTGGTTTTGGAGGGATGCTTGGATCTGGTCATTTTCCCAGATTCACAAGCACCGCAGAGATGATCCTTGAGGAATTTGACTGATTCGATGCCGATGACATGCTTCTTCTTTGCAAGCGTGTGCAAATTCCTCATGCCTGCATGACCTAGTCTTCGGTGCCACAGCCATCCTTCTGAGGTTTTTGCTAGTAAGCAAGTGGCTTGTTGAGGACCTGTTGAGAAATCAACAATGTACAAATCCCCTCTTCTTACACCTTCGAAGACTTTGGATCTGTCAGACTCCATGATGACTACACATCTATATCTACCAAAGATAACAATCATATCAAGATCACAAAGCATCGAGACTGACATGAGGTGAAAACCAAGGGATTCAACAAGCATCACTTTGTCCATATGCCTATCCTTGGAAATAGCTACTTTGCCAAGTCCCAATACCTTGCTTTTACCTTTGTCAGCATATGTGATTTGCTTCAGAGGTGATGGAGTTAGTGGCATATTCATTAGTAAGCTTTTATCACCAGTCATGTGATGTGTGCAGCCACTATCGAGAACCCACTCAGTATTTTTGGGTTTGTCATCCTGCAGATGAATTAGTACAGCTTACCATCTCATATGCTTCAGATTTGAAGAATATGATACTAATTTCATCAGTAATTTCACCATAACAGAAATGTAAGGACGTGTGAAATATTTCTATTTCATCAATTATTAGCTTGCGTCCTATCAAGCATTTCCTCAGGTCTCCAGCAAATTCTTCAGATGATGATTTTCATCTGGAGACCTGACCTGCAGAAGTGATTAGTTCGATTTCTTCACCACCCACATCTGAAGGGGTGGTAAAGCGTTCATCATCCTGCGAGCACCATAAGAGAAAGGTCGCATTGAAGCTAATGCACTTCTCTTAACAGTAGGGGGATCAAAGTAATCATATGAATATGCAGAGAACTGGTTTGAGGATTTATGAACATAATGATTTGAGGAGTAACACTCATATTCATATTCCTTGTAGTTTCCCTGCATGTTAGACACATAAGCATGGGTACGAGCATTGTTTTGACCAGTTGAGGACTTTGATCCTCTTGTAGACTTTGGTCCTCCTGAGGAATTTGATCTGGGGTTCACATTCTTCAGTGGTGGTGTCATGAGGACATTCACCTGAAGATTTTCAACACAACTTTTGGGAACCCAAATTTTCCTCAGAGGAGGGCCATTCCTACAGTTAGTTCAACATATCGAGCAAATACTTCACCAGATTGATTTTTGAACAGTTTATAGTTGGAATCAAATGATTCATCTGAGGAATAGGATAATTCACATGAGAAGCCAGTTAGATTAGATGGATCAAAAGGAGGCCCAGTAGCAGCAACCCATGAGGTTTTGGGATACTGCTCAGGTTTCCAATAAGATCCATCAGCATTTAATTTCCTCTCAAAGGCAATTCCTTCTTTCCTCGGGTTCCTATTCAAGATCTGCTTTTTGAGCACATCACAAAGGGTTTGATGTCCTTTGAGGCTTTTGTACATGCCTGTCACGTACAATTCCTTCAACCCTGCATTTTCATCAGTAACATTTGTGTTTTCCTCAAGTGAGGAAATAGACACAACAGGTGCAGTTGAAGAATTTGTAGCAATGGTAGCATTTGATGATTCTGGTGAGGAATTAGCAGTTTCGGGTTCAATGCATTTAAGACATGGAGGAATAAAATCAACTTGACTAGCGCCGATCTGCTGAGCTAGCAATGAATCATTTTCCATACGAAGATCATCATGAGACATTCTCAGCTTCTCAAGATCAAGCTTTCTTTGAAGAAATTCTTAGGAAAGCTTCTCATGATCAGTGAGGAGTGTATCATAACGATCCTGAAGATTATCAAATCTAGACTGAAGACTTCCTATGTCATGAGTGAGGATTTGGTTCAGGTTCATTTCATCATTCGACAGATCATCACTTTTGTCTAGAAGTTTCTGAAGCTTTTCCAGAGCAGTTTGTTGTTTAGTGGCAATGATAGAAAGTTTACTATAACTGGGTTTCTTATAATCACTATGGTCATAGTCAGTTGAATCAGAGGAGGAGGCATTATTTGATACCTTTGAACCTTTTGCCATGAAGCAATAGGTTGGAGCGATGTCATCAGCATAGTCATCAGTATGGATGGTGCAATCATTTTCTTCAAGATTGAAGATTGACTTGCTGACGAAAGTTGTTGCTAGTGCAAGACTGGCCTGTCCGGATTCTGAGTCTTCATGAGAACCCTCTTCTTCATCACATTCTTCTGATTCTGCCTCGGAGTCCATTTCCTTGCCAATAAGTGCCCGAGCCTTTCTGAAACTAGTCTTCTTGTGCGATGAGGGCTTTGAAGATGAGGATTTTGAAGATTTCTTCTTCTTCTTCAAGTCATCAGAACTATCATCCTTGTATTTCTTCTTCTTTGATTCCTTTCCCCAGCGGGGACAATCAGCAATGTAATGACTTGATTTCTTGCACTTCTGACAGGTTCGTTTCTTGTAGTCCTCAGATGCAGATTCTGATTTCCTCATATCTCTTCTTGATGATTTAACGAACTGGCCTCGTTGTGTAAATCTCTGGAATTTCCTCACAAGCATTGCAAGCTCCTGTCCAAATTCTTCAGGGTCACAACTGCTGTCATCTGTGTCTTCTTCTTCAGATGAGGAAATTGCTCTAGCCTTCAGTGCACGTGGTCTGGAATAGCTTTGTCCATATAGATATCTCTTTTCTTCCAGCTAGAATTCATGAGTATTTAGCCTTTCAAGGATATCAGCTGGATCCAACATCTTGTAGTCTAGTCTTTCTTGAATCATCAGAACTAAAGTATCAAATGAAGAATCCAGAGATCTCAGCAGTTTCTTCACAACTTCGTGATCAGTGATGTCTCGAGCTCCTAGTGCTTGCAGTTCATTTGATATGTCAGTGAGGCGATCAAAGGTGTCTTGGCAGCTTTCATTGTCATGTCTCTTGAAGCGATTGAAGAGATTGCGAAGAATATCAACACGAGAGTCACGCTGGATTCATACTCCTTCATTTACCTTGCACAGTCTCTCCCAGATCAGTGTTGCAGAGCCCAAAGCACTTACTCTTCCAAACTGGCCAGGGCTCAGATGACCACAGATGATGTTCTTCGCTTGAGAATCGAGTTGCTTGAATTTCTTCACATCAGCAGCAGTGACACTGGCAGAGATAATGGGGACACCATTTTCCACAATATACCAGAGATCATTATCAATAGCTTGTGAATGCATTTGCATTTTGTTCTTCCAGAAAGGAAAGTTCTTTCCTTCGTAGGTAGGACATGCTGCAGTCACCTTAAACATGCCTGCAGTCGACATAACTAAAACTCTAGGTGGTTAAACCAAAATCACACGGAACAAGGGAGTACCTTGCTCTCATACCAATTGAAAGTGCGTTATATCGACTAGGGGGGGGTGAATAGGAGATTTTTAGAATTTCATCACTGAGGAAATTCCTTTTGAGGAAATTCCTCACTGATGACTAATTTACAGCGGAAACAGTAAAGGATCAGACGTGCAAACGTTCACAACAGCAGTATTTCAGAGTGAAGAATGTGAAAACAGATGGCACAGTAAGCAGGCACGCAGAATACAGATGATGATTAACTATCGTGAAGAATTTGAGGTTGAGAAAATTCAGAGAAAGTCTTCAGCAAATTCTTCAAACAGTCACACTGAAAGTCATCAACACACAATACAAGGAAAGTAAAGAGTTGAGGAATTAGAACCCGTTTCTCAGTGAGTACAGTTGTTGATGACCCAGTTCCAACTACTGTGACAGTTGTACATCTAGTTTGGAGCAGCTTAGTATTGAAACCAAAGGACACCCAGTCCCGGGACACACAGTCCCTACCGTATTCTCCTTGAGCTAAGGACACACAGTCCTCGCCCAACACTCGTGGTAAGTCTTCAGGGCAAACTTCCAAACCCTCACAAACTTGGTCACCCGGCGATCCACAATTGACTGCTGGATTGCTCTAGACCATGACGCCTAACCGTCTGGAGGATGCACAGTCCTCAAAGGTAAAAGGCTTCAGTCCCACACAGGAACAACTTCTTCAGTGATGCTCAATCACTAGGTTTGGTTTGTGGTTTCGGTGTATGGGGTATTTCCTCACTAATGAATTACTCTCGAAGGCTCTGAGGAATTTGGGTTGCTCTTATGACAAGTGTCAGTTTCTAATGGAGCAGCCAACCAACTAGTGGTTGTGGGGGGGGTGGCTATTTATAGCCTGGGAGCATCCCGACATGATTTGACACTAATGCCCTTAAATAATATGACCGTTGGAGTGGATACGACCAGTGACTTGGCGTGGCTATCGAAACGGTCGGAACCCTCAACTTTGAGAGTCCTCATGTCACTCATATTCCTCACTTGAGGCTTTTGGTAGGATTAGGCTTGGGTTGAGTATCATGAGGAAATCCATTCCATAGTGTTACTTTGAGCCCCTTTAACAGTACGGTGTTCCTATTCATCAAATGCGAAGAAAGTAAAACAGAAAACGTAAATCTTCATGCTTCAATTTCTTCAGAATGATTTTCTTCAGGAGCCACCGGTCTTCTCAATATCAGTATCTTCATGGGGAATATCAATTTCATCGCATATTCCTCGCGATTCATTTCTTCAGCTTCAGACCAATTTCTTCAACCGAAGATATACATTTTTAGGGGTCGATATTCTTCAAATATCTCAAACTCCTCAATGACTTATAGATCCTGTGTATACTCATAAACACATTAGATACTTAACCTATAAGTCTTCAAACCACCAAAATCACTAAGGGGTACTAGATGCACTTACAGAGTTGGGTGCCCACAAGCCCCCTAGGCATGGCCAGGGGGGTGGCCGCGGCTAGCAGGCTTGTGGCCTCCTGCAGGCACCCCTCTGGCACTTCTTAGGCCCAGTATTTTTTATAATTCACAAAAAAATCCTCGTTGATTTTTACGGAGTTTGGAGTTGCGCAGAATAGGTATCTCAAACTTGCTCCACTTTCAGGCCAGAATTGCAGCTGCCGGCATTCTCCCTCTTCATGTAAACCTTGCAAAATAAGAGAGAAAAGGCATAAGTGTTGTACCGTGAAGTGAAATAACAGCCCAAGAAGCGATAAATATCAACATGAAAACATGATGCAAAATGGACGTATCAACTCCCCCAAGCTTAGACCTCGCTTGTCCTCAAGCGAAAGCCTAGCTCAATAAATATGTCCACATGTTTAGGGAGAGAGTTGTGGACAAAAGAAGATACAAACATGCATGCATCATGATCATGATCACAACAGCAATACCAACATATAATCTGTCATGCTAAAGTGATAATTCCTTCACAAAGTAACAACCGATAGCCTTTAGTCATGGAAGCAATTGCAATTTATCACAACATTAGAAAGAGTCAAATAAGAGCTTGTAAAGCAAATCCACATACTCAATCATCCTTTCGTTCTCTACAATTGCTACAACTCACGTAGTACTCATGAGATCAAATTTTCAGCTGGACACAGAGAAAGATAGGGGCTTATAGTTTTGCCTCCCAACTGCTTACCTCAAGGGTAATGTCAACAATAATAATTCATGAATACTTACCTCCAAGTTGACATAAGAACATAGATCTTTCCCAAGCATATGACGTTAGCCAAGATAAAGGCGAAACAAGGAATTGGTGAAGATCACCATAACTCTTTCAAGGGCAAAAAGTAAAGGTACAAGATAGGCCCTTCGCAGAGGGAAGCAGAGGTTGTCATGCGCTTTTGAGGTTTGTATGCGTATCCTCTTAGTGCGGAGGAACGTCACTTTATATTGCCTCCTGTGATAAAGAACTTTATTATGCAGTCTGTCGCTTTTATGTCTTCCTCATCACAGGTTCGTACAAAGCTTATTTTCCACACACTAATAGATCATACATATTAGGGAGCAATTTTTATTGCTTCCACCGATGACAACTTACTTGAGGGATCTTATTCAATCCATAGGTAGGTATGGTGGACTCTCATGACAAAACTGGGTTGGAGGTTTATGGATGCACTAGTAGTATCCCTACTTAGTGCGGGAGGTTTGGCTAATATGAGATGGAATCAATCGTCACATGCTAAGGGATCTCTAATCATATAACATTGTTTGGAACCTAGCAAACACAATTCATTATGTTGTCTTCCTTGTCCAACATCTACTTCTAGGCATGCAATAGTTTAGTGAGTGTTCACAATTATAGATGGTGTCAAAGATGATATATTTATATGTGAACCTCTCCTTCTTTATCACTTCCTATTAATTGCAACAATGACCAAGGTCTACATTTGTCTACCCTCAACAAGTTTCAATCATCATTCTTTTTATATGTGAAGCCATCACTTCCCATAAGATCATTACATGATCTTTCATGCTTTTGCTCTTTTCTCAATATTTTGATCATGGCAAGAGGCAAAGCCCTTCAACTAAGACACTCTTTATTATATGGCTCACGAGCTCGAATACATCGGGGGTGACACAAAGCAAAACTCAAGACTAAAACACTAAGACTTTTATTCTACTAGAGAAAGAGAAAACTGAAAAGGACTAAACTAAAACAAAGGTAAATGCAAGAGATGTGATGGTGATACGATACCGGGGCAACTCCCCCAAGCTTGGCACAAGCCAAGGGGATTGCCCATGCCCATGCTCAGTTGTCTTCCTTTGGAGGTGATGGTGGAGGAGTTGTTGCAATCTTTGATTCCAAGAGGGCCATTAATCTTTGATTTATACCTTGGAGATCTGTGATATGTTTCTCTAGCAAAACAACTTCGCGAGTGAGATAAGTATTGCGAGCATGAGTTGTTTCACAAAACCTCAAGAGTTCAATCAAGGATGGAGACAGTAGGTGGAGGTAGGGTTGGAGGAAAGCCACTTCTTCAACTTCTTCCTTGTTGAGCACATATTGCACTTCATCCCACACCTGATTCTTCTCCTTGGTTTTGCCCTTGGTTTCTTTAGGTAGCCTTTCCTTAGCCTCCATGACCTCCATCCTTTTCAGATCAGCACTTACTTCTCCATAAACTTGAGGGAGATTGTTCTCCCCCACAGATTCCTGAGACGACATCTTGCTCTTAATCTGCGACAAAAAACAGGCTTGAAACGAAAACAAAGAAATCTGCGTGATACAAAGATCAGACCTTACGAGAGAATATATAATGATTTTTTCCAGACCAGAATGAGTACTCCGCACGAAAACGGAGTCCGGGAGGCACACGAGGTGGCCACAACCCCCTAGGTGTGGCCAGGGGGTGGGCCCGCGCCTGGCAAGCTTGTCGCCTCCTCGCGCGCTTTCCGAACTACTCCAATTTTTGTATTTTTTCAAATATTCCAAAACGAAGAAAAATTCCTACTGGAAAAGTTTTGGAGTCCGTTTTCTTACCGAATCACATACCTCTTCGTTTTCGGTGTCTGAAATAGGCTGATAAATATCCCTTAGGTATTCTTCCGGAGTTATTGTATTGATAATATTGCTTTCAACATTTATGGGAGTACCTGAGATATAACGCTTGATTCTCTGCCCATTTACAACTCTCGGACAATTACCTTCCGTGTTGTTGATCTTGATAGCACCAAAACGATATACTTCCTCAACAACATAGGGACCTTCCCATTTAGAGAGAAGTTTGCCCGCAAAGAATCTTAAACGAGATTTATATAGCAAGACATAATCACCTACATTGAACTCACGCTTTTGTATCCTCTTATCGTGCCACCTCTTAACCTTCTCTTTGAACAACTTGGCATTCTCATATGCCTGAGTTCTCCATTCATCAAGCGAGCTAATGTCAAATAACCTCTTCTCACCAGCAAGTTTGAAATAAAAGTTGAGCTCTTTGATTGCCCAATAAGCTTTATCTCTAGCTCAAGAGGTAAGTGACATGCTTTACCGTACACCATTTTGTATGGAGACATGCCCATGGGATTCTTATAGGCAGTTCTATAAGCCCACAGTGCATCATCGAGCTTCTTAGACCAATTGTTTCTAGACCTGTTGACAGTCTTTTGCAGAATTAGTTTAATCTCTCTTTTGCTTAGCTCTACTTGACCACTGGACTGAGGGTGATAGGGGGACGCAATTCTATGGTTGACATCGTACTTAGCAAGCGTTTTACGGAAAGCACCATGAATGAAATGTGAACCACCATCAGTCATTAGATATCTAGGGACTCCAAATCTAGGGAAAATAACTTATTTAAGCATCCTGATAGAGGTGTTGTGATCAACACTACTAGTGGGGATAGCTTCTACCCACTTAGTGACGTAATCAACAGCAACTAGGATATGAGTATACCAGTTGGATTTTGGAAAAGGTCCCATATAATCAAAGCCCCAGACATTAAATGGTTCAATGAGAAGTGAATAGTTCATAGGCATTTCCTGACGTTTACCGATATTACCTATTCTTTGACATTCGCCACAAGACAAGACAAACTTATGGGCATCCTTGAAGAGAGTGGGCCAACAGAAACCTGATTGCAATACCTTGTGTGCAGTTCTATCTCCCGCATGGTGTCCTCCGTAGGCCTCAGAGTGACACTTCTGTAGGATCTGTCCCTGTTCATGTTCAGGTACACAACGTCTAATAACACAATCTACTCCTTCCTTATAAAGGTGGGGATCATCCCAAAAGTAATGTCTCAAGTCAAAGAAGAATTTCTTCTTTTGCTGGTATGTGAAACTAGGTGGTATATATTTGGCAACGATATAGTTTGCATAATCAGCATACCACGGTGCACTACGTGAAGTATTGAGGACATTCAGTTTCTCATCGGGGAAGCTATTATCAATAGGTTGTGGGTCATCAAGAACGTTCTCCAACCTAGACAAGTTATCTGCTACTGGGTTATCATCACCCTTCCCGTCGACAACGTGCAAATAAAATTCTTGTAGATGGAGAACCCACCTGATAAGTCTAGGTTTAGCGTCCTTCTTCTCCATGAGGTACTTAATAGGAGCGTGATCAGTGTGAATAGTGACTTTGGAATCAACTATGTAAGACCTGAAATTTTCACATGAAAACACGACTGCTAACAATTCCTTTTTCGTAGTGGCATAGTTTCTTTGGGCACTGTCTAGAGTTTTACTAGCATAGTGAATAACATTCAACTTCTTATCAACTCTTTGCCCTAGGACAACACCAACAGCATAATCACTAGCATCACACATGATTTCAAAAGGTAAGTTCCAATCAGGTAGTTGAACAATAGGTGCAGTTATCAAGGCCTTCTTAAGTATTTCAAAGGCTTCCTCACAATCATCGTCAAAAACAAAAGGAATGTCCTTTTGCAAGAGATTGGTAAGAGGCCTAGAAATCTTAGAGAAGTCTTTAATGAACCTTCTACAGAAACCAGCATGACCAAGGAAACTTCTTATACCTTTGATATATGTGCGGTATGGCATTTTCTCGATTGCATCAACCTTAGCCTTATCGACTTCAATACCTCTTTCAGAAATTTTATGTCCTAAAACGATGCCTTCATTAACCATAAAGTGGCACTTCCCAATTCAAGACAAGATTGGTATCTTTACATCTCTGCAAGACCCGATCAAGGTTGCTGAGGCAATCATCAAAAGAAGACCCATAAACAGAGAAGTCATCCATGAAAACCTCAACAATCTTTTCACAAAAGTCAGAGAATATAGCCATCATACATCTTTGAAAGGTGGCAGGTGCATTGCATAAGCCAAAAGGCATACGTCTATAAGCAAAGGTACCGAAAGGGCATGTGAAAGTGGTTTTCTCCTCATCAGATGGTGCAACTGGTATTTGGGAGAAACCAGAATAACCGTCTAGAAAGCAGAAGTGTGTGTGTTTAGACAATCTTTCTAGCATTTGGTCGATAAAAGGCAAAGGGTAATGATCTTTTCTAGTGGCTTTATTCAATTTCCTGAAATCGATCACCATCCTATAGCCAGTAATAATCCTTTGTGGGATCAATTCATCCTTATCATTAGAGACAACGGTAATACCTCCCTTCTTAGGGACGCAATGCACTGTACTCACCCAATCAATATAAGCAACATGATAGATAATACCCGCTTCCAGGAGCTTTAGTATTTCTTTTCTTACTACCTCTTTCATCTTAGGATTTAATCTCCTTTGATGATCAGCAACTGGTTTGAAATCAGGATCGGTTTTAATCTTGTGTTGGCATAGAGTGGGACTAATGCCCTTAATATCATCAAGAGTATATCCAATAGCAGCACGGTGCTTCCTCAGAGTTTTTAGTAACTTCTTTTCTTCATGCTCCTAGATGCTAGCACTAATAATAACATGATATATCTCTTTTTCATCAAGATAAGCATACTTAAGAGTATCAGGCAACTGTTTAAGCTCGAACACGGGATCACCCTTTGGTGGAGGTGGATCCCCAAGCAGTTCAACAGGCAAGTTATTCTTAAGAATAGGATATTGTTCTAAGACAACTCTATCTATCTCATCCCTTTCATCCATATGCATATCATTTTCATGCTCAAGCAAGTATTGCTCTAAGGGATCAGTAGGAGGCACATCAATAGAAGCTAAGGCAATAGTTTCATCCTTACTAGGAAACTCCTTTTCATGAGGTTGTCTACCAAACTTGGAGAAATTGAACTCATGTGACACACCTTCAAAGCCAAAAGTGACAGTTTGCTTCTCACAGTCAATTTGAGCATTGACAGTATTCAGAAAAGGTCTGCCAAATATGATGGGACAAAAGCTATCTTGTGCGGTAGCAAGAACGAGGAAATCAGCAGGATACTTCGTTTTACCACACAAGACTTCAACATCCCTAATAATTCCCACATGGCAGATAGTATCTCTATTGGCAAGCTGAATAGTGACACCAATAGGCTCTATCTCAATAGGTGCAATCTCGTCTTTGATTTCATCATATAAGGATTGAGGTATTGCACTAACACTAGCACCCACATCACATAAACCATGATAACAATGATCTCCTATCTTAACAGAAACAACAGGCGTGCCAACAACAGGCCTATGTTTGTCTCTAGCGTGAGGTTTAGCACTTCTAGTAGCATCTTTACAGAAGTGAATATTATGTCCCTCAACATCGTCGGACAGAAGATCTTTGATAATAGAAATGCTAGGTTCAACTCTAATTTGCTCAGGGGGTGTAGGTGTTCTAATGTAGCCTCTACGTATCACAGTTGAAGCTTTAGAATGATCCTTTATCCTAACAGGGAAAGGTGGTTTCGCAATGTAAGCAGTGGGAACAACAGGATCATTATAGGTAGTGACTCTCTCTTCAACTAGACTGGGTTTAACTACATTGACTTCTAAAGGAGGATGATATTTAAACCACTTCTCTTTGGGGAGATCAATATGAGCAGCAAATGATTCACACAATGAAGCTACTATCTCAGAGTCAAGTACATACTTAGCGCTAAAGTCACAAAAAGTATTTGTTTGAACAAAGGATTTAACACAATCAAACTTGAAATTCATACTTGACTCCTTACCTTCTTCAAGCTCCCAATCTTCAGAGTTGCATTTAATTCTCTCCAATAAATTCCATCTGAAGTCAATATCTCTCTTCATAAAAGAACCGGTACAAGAAGTGTCAAGCATGGTGCGATCATCATGACAAAGTCGAGCATAGAAGTTCTGAATGATAATTTCTCTCGAGAGCTCATGATTGGGGAATGAATATAACATTCATTTAAGCCTCCCCCAAGCTTGAGCGATGCTTTCTCTATCATGAGGCCAAAATTTATAAATATAATTCCGATCACGATGTACTAAATGCATAGGATAAAACTTTTGATGAGATTCCAATTTCTACCGATTGTAGTCCCATGATCCAGAATCATCACATAGCCTATACCATGTCAACGCCTTATCCTTCAAAGATAAAGGAAAGACCTTCTTCTTGACCTCATCCTCGGGAAAACCTGCAAGCTTAAATAAACAACAAACTTCATCTACATATATTAGATGCAAGTCTGGATGTGATGTTCCATCTCTTGTAAAAGGATTAGCCAGCAGTTTCTCAAGCATACCCGAAGGAAATTCAAAGCAAATAATTTCAGTAGGTGCAGCAGGTTGAGGAACAACTCTATGTGCTTCCGTTCGAGGTGAAGATACCCCGAACAAGCCCCTCAAAGGATTAGTTTCCATAGTGACAAGTGACAATAAATTTCAGCACACTACATGAATGTCTCCTTACCAATTTCCACTTACCAAAGGCGCTTCACTCCCCGGCAATGGAGCCAGGAAAGAGTCTTTATGACCCACAAGTATAGGGGATCAATCGTAGCCCTTTCTATAAGTAAGTGTGTCGAACCCAACGAGGAGCAGAAGGATCTGACAAGTGGTTTTCAGCAAGGTAAAATCTGCAAGTACTGAAATTATCGGTAACACGTGATTGTGTGGTGAGATGATTCATAGCAAGCAACAAGTAACAAAAGTAACAATGGTGCAGCAAAGTGGCCCAATCTCTTTTGTAGCAAGGGACAAGCCTGGACAAAATCTTATAGGAGGAAAAACGCTCCCGAGGACACACAGGAATTTCTGTCATGCTAGTTTTCATCATGTCCATATGATTCGCGTTCTTTACTTTGATAGTTTGATATGTGGGTGGACCGGCGCTTGGGTACTTCCCTTACTTGGACAAGCATCCCACTTATGATTGACCCCTCTCGCAAGCATCCACAACTACGAAAGAAGAATTAAGACAAAGTCTAACCATAGCATTAAACTAGTGGATCCAAATCAGCCCCTTACGAAGCAACGCATAAACTAGGGTTTAAGGTTGTGTCACTCTAGAAACCCATCATCTACTTACTACTTCCCAATGCTTTCCTCTAGGCCCAAATAATGGTGCAGTGTTATGTAGTCGACGTTCACATAACACCACTAGAGGAAAAACAACATACAACACATCAAAATATCGAACGAATACCAAATTCACATGACTACTATTAGCATGACTTATCCCATGTCCTCAGGAACAAAAGTAACTGCTCACAAAGCATAATCATATTCATGACCAAAGAGGTAATGAGTAGCATCAAGGATCTGAACATAAACTCTTCCACCAAGTAATCCAACTAGCATCAACTACAAAGATTATTTAACACTACTAGCAACCTTACAAGTACCAATCGGAGTCGCGAGACGGAGCTTGGTTACAAGTGATGAACTAGGGTTTGGAGATGAGATGGTGCTGATGAAGATGTTGATGGTGATGAGACCCCTCCGATGAGAGGAGTGTTGGTGATGACGAGGCGACGATTTCCCCCTCCGGGAGGGAAGTTTCCCCGGCAGGATCGTCCTGCCGGAGCTCTAGATTGGTTCTTCTCAAGTTGCTCCTCGTGGCGGCGGCGAATCCACGAAAAAGCGTCCTCCTGATTTTTTTTCCGGACGAAACCCTTCTTGTAGCCAAAGGGGGAGCCAGAGGGCCAGCTGGGTGCCCACAAGCCCCTTAGGCGCGACCAAGGGGGTGGCCACGCCTAGCAGGCTTGTGGCCACCTGCTGGCGCCCCTCTGGCACTTCTTCGTCCCAGTATTTTTTATAATTCCCGAAAAAATCCTCGTTGATTTTTACGGTGTTTGGAGTTGCGCAGAATAGGTATCTCAAACTTGCTCCACTTTCAGGCCAGAATTCCAGCTGCCGGCATTCTCCCTCTTCATGTAAACCTTGCAAAATAAGAGAGAAAAGGCATAAGTATTGTACCGTGAAGTGAAATAACAAACCAAGAAGCGATAAATATCAACATGAAAACATGATGCAAAATGGACGTATCAATTGTCATTGTCAATCACTCCTCCATGTCGGCGCCCCAATCTTCACAGTCAGAGATGAATGACCCAAGCTTGTTGAAAGGATTCAGGTCCAGACGCTGAGCGCGTAGCAGTTCTCAGACATTCTCCCACCTCATTGGCCCATGGAAGAACATCCCTGTTTGTTCGGCGACCTCCTTCATGATCACTTGGCAAAGTTCAAATTGTATGTGATAAAACTCAGCTCGGATGTGATGATCCGATGTCCTTCCTATGCTTGTGGCCCAGTTGACAATCTCGACATCGTTGGAGGTAGCTGACAATCGAAGGCGTTGCTTATCCATTTTGTACTCGATCATGTGATGCATGAGGTAGAATCCATCAGCCTTACTACTGTTTGGTCGCTGGATGCAGCAGAAGTCGGACTTATGGCCGAAAGCCGGCGCTTGATTCCTGTACTTTTTCACCTGGATATATCCACGAGTAAGGTTGAAGGTTAAAATGGCACTGTCAAGAACACTCTTTATGTGTGTGTAATCCATTTTCTTGATGTTCTTAGCCGAGTCCAAGTACAGAGCATGTGAGTATTGTGGGTACAGAGAGATGAGGACGGTGCCCCCCATTGGGCAAAATAAGTACGTCTCAAATTAGCCTCCATGCTTGCAAATGAATGATCAAAACTTACGAAAGGATATCCACAGATGACTTTTTGTGTGATGATAAGGAAGGAGAATTATTTCCTTTTCCTTATTAGCGATCATGAAATTACTGATGTACTTGCTCGCATAGTCACGGTGCTCTTTGCAGACTGCCAAGAAGCTCTCGTGCATATAGTGCGGGTCCGTGACATAGATATTTTCTATGTTCTCGTGCCTGGTGATGTACTTGAGATACAACGCATACATGCGGATGAATTGAAAATCCAACTTGGTCATGTGGAACATGTCGTAGATGTAGTCAAATTGTAGGATGAACTTATCCGCGGGCCATCTATCAACGTATTACATTGCACCCGAAACCTGAGCCGCGTAAAGCGGGTATCCTGGTTTTTCCATGCTGAGAAGTATTTTCTCTATGGCCAACACATCATCATGAAGTCTCCTTAGATCATTTTTCAGTATGTTCTCTAGCGCTTTTCGAGGTAGGATCGGGTGGCCGACGACATGGAAACGCTCCACACCTACGACAGGTATTCTGTCTACCTCTCGGGGCTTTAGAGGCGATTAGCTTCTTGAAGCAGCTCTCGCGCCTTTAGAGCCTTTCTTGTCCGGTCTCCTCCTTCGCTTCTTGGCGGGTGGCGGTAGTGAGCCCACTGTACCTTTCCTAACCACCCCTAGCGTTGTCAGGATAATTACTAGTGGATGGCCCCCATGTTGTTCTTGCTAGGTAGAGGCGGCATCTGGAGGCGTCCCTTGTGAGGATCACATGAAGAGAGACTTTTTGCAATCAGCCGTAGGACGTTCTGGCTCCGGCAAATCAGGCATCATCAAGTCATATCCAAGCTCATAGCCCGAGTCATAGTCCCGAGCATCGTCATAGCCCGTATTGATATACTGGTTAGGGTCATCAGCATCCTCCTCCATGACATCATTAGGATTTGCTTCTTCGACGGGGGCGACGTCATCTGGCACTAATGGAGGCTCTCCCTTGCCGCGTCGTCTGCCATCAACCACCACGACAGGTGCAGATAATTGGGTAGGTGGGGTTGTGTTCATACCTTGTTGAGGAGTTGTCGTTGGTGTGCTACTGGGCGCCTCGACACGAAGGTGAGTTTTCGGCCAAGGCAAGATCCAGCTCTTGCATGCGCCAATCTTTTTGGGGGTCTCTTCGTCATCGTCTGGTGCCAGAAGAGGCAAATCCTTGAAGCTTGGTAAGACACTGGTCACACAAACTTTGAAGACGCCATGGGGAATCTGTCGGTTGTGGAGCATGCGGTCCTTCGACTTCATGATCATTGCCTTTCCCACATCCACCTTCTGGCCGTTGATATCGTACAGTAGGGTGCACGCGGTTTCGTTAGCCTGCGAAGACATGGCTACGACGTCAGAAATCCGAAAGGCAATTGAAATGGAAGACTACAGATATGCTCGTGAAGAGTGAATGACGCATAATTACGATGATGTCATCATGCTCGGTCAAAGAGAAAGCTCCGCCGATCACGCCAGAGACGGAGGATGGGATGCTATGAACCGGAGCGAGACCAGGTACGGGAGCATGTGCGGTTGCGTGAGCAGGTGCTGGTGGTGGGATGTTCACCGAATTGCTCCCGACAAAGCTGAGAAGGGGAACGTCCTCTGGCCCTTTTTCTCGGTTCCTCTTCGACCAATCAAAAACTGCTGGAACTAAGTTGACCGAGCTAGCTGCCACAGCTGCATTGACCCTATCTTCGACTACCTTGACCAACTCTTCTTTGATCTCAGCTTGCCTCTTATCAACCGCAAGCGCGACCTTCTCATTGATGGTCAGTTGAGTAAGCATCCATCTGTGCCTTTTTTCCTCCGAATTCTCGTGGTAGCACTTCTTCCACGAGGCGCCATCTCCGATGCGTGCACACCTCCATAGGACATAGGTTTGTCCATCGAGACATTTTTCAGTATGTTTAGGGCCCGGTTGAACGGGTTGTCCCACTTGGGCCTCGCCGACAACTGACATGACTCGTCGCTTTCGGCTGCCTTTTGGTCCTGCTCTTTCAACAAAAGGAACGTGTATGGTTAATTAATATGAGGTGGTTATACAAGAATTATCACTAGTCTCATGAACTCCCTCATGTTCGAGTCAGTGTAAAAGTTCTTATAGACGGGCGCCCACTTGTGCCGGGCCCTGATCCAGTCACGCTCCTGCGGGTCGGTGAACTACGCCAAGGGGTCTAGGATTCCATGACTTACACATCCAACGTCCTCCTTGGACCATACGTGCATCTTCCCCTTGTAACCACAACTTTCGAGGTGGTGGTCAGGCATGTTCCTCGCCTGGAGCTCCTTCATTTTCTATGACTTTTTCTGGACTTCTTCTGTAGCGCCAGTCTCCTTTAATTTTTTCGAAGTCCTCTCCTGTTAGTGTCAGATTGTGAGCATGAATCTTGGGCCACGGTTCATTCTTCACAATCACTTTTTCACCCTTACTTTCAGGCAGACAAGGAATTGGTGAACATCACCATTGCCTTGCTATTTATCTTTATCATGGGTTCGTCATCCCACAGAAGTTTTTTTTCCAGTCCGCCCGGGGAACAAGAACCTATTGTGCAACTTCGTTAGGAGCGTGTGCTCCATAGGTGGTATCGGCCTTAACTTTATGTCGTTGATGTTGTCGGTTTCCGTCAAGATGCATCCTAGTTGATTACCGTAGCACTTGCGCGCTTCCTCCGGTGCCGTTGGCTCTAATTTCGTGGGGTGCATCGTCGTGACCACAATTTTTCTGGTGCCGAGCTCGTTTGGTTTTCTTGCCCTCTTCGACTTCGGTCCTTCACCAGCTACGTGAGCATCATCGCTGGTGTTGGTGCTGGTGCCACTGTCGCTGCGTGTGCGAGTGTGAGTGTAGGGGTTGTCTCACTGCCACCCTGCATCCGCATCTCGTGTTCGTCCAGGTAATTGAAATAAAGATTTGCTTCCTCAAAATGGTCTTCTTCCAAGCGACCAGAACCCCCGGCTTCGTCGTGGCTAGACATATTAATTTCCTACGAGTATTTAATTATAATAGTTTAAATCTAGGCTGAGTAACATGAATAATAAAAAGGGGCGTATATTTGGTCAGAATGTTGATTCATTCCCCTTTCCGGCAATTCTCGGGCACTCAATATGTCCTAGTTTCTAGCACAAGTCATGCCGAAATTCACAGAAATTTTCGGCATGAACTTTGCTAAAAAAAGTGGACATATGGAGCGCTTGAAATTTACTGGAAGAGAAATGAATCAACATTCTGGCAAAACATAAGCCACTCTGACATTCCGGGCAAACATAGCAAGCAAAAGTGAGAATTAACACAAACTTAGCAAGCACAATATAACACCCTCTATTTAACTCTCCCGACTGAATTCACTTATCTCAAAATTAGGACCAATTAATTTTTTGTGAATGCTTGTGATGCTTGATGTGATGTTTGCTTGCTTGCCTATTGCTTGTGTTTGAATCCAATGCTCCTGCTACTCTCCAAACTCAGCTCCTTGACCCAAACCCTTGCCTAATGATCATGCCATGTGTGTAGGACCAAAAACTATTTTTACCAAATATTATTTTCCCCAAAAAACATTTCCTTGATTTAAGCTTTCAAAACCCGTGAGTTGGGATTTGTACTACAAGTCCTCAGATTAGGGAAGTTATTTTTCACCAAATGTTTCATTCAAAACCCATTATCAAAGTTACTTCCCAAAACCACAATATTATTATTTTAAAAGTTATTTTACTATTTTATTTAAATGCCTTCCCGCGAGGCCAGAAATGGTCCCTTATGAAGGA
The DNA here is from genome assembly GCF_904849725.1 of Hordeum vulgare subsp. vulgare. Classification (NCBI taxonomy): domain Eukaryota; kingdom Viridiplantae; phylum Streptophyta; class Magnoliopsida; order Poales; family Poaceae; genus Hordeum; species Hordeum vulgare. The sequence goes on from NC_058521.1 coordinate 371,666,091, forward strand.
AAGTTAGTTTATTGCTTTCAAAATATTTGAGAAAACTTTAAGGAAACTTAGTGGACATATATATTCCGTATATATGAGTTTCAATACATGGTCATGTTCAAGATACTGGGCAAAACCCTTCAAAACCCTTCCTGCCTATTTCAAGCTTTTGGAATATTTCTACAATAAATATTCTCCGTAAATTCCTATAAAAATCTAGCATGTCACATATGATATATGTGATTACCTTGGCAAGTTTCATGTCAATCCAAGTTGATTTGATTCACTTAATTATTCTAAAACCCTATGTGCCTAGATCCAAATTTGAGCAACTCTACATGGCCAAGTGTCTCCAATTGTGCTCAAATTTGGTGGCATGTTCTGATACTCCAATAATGCATCCACACCAAGTGGTGCAACAAGGAGAATAGATGAACTTGTCCCAAGCCTCCCAAAACCCTCTGTGTTGAGTTCTAATTTTGGGAAACTTTACATTATAAAGTGTTAGAACATATTTCTCCATATGTGGTTTTGGTAATTGATGACAATCCCTATGGACTAATGGTTGCCTTAAGTTATATTCGAAGGATTTGTCCATAGGCACTTCTTGAAGTCCATCTGTTGGTGTCAAGGAGTTTATATGATGACCAAGGTGGTATTCAAGGTATTATCCAAAGATTTGTCATGAAGAAACAAGGTTGATCAAGACTAAGCAAAGAGTAAATCAAGATGATCAACACACAAAGTGTACATGATGTACCGTACAGGATGTACCGAGAGGGATCAAGTGATTCCATGGCATGGTAAGCATTGTCCATAACGCTTTTGTGTACTAACCCATGGTCCTTGTGAGAGTTCTAAGTGGGGTTAGGTGTGTCTCCATGGGTTTGCGTCAAGAGGAAGATCTCATTCAACCTATGAAGGATGACATAAAGTGGTGATCGTCATCAAGATTGCAGTGTGCAAGTACAAGTGGAGCATCACGAAGATATCATGCTTGAAACTTGCCGTTCATTGTGGTGGCAATGGACTTGTGAAGATGTTCTGAAGAGTAGCTTACCCATAGTGAGTATGGGGGAGCAATCAACTAGTCTTCACCAAACCAAGGCAATCAAGAAAGGTGTCCCATATTGAGGAAGCCAAGATCATCATCATCTAGCTCAAGAGGACTAGGTGCAAGGTATAGGTTTACCCTTGATAGGTTTTCTATTTTAGGATAGATTGCCGTACTGTCAAGGGGGCTCTCAAGTGAGTAGCTTGATCGCATCGTTCGTTGAGAGCTCAAACCATTTGCATCATTGCATCATATTTCTTGGTTCTTGTTTGGTGTTTATCTTTGTGAGTTTTATAGGTTATGGTCATCTTCATGACAAGCTCGAGTTCATCGAAAACGGAGTCCATATGCATCTTCTATGATGTTTTCGATGTTGCAAGTTTTGGTCGGTTCTTCATTCGTAGGGGTATCACTTCTCTATATCATTGTCATTTTCTAACTGTATGTTTTGAAAGTTTTATGTTGCTGTTGGGTAGCTCTTGCCGTTGTGAGTTCAACAAGCTTGAGTGTGCTCGATTCGGAGTTCGTATGCGAAAGTTAGAGCAGTTTCAGTATCCAGTGGTAGTACCGCTCCTGGTGCCAGCGGTAGTACCGCTCCTGGTGCGAGTAGTACTACCGCTTCCGGGTGGTAGTACCGCTCCCTAGGACGTTCTGGGAGCGGTAGTACCGATCCGGGTAGCGGTAGTACCTCTCTAGTTGGCCTGTGAGTGGGGGTAACGGTTGGATTCGTTCCCCCACTATATAAAGGAGGTCTTCTTCCCCATTGGACCTTATCTATCTATTGAGCTCGTGTTCTTCCCCATTGTTGACCTTCTTCGAGCTTGCTAACTCTCAATCCTTCCAATGATTCTTGCTAGTTCTTGAGGGAAAAGAGAGAGGAGATTTAGACCCACATCTCCACCAATCACTTTCTCCTCTACGTGAGGGGAACCCCTTGGATCTTGATCGTGGAGTTCTTTGTGAGCTCCTTGTTCTTCCTCTCATATTTCTCTATAGATTTTTTTGTTGTGGGGGGATTTGAGTGTGAGGGACTTGTCCACTTCGTGTGTTCTTGCCATTGCATTTGGTGCATAGGTTTGAGTTCTCCACCGTGATACGTAGAAGTGAAGTTTGAGAAGCTTATTACCTTTTGGTAACTAGTACCCTAGATATTGTTCTTCGTGGATGCTTTGGCGTCCTAGAAGCTTGGTGGTGTCTCAGAGCTCAATCATTGTGGTGCAAAGCTCTGGGCTAGCGTCGGGGTCTCCAATTAGGTTGTAGAGATTGCCCCGAGCAATTTGTACGGGTACCGGTGACCGCCCCCAAGGGTTGCCATTTGTATGGGTTTCGGTGACTGCCCTCAAGGGTCCCTTAGTGGAATCACGACATCTTGCATTGTGCGAGGGCGTGAGCAGATTACGGTGGCCTTAGTGGCATCTCGGGGAGCATTGGGACTCCAAACCACTCCAAATGAAGATTAGCATCCGTAAGGGTGTGAACTTCGGGATACATCGTCGTCTCTGCGTGCCTCGGTTATCTCTTACCTGAACCCTTCACTTATGCACTTTACTTTGTGATAGCCATATTGTTTCCTATCATATATCTTGCTATAACTTAGTTGTTTATCTTGCTTAGCATAAGTTTGTTGGTGCACATAGGTGAGCCTAGTTGTTTTAGGTTTTGTGCTTGACAAATTAAACATTAGTTTTATTCCGCATTTGTTCAAGCCTAAACCGTAATTATTTTAAAGCGCCTATTCACCTCCCTCTAGGCGACATCCACGTCCTTTCAATTGGTATCAGATCTAGGTCTGTCTTTATTAGGTTTGACTACCTAGAGAGTAAGGATGTCGACTAGGGATTTAGGATTCTCTGACACTCTTAGTTTCGGTGGTACAAATTTCGATGTTTGGGTAATTCACATGCTTAATCACTTTAGGATCATGGACCCAAATTTAGAGCGAATTGTAGATATGGGTTTTTCTCCTCCAAAGGATTCTCAAAATATATCTTTAGAGGATGATAAAAACTCTTATCTCAATGCTCAAGCTTCTAAACTGCTTTTGATGCTTTGAGCAATGTAGTTATATTTCAACTCATGCCATTCCGGGATGCTCATGAGCTGTGGACGAAGCTTAAAGATAAATATGGTGTGTCTAAGATTTATGGGAATGATTGTTCTCCCTCCACCTGCAGTCGTGTGGTGTTCTCAACTTCATCTACTTCACCTACAAGGTAATGATATGGTGAGTAGTGGTGATAATTGCAATGATGATAGTGGGCTTACTCTTGATGATCCTCCATCACTATATTATTGCAATGCTCCATCTTTGGGCGTTAAAACTTCAACCACTGTAAATGTTTTACATGCTTGTGTTGATAGTCCTTGCATTTCATGTAAAAACTGCTTGACTAAATCTCATGATGATATGCTTTCTATATCTTGTTGCCATGATAAAAATGTATCTATTTCCTCGACTTGTTGTGCTAACAATGTAGAGGAAATTCATCAATCCATGGAACAAGATGTGGCCTTGAGTGATGCTTCAAGGGGTCCTACATCATCATCTATTGTTTCTCACTTTTGCTTTATGTATAAGGCTTCAAAGTTATCTCCTACCTTGAATCCCAATATATCTCTTGATGATGATGATGATGATAATGAGGATGAGGATAATGATGAAGAGAGTGATAATGTTGCATCCTTAAAAATTAAGGGTGAAATGATTTTTAAATCTCTTTATAAGAATAAACTTGCTTTATCCAACTTCATGGAAATCATGTCTATTGCCACTGAGGGCAGGAAATAAATTGAGGAGTTGGAAGCTAATCTCGAGGAGCATGAGGCCACCATTGAGACAATGGAAGGTCATGAGCATGATTACACTAATGTGATAGCAAAGCTATACCAACCTCTTGAAAATGAACAAACCACCAAGGAATCTCTTGAGGAGACCTTTGCTCTAGAATTATCTAGATTAAAGGAATGCCATGATGGAGCCCTCGAGGTGGCTAATGATTTTAGAACTAAAAATAATAAGCTTGAAGTTGCTCATGCTAAACTCCTTGAGGAATATGAGCACCTCGAAAATGGCTCAAGGGCTATTAAGAGTTCGCTCATCGATCTCACGGGGTCTCATGCCCAACTTGAAGCTTCTTATGCTAAAGAGCTTGCCAAGTTTCCTTCTCCTCTTGTTGTTAATGATGATGCTTGTTGTACTAACTTTCTTTCTTGTGAAGCATCCATATTAAAGGAGAATGTTGAGCTAAGGGCTCAACTTGAGTTGCTATCTAGCAATTTTGGGAAATTGCAAGAAAGTCATGTAATTCTCACAAGCTCTCATGAGGATCTTCTAGTATCCCATAATGTGCTAAAATTAGTTCATGAGGCTATTACTACCAAGGTAACATCAAGTGAGCCTCATGTGGACGTTAGCACTACTTCTAGTCAAAATGCTATATTGCCATGTGCTAGTCCTCGTAATTCATCTACTCATAATGTTGATACATCTTGTGATGAAATACTTTCCATGCCTTGTTGCTCTAACAATGAAGCTTATACTTCCTCTAGTACTTGTGTTCATACTAACCATGTAGAGGAAATCAAAGAGCTCAAGGCCCAAGTCACTTCTTTGAAGAAAGACTTTGAAAAGAGTCATGAAGGAATGTCCACATTCAACAATGTCTTGTATGGGCAAAAATCCCTAAATGACAAATATGGACTTGGATTCAACTCCAAGAAGAAGAATAAGTTCAAAATCTTCAAGAAGAAGGTCCAAGAACAAGTCAAGAATTTGGCCAAGATTGTTTGCTTCAAGTGCAAAATTGAAGGGCACCATGTTAGATCTTGCCCATTAAAGAAGAAGCCCCAAAGTCACAAGCAACAAGGGAAGCGACCACAAGTTCAAACACACACTCAACCACAATTTGAAGAAAGGCCTCTCCCCAAGAAGACTCAAACCAACACTCCTCAAGTTGAGAAATCAACTAGGAAGAAAGTAAAGGGTAGACGTTGCTACTTATGTCGTGAGAAGGGTCACTTCGCTTCTTCTTGCACGAGAGGTAATTTATCCAACCCAATCATTATTGATGATATCTATCCTCTTGGGAAGTACAAGGTTGACAATGTGTTTGCCAATTTTGTTGGGTACTCAAAGTGGAGTTATGGAAAGAACCATTTGGGTAGTCAAGCCTATTGTGACTAACCTCTTAGGACCCAACATGGTTGGGGACCAACAAGCTCAAACTTTATCAATAGGTGATATTGGAGGACATTGGAGACTTGAATACATAATGACCAATTAAGGGGTCTTCATCATTCATATTATCTCAAGCCAAGCTATTTATATTATCGAGTTTCTATCTTATATCTAATGTGCCTCCTTACGGTAACTTGTACTTAAATTGGTTATATTTTTAGTTACTTTATCCTTTGCATAATGTGGTTTTGTACCATGCATATGTTTGTATATGTTGTGTTTCCAACTTACTTATCTTGACTAATCAAGTATGTGTATATCCGTTTGCACATCATGTACATGTGAGTCTTGTATTGAGCCTCTTTGCATCTTCTTTGTATCTTTGTTGGCTCTTTTGGGAGATTAATGGATTATCCCATTATGGGGGAGTGATGTTCTCTGCGCACCTCACAATCCTATAAATGTGTATACATGAGTAATACCACTTAGTATTGATATTACAAGTTTATCTAGTCTCTAGCTGGTATGTCCTGCACATGAGAAATTCATATTCTAAATGGTCCATTAGTTATCTCTTGTTGGGTTTCATTTTCCACTTGTTAATAATGTTAGGTTATCACATTATGGGGGAGTAATATGCTATGTGCATATTACAAGCGTAGAAAATGTGTATATTTGAGGTATTGCCACTTAGTGTTGATATTGTAAATTATGTTGTTCCTAGTTGGCATGTTAGCTCTACAAGTGCCATTTTCTTGCGTTTTAGGAGTAAAGATGATGTTGGATAGTTTTGCAATATACCAATGGAAATTGTTTCCAAATACTTCTTGTCCTTTGACAATTGGTGTTCCCTTCATGTGGTAGAAATTGTTAATCATCTTTACATTGGATTTTATGTATAGTTTGTATTCCTTGCCTCTTGTGGATTGGTTTGAACATGTCTTGTGTTTCTACAGATATAGAGAAAGTGATGATACCATCTTGTGCATTTTGTATTCAAATGGAAATTCTATATAATGCACATCCCTTGGGGGAGCTATCCTATTTTCTTTGGAAGACGCTACATCTATCACAAAATCTTTTGATCCCCATCAAGTGTGGGTTGATGGGAGGCAAGTCTTGCTCTTTATGATGCTTTGTGCCATCATGAAAATTTCTAGAGGGTTTGGTTTGTTTGGAACCTAGCTCTTTTGGAAACTAGATACCTCATGTTTATTTTCCTTCAGTTGGTATCTTGTTTCCTTTTGTCTGGCATGTGTCAATGGATATCGTTCTTTGATGTATCTTTTAATTGGTATCCTTCAAGTGATAATTTTCGTTTGGTATTTTATTTTCACTTGATACCTTGTCTTTTGGTGTCTTATCAACTACGTGTTGATTTGATTTTTGAATGCCTTGAGCATGCATATTTACCATATACATATAGTTTCTTTTGCATGCTTTCTTTCCTTGACCTGATATATAGGAGAAACTCCACCTTGTCATAAATTGGCTAAAGTGTGCATGAAATTCAATTTCATATCTATATCACATATTTATGTGGAGTTTTTCCTATGTATTGTTGGTTTTATAATTCTTTGGTCCCAATGAGTTTGGGCACCATTTTGTTTGTTTTTTTGTTCAATGAACAATTGGAGAGGCATTGGATGCTCGGCTCACCTACAAGGAAGGTGTTAACACCATGTGCTTATTGGAGCCAAGTTAGGATGATCAACGAACAACTATCTACTACATCAATCCAGTGCTATCTCGGTAACAAGTATCTACTTTATGCATACATTTCTTGTATTCAACCTTTCATAGGTTGCATCATGGCATGAATTTGTTGATTCGTTCTTGTGGTACTTGTTTCCTTCCTCAAAGTAACTGAACGATGATGTCTTATTGCTAGTTGGGATATCTTTGATGTTCATAAGTTGGAAGTTCATATTGTACAATAAGAAAATATTAGGCAATGTGCTATGCTTTCAAGCAAAGATCTTATTGGTATATTTATGACATCCTTTTGGATATCTTGTTTGTTCCTTCTTGTAACCATTTCGTGTGTACATCTTTCTTTGTGGATATATATCATCATGATTTTCGTCTACCTAGAATCTGTTACACATGAGAGAAGTTACATCTCTAGTTGATATCCTCTTTTCTTTCACGTCCACCGTTGCATTTCCTTTTTCAGTTTTTGGTGGCTTCGTGAAAGGACTTGTCTTGAGTGCGGATCTTTTATCCTTGCATCTTAATGCACTCGTTGGTGGTGAAGATTATTTTACCTCATACCTGTCTTGACAAGGGTGTTGACATTTTGGTTGGTATCCCTTCTCTTGACAAGGTTATTATTTCCTTTCTTCACCATGGGTTGTCACAAGCGTTGGTTCTCAATTTGTTTATTAGTAAGCTTGTGAACAGATTTGCTAGTAGTGTGTGTGTGGGAAGGATATGTCTTGCACTTTGTTCTTATTTCTTCAAGACTATATTGAAGAGTAATGCTCATCCTCACCTTAGTCTTCTCAAGTGCCTTGCCATGACTCACATCATTTTTGTTGAGCCTACTCTTAAGTTGCCTCTTTTACATGTTGCTCAATCATATGATTTGTGCAAGTGATATACTTATTGTCTCATCTATTTTCTTGCACTTGTCGTGTGCTTTTATTAATTTTGGGGAAGGAATGATCCTATTTTGTGCACTTGTATCAAATACAAAAAAAAATCTTATTAGTGCACAAATCATGGGGAGCTTCTCTAGTTTTGATAAAACACACTATTGTACTTATCATAATATCTTTTTTCATGTGGTTCAAAGAACCATATGATTGCTTCTTCCTATTGGTATCTTTTGATTGTGTGCTTCTCTCATTTGTATGTCTTTGTGACATATGATCCTTCTTTCAATCTTTGGGTCCTCGATATAGTTCGTTTTCCTCCAACGTTTATCATTGTATTTGTGTATTTCTTTGCACTATTGTTGAGAAGTACACACTTTTTGGAGGACCACCTAATATATTGGCTTTCTAAACTTTTTGTCCATTTTCTCAATCTATTCCAATGGGGGAGAAGTTTAGAGAGTTTAGTTTGGTGATGCATAGAGGGTTTTGCTTTTATTGCTTAAGCATTTACATCTTGTACGCATGCATTATAGCCTTGCATGTGTGCGCTTGGTTATGCTTATTTCCTTATATAAACTTTGTTGTACTAATTGTCATCAATTACCAAAATGGGGGAGATTGTTAGAACATATTTCTCCATATGTGGTTTTGGTAATTGATGACAATCCCTATGGACTAATGGTTGCCTTAAGTTATATTCGAAGGATTTGTCCATAGGCACTTCTTGAAGTCCATCTGTTGGTGTCAAGGAGTTTATATGATTACCAAGGTGGTATTCAAGGTATTATCCAAAGATTGGTCATAAATACACAAGGTTGATCAAGACTAATCAAAGAGTAAATCAATATGATCAACACACAAAGTGTACAAGATGTACCGAGAGGGATCAAGTGATCCCATGGTATGGTAAGGATTGTCCATAACGCTTTTGTGTACTAACCCATGGTCCTTGTGAGAGTTCTATGTGGGGTTAGGTGTGTCTCCATGGGTCTTGACTCAAGAGGAAGATCTCATTCAACCTATGAAGGATGACATCAAGTGGTGATCGTCATCAAGATTGCGGTGTGCAAGTTCAAGCGGAGCATCACGAAGATATCATGCGTGGAGCTTGCCGTTCATTGTGGTGGCAATGGACTTGTGAATATGTGCTGAGGTGGCTCACCCATAGTGAGTATGGAGGAGCAATCAACTAGTCTTCGTCAAACCAAGGCCATCAAGAAAGGTGGTTCATCTTGAGGAAGCCAAGATCATCATCATCTAGCTCAAGAGGACTAGGTGCAAGGTATAGGTTTATCGTAGCTTGATCGTATCGTTCGTTGAGAGCTCAAACCATTTGCATCCTTGCATCATATTTCTTGGTTCTTGTTTGGTGTTTCTATGATGTTTTCGATGTTCGAAGTTTTCGCCGGTTCTTCATTCATAGAGGTCTCATTTATCTATATCATTGTCATTTTGTAACGGCATGTTCTTAAAATTTTATATTGCTATTGGATAGCTCTTGTCTTTGTGAACTCAACAAGCTTGAGTTTGCTCGATTCGGAGTTCGTATGCGAAAGTTGGAGTCGTTTTAGTACCCAGCGGTAGTACCGCTCCTGGTGCCAGCGGTAGTACCGCTCCTGGTGCCAGCGGTAGTACCGTTCGTGGAGCGGTAGTACCGCCCCCGGAGCGGTAGTATTTTCTTACTACTGCTCCCGGGGTTGTACCGCTCCCTCGGACGTTCCGAGAGCGGTAGTACTGCTCCAGTCGGGTTGTGAGTGGGGGTAACGGTTGGATTCGTTTCCCCACTATATAAAGTAGGTCTTCTTACCCATTGGACCTTATCTATCTCTTCAGCTCGTGTTCTTCCTCCATTGTTGACCTTCTTCGAGATTGCTAACTCTCAATCCCTCCAATGATTCTTGCTAGTTCTTGAGGGAAGAGAGAGGAGATATAGATCCACATCTGCACCAGTCACTTTCTCCTCTATGTGAGGGGAATCCCTTGGATCTTGATCTTGGAGTTCTTTGTGAGCTCCTTCTTCTTTCTCTCTTATTTTTCCATAGCTTTTGTTGTTATCGGGGGATTTGAGTGTGAGGGACTTGTCCACTTCGTGTGTTTTTGCCATTGCATTTGGTGCATAGGTTTGAGTTATCCATGGTGATACGTGGAAGTGAAGTTTGAGAAGCTTATTACCTTATGGTACTTAGTACCCTAGAGATTGTTCTTAGTGGATACTTTGGCGTCCTAGAAGCTTGGTGGTGTCTCGGATCTCAATCATTGTGGTGTAAAGCTCCGGGCAAGCGTCGGGGTCTCCAATTAGGTTGTGTAGATTTACCGAGCAATTTGTACGGGTACCGGTGACCGCCCCCAAGGGTTTCCATTTGTACGGGTTCAGTGACCGCCCTCAAGGGTCCCTTAGTGGAATCACGACATCTTGCATTGTGCGAGGGTGTGAGGAGATTACGATGGCCTTAGTGGCATCTTGGGGAGCATTGTGCCTCCACACCGCTCCAAACGGAGATTAGCATCCGCAAGGGTGTGAACTGCCGGATACATCGTCGTCTCCGCATGCCTTGGTTATCTCTTACCCGAACCCTTTACTTATGCACTTTACTTTGTGATAGCCATATTGTTTCCTGTCATATATCTTGCTATCACTTAGTTGTTTATGTTGCTTAGCTTAACTTTGTTTGTGCACATAGGTGAATGTAGTTGTTTTAGGTTTTGTGCTTGACAAATTAAACGTTAGTTTTATTCCGCATTTGTTCAAGCCTAAACCGGAATTATTTTAAAGCGCCTATTCACCCCCCTCTAGGAGACATCCACGTCCTTTCATAAAGTTTCTCCAATTGATCCCAATCTTTTTGGGCATGCTTTAATGCTCAAATAATGCCCCCACACCAAGTTGTGTATTTGTGGGGATTTATTTGCATGGTTGTGTAGGTAGAAAGTCATTTCTGCCCATTTCATGGGGTTTTCAAGTCTACATTCGAAACCTTCTCCACCAAATCCCAAATTTGGTGTCCAAGCTTATTTTCACCTATTATGTGATCCTCTTAGGTTTCATATCAATTGAAATCCATGTGGTATCCCTAACACCCATCAAACACCTTGTGTGCATTGACCAAAGTAGCTGCTTTGGCCCCTTCCATTATTTCCCATGAGCTTAAATTTTTACCACAACTCTCTATAGTTACCTTTTACCTCTAGTAGCCTCACCATGTCCTCTGGTCAATTATTGGAGTGTGACTACATGTAGCTATCTCTCATTTTTACCTTGGCAGCACCATTTTTAGCCCTCTTGTTGTACTTCTGCTAAAGCCAAAGCCCCCACTTTCCTCCACGGCATCTCTAGGATGCTAATGCACCATTTCAAACCAAGATATAGCATGCTCATGTGGGAAAAATGAGCAGCACATCTGAAACTTAATTTCGGGCAGAATGGTAGCTTTGAACTGCAACTACTAGCTAAACTCATCCCCGTGAGCTGAAACTTTGCAGAAGTGTAGTCCTTCCATGCCTAAGACATCTAGATATGGTTTCACCCCATCATCTCCCAGTAAGTGCCCTCATTGTTAGCCTTAAGTGTCTGCTGCAAACTAAAATGCTGTCAAAACCAATTAAAAACAGCTCCACTTGGGTCCAAACTCCACCAGTGCTTCGTGGCACGCATGCCTTGCATGCTTGACACATTGGTGTGACCAAGGGGTGGCTTTGGACAAGTACAGGGGTGGTGACCACCTTCGTGGCATGCAGAAATGGTGTTCTGCACTTTGTTTCCTTCCTCCAGGCCATATCCAGCTGTTGCAGCGTGTCTTAGTGCGCCACCTATCTTCCTTTGACCAGTCTAGCCCCTTCCCAACACCAGCTTGCCTCCAAACACCCTCTGGCATGCGTGCTCTTGCCGTGCCCAGAGCATTTGACATGAGCCCGAGCTCTCCTCTCCTCTCCTCTTCATCTTAGCCTCTCCCTTGAGCTCCTGCTACCCTCTCCTTGTTCCCCTCTCTCCCGTGAGCCCTAGACCGCCCCCTCTCCTTCCCCAAAGCTCTCTTACCCCCATGGCCGAAGCTCTCCCGTTGGGAGCAGCTCCAAGTCCGGGTACGCAAGGCTCCTCCTTACTGGCTCTCTGGTCCATGGCGGACCCGTGCACATCCGCAGTCTCTTCCCTCTTAACTCCCCCTCTTTCAATGGCCGGAGCACCGCTCCTGGGGCTGCTGCCATCGCCTCCACCGCGACATGGGGCCTATGCTCTCCGGCTTCTTCTAGCAGGGGAGATCAGCAGCCCAGGGCCCCGCCAGACACGGCCGGTGCAGTCGAGTGCAGTCGTCGGTGCGCTCAGCCAGGCCCTGCCTCTCCCTATCTAGGTGGGACGTGGGAGAAGGACCTGCCAGGCGGGCCCCGCCTGTAAGCCAAACACCGGTCGGGCCCCCTGTTTTAAGTGGCCATGCCCTGGATGGTTGGCGTCTCCCTCGTGCGGAGGCGCATCTTGAATAATACGCCTTTGGCGCAACCGGTTTCTCGCAGCTGGAGCCATTGGGCCGACCCATCTACCTATCCGGTGCCCTGAGCGCAGGGTAAACCCCTCCTATTTTACCTTTCCTTTTTTTGTAAACTTCAAAAACCCATAGAAAAATCATTTGAAGTCCAAATCTGATGATTCAAATTTCTACAAGTTCCTAAATTCAAGGTCTATCCAAATATGTGTATGGCACATTTTTCCAGAGCAACTCTATTTTGTATTAATATTCAAATGCAGATTTGAATATATTTAGCCCCACCTAGGAAAAATAGTATGGGGTTCAAATCAACTCCAAATGGAGTGATTCCAATTTCCAAAGTCTTCTTATATCATGCACTATTTTTGAAGCCCGAGTCAACATTTTTATGTGGCATTATTCTGTTGCATTGAATAAATAGCCCCCTTTTGCTAACTATCCAATATTGGAAAATCCCTAGAATATTCATACCAACTCCAAATCTAGTGAAACAACTTCCGAAATGTTTCTAAAATCATTCTCTGCCAAATGAGTGCATCCACTCATTTTTAGTAGAATATTTTCTGTAGGCTTCATAAAGGATCACCTATTCCTCCTTTCGTCCATTCAAAATTCCCTGGTGGTCCGAATCTCCTAGAGCAAGCTTGAGGTATTTTTCTTATGACCAGAGAGGTCCAAGAAAAATAAAACTCCTATTTGAATAGCACTTTTGCTTCCACTTGTTGTGTGGCTTACTATGATTGTTTCCGACGATAGTTGACGGAGTAGACGTAGTACTCGGAGTTGGACCGAAATACCTTGAAGACCCCAAGGACTTATGTGACCAAGGCAAGCAGCCCTTTGACCATGTCTAAGAAATACTTCTATGCATGACACATTGGTTACTTTACTTCGCCGCATATAGTTAATATTAATCGGTGCACCCCAGCATGGTGTTTCCGATAGCTCCTCTTGAGCACTTGCATTGAGCATGACCCTATCATCTATGAGGGTCACACTGATAAAATGTTGACAAGTAGATAGTAGTGCTACGCATAGTAAGAGCATGTGCATAATGATGTTAACACAGAGTTGATATCAAAGTCTTTACCAAAACCCCGTCGGGTGCCACTAATGCCCGAGGGTAATGATGTTGAGTTGGGTGACCACTTGTGAAGAAGTGGTGCAAGGGGAATGTTTTGTGTGAGTGGTTTCGGAAATGGGATTAGATTTATGATATGTCGACCGTCCTAACCTTAGATGTACGACCATGATGCCCCTTTATAGGACGGGGCTTTGTTGACCACTTTGGTCGGTGCTAGCAAAGATGCCACATTACTAGTGGCGGGAGTGATATCTGGTCACTCTCGTGACTGGGTCCTACCAGGTAGGTTGACTATGTCGCTTTTACGTGTTCCGGGCACACCGTTGGTCTCTGCATGGATGATACGGTCCAAAGTTGGTGCTCGTAAGACGTACATCATGTGGGCTGGGTACCAATCGAGTGGAATCTTTGTCTAGTGTCGCCAGGGGAAAGGCAATGATCGGCTACTTACCTCGGGTATGTTATATAGCGTGATTCGTGGATGACCCGGAAGTTTCTCGGATCTCGTGGGTACAACGTACAACCTCTGTAGAGTGTAAAACTATTCGAATTGTCGTGTCCATGGTCAAGGATAGTTGGGTAATCCTGCTTAAACTACGCCAAGTCGTTTCCGCATAAACCAAGAGTGTGTGTGTGTGTGTGTGTTGTTGAGAAAGATGGCATGTCATGTTTGGTGACTTGGCATATAGGTTGAACCGGAAGTGTTCAGCCCTCAGCAGATATGTTGATATGTGTAAGCTGTTCTTATGATTACCATCTACCTTATGATGCATGATTATACCTACACTTTACCATGTTACTACAATTAAAGAAAAACCTGCATTCCGTAAAGGCTGCATTCTTATGCTAGTTCATGTTCCTTTATTACGTTGTTCCACATCATGGGCTATTTGCGACTACATTCAAAGTACTCATTGGCTTGCCACTAGTTATTTCATTGACCACGTATGAGAGAACAGGAAATGGTGAAGAGTAACTGGTGACGTTCCTGCGAGCTAGGACGCTTCCCAGTCAGAATGCATGTAGGTTAAGGCTGATGGCATGCGTTCACGCTTTCGACCAATTTTTTTGCTATTGGTACAGTTTGGTGTGCTAGCCTTCAAGGCTCAATATATGTAAGACTTGACCGCATTGGTCGTTTATTGTATCAAGCGGTATGTATGGATGTAAGACTCTTGTTATTCAGTTTATGTGTGTTCGATGAGCATTGATCTCTGTGATCACTGAGCACGTTCATTCGGCGATCTCGACACTCAAGTCGGGGTCCCCACAGAGCTGGTATGAGAGCCATCCTGACTGTAGGAAGCCCTTAGTTAGCACAGACGTTAGTTAGGACAAAACTAATTTCCAGACCCTTCAAAAGTACCTACAACCTGTATCTTTCTCACCTCTCCTAAATTTTCAAAGGAAGCAAGGTTTTTTCCTTAGCACTTCCACTCTTTTTCTCTTGACACTCCTCGTGTGCTTCTTCAAAACTTGCAAATGGCCAATAGCACCCTTTTGCCTGACCACGGGATTACTAAAATCCTCGTGGGTAACTTGGAAGGAGGCAACCTTTTCGAGAAATCACCCACGTACTTGGAAGACAAGGATGGCAACGCTACGACTAGACGACACCAACAAAAGTACCTCCATGAGGGACAAGGACATCGTGTCCCAGAAGATGGCGACACCCTCGACACGGTTCCTGGTTGATGCCACCTTGACCTACCATAATCAGGATGTAATATGTGCAAGACCATGATCTGCATCACTAATAGAGCTACCCTGTCAACATCAAGGTTGTTTCCACCACCACCGGTGGATGAGAACCTCGCCATTTGGTCCGCCTCACCCTAGTGAGCAGGAGAACGGTTCTCTTCATCACCCTCCCTAGGGGTCGATATTGTGATCAACATGACTGATGGGTCGGAACTCTATCATGCCTTGACAATGTCATTGCATGAAGGTTGTCCACTTGAAACTCTAGAAGCCTCAGAAGACAAGAATAAAATGGCAAGATTATAAAGACAAGAGAAGACCCTGTCAACGACAGCCATGAAGAACCACCCTCGTCGGCATCTCACTGGCCAGGAAGTCGTCAAGAACTCTTCTCAGCCCAACCCGAATCGTTTAGGCAAACAACATCAAGACGCATGGCAACACCGTAGGAAGGTCATGAAGATTGAGCGGATTCCTCTTTGAAGCAGAGGCAATCATGACTGTTGAGTATGAGAAACTGATACGTCCATTTTCCATCATGTTTTCTTGTTGATATTTATAGCATCTTGGGCTGTTATTTCACTTCACGGTACAATTATTATGCCTTTCTCTCTCATTTTGCAAGGTTTACATGAAGAGGGAGAATGCCGGCAGCTGGAATTCTGGCCTGAAAGTGGAGCAAAGTTGAGATACCTATTCTGCGCAACTTCAAACGCCGTAAAAATCAACGAGGATTTTTTTCCGGATTTATAAAAAATACTGGGCCGAAGAAGCGCCAGAGGGGCGCCAGGGGTTGGCCACAAGCCTGCACGGTGCGGCCACCCCCCAGGTCGCGCCATGAGGGCTTGTGGGCAACCTGCTGGCCCACTTGCCCCCCTCTTCTTCTATATGAAGGGTTTCGTCTGGAAAAAAATGAAGGAGGAGCTTTTTCGTGGTTTCGCTGCCACCACGAGGCGGAACTTGAGCAAAACCAATCTAGAGCTCCGGCAGGACGATCCTGCCGGGGAAACTGCCCTCCCGGAGGGGGAAATCGTCGCCATCGTCATCACCAACACCCCTCTCATCAGAGGGGACTCGTCACCATCAACATATTCATCAGCACCATCTCATCTCCAAACCCGAGTTCATCTCTTGTAACCAATCTCCGTCTCGCGACTCCGATTGGTACTTGTAAGGTTGCTAGTAGTGTTGATTACTCTTCGTAGTTGATGCTAATTGGATTACTTGGTGGAAGAGTTTATGTTCAGATCCTTGATGCTATTCATTACCTCTCCGGTCATGAATATGATTATGCTTTGTGAGTAGTTACTTTTGTTCCCGAGGACATGGGATAAGTCATGCTAATAGTAGTCATGTGCATTTGGTATTCGTTCGGTAATTTGATATGTTGTATGTTGTTTTTCCTCTAGTGGTGTTATGTGAACGTCGACTACATAACACTTCACTATTATTTGGGCCTAGAGGAAGGCATTGGGAAGTAGTAAGTAGATGATGGGTTGCTAGAGTGACAGAAGCTTAAACCCTAGTTTATGCGTTGCTTCGTAAGGGGCTGATTTGGATCCACTAGTTTAATGCTATGGTTAGACTTTGTCTTAATTCTTCTTTTGTGGTTGCGGATGCTTGCGAGAGGGGTTAATCATAAGTGGGATTCTTGTCCAAATAAGGGCAGTACCCAATCGCCGGTCCACCCACATATCAAACTATCAAAGTAACGAAAGCGAATCATATGAACATGATGAAAACTAGCATGACAGAAATTCCCGTGTGTCCTCGGGAGCGTTTTTCCTCCTATAAGACTTTGCCCAGGATTGTCCCTTACCATAAAAGGGATTGGGCCACTTTTCTGCACCTTTGCTACTTTTTTTACTTGTTGCTTGCTACGAATCATCTCACCACACAATCACTAGTTACCGACAATTTCAGTGCCTGCAGATTTTACCTTGCTGAAAACCACTTGTCAGATCCTTCTGCTCCTCGTTGGGTTCGACACTTTTACTTATCGAAAGGACTACGATTGATCCCCTATACTTGTGGGTCATCAAGACTCTTTTCTGGCGCCATTGCCGGGGAGTGAAGCGCCTTTGGTAAGTGGAACTTGGTAAGGAAACATTCATATAGTGTGCTGAAATTTGTTGTCACTTGTCACTATGGATACTAATCCTTTCAAGGGCTTGTTCAGGGTATCTTCACCTCGAACGGAAGCATAGAGAGTTGCTCCTCAACCTGCGGCACCTACTGAAAATATTGACTTTGAATTTCATTTGGGTATGCCTGAGAAACTGCTGGCTAATCCTTTTACAGGAGATGGAACATCACATCCAGACTTGCATCTAATCTATGTAGATGAAGTTTGTGGTTTATTTAAGCTTGCAGGTTTGCCCGAGGATGAGGTCAAGAAGAAGGTATTTCTTTTATATTTGAAGGATAATGTGTTGACATGGTATAGGCTATGTGATGATACTGGATCATGGGACTACGATCGGTTGAAATTGGAATTTCATCAAAAGTTTTATCCTATGCATTTAGTACATCGTGATCGGAATTATATTTATAACTTTTGGCCTCGTGACAGAGAAAGGATCGCTCAAGCTTGGGGGAGGCTTAAATCAATGCTATATTCATGCCCCAATCATGAGCTCTTGAGAGAAATTATCATTCAGAACTTCTATGCTCGGCTTTTTCATGATGATCGCACCATGCTTGACAGTTCTTGTACCGGTTCTTTTATGTAGAGAGATATTGAATTCAAATGGAATTTATTGGAGAGAATTAAACGCAACTCTGAAGATTGGGAGATTGAAGAAGGTAAGGAGTCAGGTATGAATTTCACGTTTGATTGCGTTAAATCCTTTGTTGAGACAAATACTTTTTGTGACTTTAGCGCTAAGTATGGACTTGACTCTGAGATAGTAGCTTCATTGTGTGAATCCTTTGGTGCTCATATTGATCTCCCCAAAGAGAAGTGGTTTAAATATCATCCTCCTTTTTAAGTCAATGTAGTTAAACCCACTCAAGTTGAAGAGAAAGTCATTGCCTATAATGATCCTGTGGTTCCCAGTGCTTACATTGAGAAACCACCTTTCCCTGTTAGGATAAAGGATCATTCTAAAGCTTCAACTGTGATACGTAGAGGCTATATTAGAACACCTACACCCCTGAGCAAATTAGAGTTGAAATCAGCATTGCTATTATCGAAGATCTTCCGTCCGACGATGTTGAGGGACATAATATTCACTTATGTGAAGATGCTGCTAGAATTGCTAAACCTCACGTTAGAGACAAACATAGGCATGTTGTTGGCATGCCTGCGGTTTCTGTTAAGATAGGAGATCATTGTTATCATGGTTTATGTGACGTGGGTGCTAGTGTTAGTGCAATACCTCAATCCTTATAGGATGAAATCAAAGATGAGATTGCACCTGTTGAGATAGAGCATATTGATGTCACTATTCAGCTTACCAATAGAGATACTATCTGCCCTATGGGAATTGTTAGGGATGTTGAAGTCTTGTGTGGTAAAACGAAGTATCCCGCTGATTTCCTCGTTCTTGCTACCGCTCAAGATAGATTTTGTCCCATTATATTTGGCAGACCCTTCCTCAATACTGTCAATGCTCATATTGATTGTGAGAAGCAAACTGTCACTGTTGGCTTTGAAGGTGTGTCACATGAGTTCAATTTCTCCAAGTTTGGTAGACAACCTCATGAAAAGGAGTTGTCTAGTAGGGATGAAACTATTGCTTTAGCATCTATTTCCGTGCCTCCTACTGATCCATTAGAGCAATACTTGCTTCAGCATGAAAATGATATGCATATGGATGAAAGGGATGAAATAGATAGAGTTGTCTTAGAACAATATCCCATCCGTCAGAATAACTTGCCTGTTGAACTGCTTGGGGATCCACCCCCACCAAAGGGTGATCCTGTGTTCGAGCTTAAAAAGTTGCCATATACTCTTAAATATGCCTATCTTGATGAAAAAGAGATATATCCTGTCATAATTAGTGCTAGCCTCTCAGAGCATGAAGAAAAGAAGTTACTAAAAACTCCGAGGAAGCACCGTACTGCTATTGGATATACTCTTGATGATCTTAAGGGCATTAGTCCCACTCTATGCCAACACAAGATTAAAACTGATCCTGATTTCAAACCAGTTGCTGATCATCAAAGGAGATTAAATCCTAAGATGAAAGAAGTAGTAAGAAAAGAAATACTAAAGCTCCTGGAAGCGGGTATTATCTATCCTGTTGCTTATATCGATTGGGTGAGTACAGTGCATTGCATCCCTAAGAAGGGAGGTATTACCGTTGTCTCTAATGATAAGGATGAATTGATCCCACAAAGGATTATTACTGGCTATAGGATGGTGATCGATTTCACGAAACTGAATAAAGCCACTAGGAAAGATCATTACCCTCTGCCTTTTATCGACCAAATGCTAGAAAGGCTGTCTAAACACACACACTTCTGCTTTCTAGACGATTATTCTGGTTTCTCCCAAATACCAGTTGCACAATCTGATCAGGAGAAAACCACTTTCACCTGCCCTTTCGGTACCTTTTCTTATAGACGTATGCCTTTTGGCCTATGTAATGCACCTGCCACCTTCCAAAGATGTATGATGGCTATATTATCTGACTTTTGTGAAAAGATTGTTGAGGTTTTCATGGATGACTTTTCCGTTTACGGGTCTTCTTTTGATGATTGCCTCAGCAACCTTGATCGATTCTTGCAGAGATGTAAAGACACCAATCTTGTCTTGAATTGGGAGAAGTGCCACTTTATGGTTAATGAAGGCATCGTCTTAGGACATAAAATTTCCAAAAGAGGTATTGAAGTCGATAAGGCTAAGGTTGATGCAATCGAGAAAATGCCATACCGCACAGATATCAAAGGTATAAGAAGTTTCCTTGGTCATGCTAGTTTCTGTAGAAGGTTCATTAAAGACTTCTCTAAGATTTCTAGGCCTCTTACCAATCTCTTGCAAAAGGATATTCCTTTTGTTTTTGACGATGATTGTGAGGAAGCCTTCGAAATACTTAAGAGGGCTTTGATAACCGCACCTATTGTTCAACCACCTGATTGGAACTTACCTTTTGAAATCATGTGTGATGCTAGTGATTATGCTGTTGGTGCTGTTCTAGGGCAAAGAGTTGATAAGAAGTTGAATGTTATTCACTATGCTAGTAAAACTCTAGACAGTGCCGAGAGAAACTATGCTACTACGGAGAAGGAATTTTTAGCAGTCGTGTTTGCATGTGAAAAGTTTAGGTCTTAGATAGTTGATTTCAAAGTCACTATTCACATTGATCCTGCTGCTATCAAGTACCTCATGGAGAAGAAGGACGCTAAACCTAGACTTATTAGATGGGTTCTCTTGCTACAGGAATTTCATTTGCACGTTGTTGACAGAAAGGGTGCTGATAACCCCGTAGCAGATAACTTGTCTAGGTTGGAGAACGTTCTTGATGACCCACAACCTATTGATGATAGCTTTCCCGATGAGCAATTGAATGTCATCAATGCTTCCATAGTGCCCCGTGGTATGCTGATTATGCAAACTATATAGTTGCCAAATACATACCACCTAGTTTCATGTACCAGCAAAATAAGAAATTCTTCTTTGACTAGAGACACTACTTTTGGGATGATCCTCACCTTTATAAGGAAGGAGTAGATGGTGTTACTAGACATTGTGTACCTGAACATGAATAGGGACAGATCCTACAGAAGTGTCACTCTGAGGCCTACGGAGGACACCATGCGGGAGATAGAACTGCACACAAGGTATTGCAATCAGGTTTCTATTGGCCCACTCTCTTCAAGGATGCCCGTAAGTTTGTCTTGTCTTGTGACGAATGTCAAAGAATAGGTAATATCGGTAAACGTCAGGAAATGCCTATGAACTATTCACTTGTCATTGAACCATTTGATGTCTGGGGCTTTGATTATATGGGACCTTTTCCAAAATCCAATGGGTGTACTCACATCCTAGTTGCTGTTGATTACGTCACTAAGTGGGTAGAAGCTATCCCCACTTGTAGTGCTGATCACAACAGGTCCATCAGGATGCTGAAAGAAGTTATATTCCCTAGATTTGGAGTCCCTAGATATCTAATGACCGACGGTGGTTCACACTTCATTCATGGTGTTTTCCGTAAAACACTTGCTAAGTACGATGTCAACCATAGAATTGCATCTCCCTATCACCCTCACTCTAGTGGTCATGTAAAGCTAAGAAACAGAGAGATTAAACTAATTCTGCAAAAGACTGTCAACATGTCTAGAATAATTGTTCTAAGAAGCTCGAAGATGCACTGTGGGCTTATAGAACTACTTATAAGAATCCCATGGGCATGTCTCCGTACAAAATGGTGTATGGTAAAGCATGACATTTACCTCTTGAGCTAGAACATAAAGCTTATTGGGCAATCAAAGAGCTCAACTTTGATTTCAAACTTGCCCGTGAGAAGAGGTTATTTGACATTAGCTCGCTTGATGAATGGAGAACTTATGCATATGAGAATGCCAAGATGTTCAAAGAGAAGGTTAAGAGGTGGCATGATAAGAGGATACAAAAGCATGAGTTCAATGTAGGTGATTATGTCTTGCTATGTAACTCTCGTTTAAGATTCTTGGCAGGCAAGCTTCTCTCTAAATGAGAAGGTCCCTATGTTGTTGAGGAAGTATATCGTTCCGGTGCTATCAAGATCAACAACACGGAAGGTAATTGTCTGAGAGTTGTAAATGGGCAGAGAATCAAGCATTATATCTCATGTACTCCCATAAATGTGGAAAGCAATATTATCAATACCATAACTCGGGAAGAATACCTAAGGGATATTTATCAGCCTGTTTCAGACTCCGAAAACGAAGAGGTATGTGATTCGGTAAGAAAACAGAGTCCAAAACTTTTCTAGTAGGAATTTTTCTCCGTTTTGGAATGTTTGAAAAAATACAAAAATTGGAAGTAGTCCGGAAAGTGCGCGAGGAGGTGACAAGCCTGCACAGCGCGGGCCCACCCCCTGGACGCACCGTGAGGGCTTGTGGCCACCTCGTATGCCTCTCGGACTCCGTTTTCGTGCAGGGTACTCCTTCTGGTCTGGAAAAAATCATTCTATATACTCCCGTTTGGTCTGACCCCTGCATCACGCAGATTTCCACTGTTTTTCGTTTCGAGCTTGTTTCTGTTGCAAATCTAGATCGCTATGACTTCTCCAAAAGCTCCGGAGGACAAGATCTTCGAGAAGGTCATCAACCCCTTCCTCATGGGAGTGCTGCAACACCCTCAATCTATCGAGATGCATGAGGGGATGTTGCACATCCGTGATGTTGAGGGGCCCAAGAAGACCGGAAGCATGGAGATGAGGCTCGAAGCAATGGAGCAACAAGTCTTCAAGTGCCAAGGGATGGTGGAACGTGGACTCAACGCCAACCACATAATGATCACAGAGTTCACCAGCAAGCACAAGATTGATGCCAATGACATTGGGAAGCACCTCTCCAGGCTCTATGACAGGATTGATCAACCGCAGGCCCAGATCTATGACCTGCAGAACCAAAACTGCGAGTATGAGTATAGATTTGAATCAATATGGTTGGCTGCAGATTTGAGGATTCCGGAGACTCGTTCATCTTTCCATGATGGAGCATCTATGCCTTGGAAAAAGGAGGATCAAGCCCATGTTGCAACAACTCCTCCACCATCACCACCAAAGGAAGACAACTGAGCATTGGTATGGGCAATCCCCTTGGCTTGTGCCAAGCTTGGGGGAGTTTCCCCGGTATCGTATCACCATCACATCTTTTGCTTTTACCTTTGTTTTAGTTTTCCTTTTCAGTTTTCTTTTTCTCTAGTAGATTAAAAGTCTTAGTGTTTTAGTCTTGAGTTTTGCTTTGTGTCACCCCCGATGTATTCGAGCTCGTGAGCCATATAATAAAGAGTGTCTTAGTTGAAGGGCTTTGCCTCTTGCCATGATCAAAAGAGTGAGAATAGAACAAAAGCATGAAAGATCATGTAATGATGTTATGGGAAGTGATGGCTTCACATATAAAAAGAATGAGGATTGAAACTTGTTGAGGGTAGGCAAACGTAGACCTTGGTCATGGTTGCAATTAATAGGAAGTGATAAAGAAGGAGAGGTTCACATATAGCATCTCTGACACCATCTATGATTGTGAACACTCACTAAACAATTGCATGCCTAGAAGTAGATGTTGGACAAGGAAGACAACGTAATGAATTGTGTATGCTTGGCTCCGAACAATGTTATATGATTAGAGATCCCTTAGCATGTGACGATTGCTTCCACCTCATATTAGCCAAAACTTCCCACACCAAGTAGAGATACTACTTGTGCATCCATAAACCTTCAAACCAGTTTTGCCATGAGTGTCCACCATACCTACCTATGGATTGAATAAGATCCCTCAAGTAAGTTGTCATCGGTGCAAGCAATAAAAATTGCTCTCTAATATGTATGATCTATTAGTGTGTGGAAAATAAGCTTTGTACGAACCTCTGATGAGGAAGACATAAAAGCGACAGACTGCATAATAAAGTTCTTTATAATAGGAGGCAATATAAAGTGACGTTCCTCCGCACTAAGAGGACACGCATCCAAACCTCAAAAGCGCATGACAACCTCTGCTTCCCTCTGTGAAGGGCCTATCTTGTACCTTTACTTTTTTCCCTTGAAAGAGTCATGGTGAGCTTCACCAATTCCTTATCTCGCCTTTATCTTGGCTAACGTCATATGCTTGGGAAAGATCTATATTCATATGTCAACTTGGAGGTAAGTATTCATGAATTATTATTGTTTACCTTACCCTTGAGGTAAGCAGTTGGGAGGCAAAACTATAAGCCCCTATCTTTCTCTGTGTCCAGCTAAAACTTTGATCTCATGAGTACCACGTGAGTTGTAGCAATTGTAGAGAACAAAAGAATTATTGAGTATGTGGATTTGCTTTACAAGCTCTTATTTGACTCTTTCTGATGTTGTGATAAATTGCAATTGCTTCAATGACTAAAGGGTATTGGTTGTTACTTCTCGGTAAGGTTCTTGATCCATGCTTTACTTTGTGAAGGAATTATCACTTTAGCATGAGAGGTTATATGTTGGTATTGTTGTTCTGATCATGATCATGATGCATGCATGTTCGTATCTTGTTTTGTCGACACCTCTCTCCCTAAACATGTGGACATATTTATTGAGCTAGGCTTTCGCTTGAGGACAAGCGAGGTCTAAGTGTGGGGGAGTTGATACGTCCATTTTGCATCATGTTTACTTGTTGATATTTATAGCTTCTTGGGCTGTTATTTCACTTCACGGTACAATTCTTATGCCTTTTGTCTCTTATTTTGCAAGGTTTACATGAAGAGGGAGAATGTCGGCAGCTGGAATTCTGGCCTGAAAGTGGAGCAAAGTTGAGATACCTATTCTGCGCAACTCCAAACGCCGTAAACATCAACGAGGACTTTTTTCTGGATTTATAAAAAATACTGGGCCGAAGAAGCGCTAGAGGGGCGCCACTAGTTGGCCATTATTTGGGCCTAGAGGAAGGCATTGGGAAGTAGTAAGTAGATGATGGGTTGCTAGAGTGACAAAAGCTTAAACCCTAGTTTATGCGTTGCTTCGTAAGGGGCTGATTTGGATCCACTAGTTTAATGCTATGGTTAGACTTTGTCTTAATTCTTCTTTCATAGTTGCGGATGCTTGCGAGAGGGGTTAATCATAAGTGGGATGCTTGTCCAAGTAAGGGCAGTACCCAATCGCCGGTCCACCCCCATATCAAACTATCAAAGTAACGAACGCGAATCATATGAACATGATGAAAACTAGCATGACAGAAATTCCCGTGTGTCCTCGGGATCATTTTTCCTCCTATAAGAATTTGTCCAGGATTGTCCCTTGCTACAAAAGGGATTGGGCCACTTTGCTGCACCGTTGCTACTTTTGTTACTTGTTGCTTGCTATGAATCATCTCACCACACAATCACTTGTTACCGACAATTTCAGTGCCTGCTGATTTTACCTTGGTGAAAACCACTTGTCAGATCCTTCTGCTCCTCGTTGGGTTCGACACTCTTACTTATCGAAAGGAGTATGATTGATCCCCTATACTTGTGGTTCATCAGAAACCCTATGGTAGGATGAGTCATAAATCCCTTATGCAAAGTCGAGTCCGTGAAATGGTTCGGATGGGACCATGTTGTGTGTTGCTTGTTTTTGTTGTTTGTGCCTTGATATAAGTCGCGCTTTTGCTCTAGGCAACAAGCATGCGGTTATATCTCCTGCCTCGTCGTGATGTTTGAGTTGACTTTTCAACACTTGTTTGATTGCACCTGGACTATAGCACCCCTTAGGCACTTCCCTCCGTGCTGCCATCTCTCCCTCACCTTTCTCGACAACTGAAGACTACCAAGACAAGATGCACCAAGGATCCACTTCGACATGCGACTGACATTGAACACACTGGCTACACCATGCTCAACTAGGCGCGACCCATAGAAGCTATGATTTCCGTCAAGATTGGAAGCCCTCTCTAGACTAGACTAACTCTCACAAGCTTCCCCAGCTCAAACTTCTCGTCACGTGTCTAACACACAGATTTGCCAGAGCACCCATTGAGCTCTTGTAAACCCTGTTCAGCACTAGGTTCTTTATGGAACAAGTGATCATGGTGAACAAGTATCCTTCAATCTTAAGCTAGCACCATAACCCTGATGCCTTAGGAAGGATCGTTCCCGGATATATGAAATTGCACACTATGGTTTGTTGTGATGATGATAGGTGACTTGAGGATATAGCTAGACTGTCTTGGTGGATCGTAAAACCCTATGATGGTAGGAAAAATTGGTGGAACAAGTTGATAAGTAGCATAACCTACATGTTCCTGGAGTAAGTTTGGATTCAGTAGGACGATTGTGATCACGAGCAATAATTCTTGGTGGTATAATTGACTTTATCGAGTAGTTGACATGGTTTGATTCTTTTACCATAATGACTTGGAGTATCGATTGAGAGTTCTTATTAGACTTGAGTTTAGGATTTAAATAGGTAATCTCAATAGAGTATCAATGATGACAGAGACCACATGGTTCGGAGTAAATTGGACTTAGCCCGACGATCTCGATCATGATACCATGTTTCTGGGTGGATAACAAGTACAAGTAAATGGAGTTGTAGAAATAACTTACGAACCTGTATAAGCATGGCCTTGGAGATTAGTTGGCCATGATATTGGAAGTTGGTGGATATGTTGTGACGTAATCCTTGTAGTAATATGTGAATTATGAGGACTCTAAGTGATTATGTAGAACCCCATCGGTATTGGAATTGTAGGAGTGATGGTCCGGTGATGATCAACCGATTGATGGACCACTTTATCGGATTCGTAGAAAGGAAACAAGATCTTGGATTGGTATACTATGTGTTTCCTTAATATAGAAATGCAGTACCCTGTCCATTAGATGATCTAGCTGGACATTTGGATTTGTGATGTCTCAATTCAAGCTTAGGAGCTTGTATACCTCCCCGAGGTTCTTGCATAGGAATGCATGTGCAGTGTAGCTATATCATACTTGTGGTGTTGGGTTTAGTCCCTCCCTCAACCCAGCAGTCGACTAGCATGAGTGGTGTGAAGCTGACTTGTGTGAGATGGTATCTTTGATGAAATCGGGTGATTTTGTCCACAACGAGGTCATACTATTGGCATCTAACGAATGTGCTTAGGATAAGATGATAGATGTTCACTCACGTCCTAACTTCCTTGAAACTCCAAAGCTTCGCCGAGCCATAAGGTGATAAGAGTATGACCATAAGCAACGGCTCTAAGTCGTTGGAATATGGCGAGTACTCCGACCGACCACCATCCATCGTGCCTATGACGAACATGGGCATGAAGGACTAGATCATGTTGGACCACGAGCCTCTCGGCTAGTGACCACCCATAGAAAGTTCCCGTTCTCCTCACATGTCTCATGAACACTGTGCTTATGTGATGCTTTGGGAAGTATGTTGTTATCCTCAGGGATGATATACTTGTCCACCCGATAAAAGGAGGAACAATTTAGTCCTGTTTGGACGAGCCCTAAGAACACCGATCGCTATGCCCCTCGAGAGTAAGGTGATATCTCGAGAAGGTGGGCTTCTTGAAGCAACCTCAAGACAACAGAAGTCTATCCTTCCCAACACAAGGCGAAGAACCGGAGTGGTTAGAGAAACCACGACGATGAAGAAGAAGAAGTAGAAGTCAAGCACCGATCCCGCGACGACTACATCAACGATGTCAAGAAGCCTCGGTGATTGAAGCCAATGAAGCCTTTGGACAGAGAGAGAAATTAGAGAGCCTCTTCTTGGTACAAACCAAGGACAAGAGTCCTAATGGGATCATGGTGAAAATGTGCTAAAGTTCAATCGACCGCTTGCCGAGCCACAGACCTTGGGACTGGATGACTCGTTTATACTCTTGGGTAGCCAGCTCATCCAAGACACCTCACGAACCCTCCGAGATGGTAGAGCGTGTTCTAAAGACTAAGTCTCCGAGCTTGGAATCATGGGAGAGACCCAACCCAGACCCTTTCATGAGAAGCCTTCGAAGACCCACTTCAACACCCTCGAGGAGGAAGACCACCTGCGACCATAGCTCTCCTGCCTTAAGGGAGTCAAGGACTTCCCCGTCAGTAGGGAGCTATGCAAAGGCCTTGACCCTTAGGTTCTAACATGATACATCTATATGTCACTAACCGTCATGAGCAGCCCCGAGACCAGAACCTAGACACACTATCTTGCCACGTATTCCGACTTTGGAATGCACTTGCAAGCGAGAACCTTGCACAAACTTATTTCACCAAGACCTCGACCCTCCATCAAGCCTAACTTACTGCAAGAACCCCGCTCACAGTCAGGCAAGGACGAGCGGAGCATTCAAAGTTGTATCATCAAGCACCTCAAGACCCACAACAGCAACATAGGGACGTGAAGACTGCCTGTAGCTTAAAATTTTGTATCTCTCCAACACCTAGCCTAGAAATCTCGGGGACGAGATTTTCTTAAGGGGGTAAGGTCTGTAACACCCTATGTTTAACTCTCGTGACTGAACTAACTTATCTCAAAATTAGGACCAAGTAATATTTTTGTGGATGCTTGTGATGCTTGATGTGATGTTTGCTTGCTTGCCTATTGCTTGTGTGTTGAATCCAATGCTCCTGCTACTCTCCAACCTCAGCTCCTTAACCCAAACCCTTGCCTAATGATCATGCCATCACTATTGGAATTGAGAAATTTGCCATCTGCCATGCCTTTGCCGTCTGCTGACGCATGGTAAAGACCCTCTTTGCCGTCAGCTGGCACAAAGCAGACGGCAAAGAGGTTGCTGATGGCAAAGGTTTTATTTGCCGTCGGCCACCTCTTTGCCGTCTGATGACGCATGGCAAAGGCCCCAGAGGCGGACGGCAAAGAGAACCCGGACGGCAAAGGGGCACGAGCCTAACGACCGAAGCCCGCCGCACCCACCCACCCCTTTGCCGTCCGCCTCCCAGCTTCTGCAGACGCTAAAGGGGGGCTCCCCCTAACGGCACCCAGCCCCCAGCCCCTCTCCCCTAACGGCACGCTCCACCCCCACTCCCCTCGATCTCCTGCCTTCTCTCGCGCGCGCCCCTGCCCACTACAGCGCCGCCGCCACCACCCCCTTCACTGCTCTGGCCCACCGCCGCCGCCCTCCTCCCTGCGTCCCTCCTCCCTGCGGCCCTCCTCCCCGCGGCCCTCCTCCCCGCCGCCCACGACCGGCTCTCCCCGCTCCCCTCGTCCCCGCAAAGGGGCGCCATCCCCACGGCCGGAGCTCGCCCGCCCCTCCTCCCCGCGCACGTCCTCCCCACGCCCCTCCTCCCCGCCGCCCAGGGCCAGAGCTCGCCCTCCCCTCCTCCCACTGCCCTCCTCCCACTGCAGGTAAGTTTTTTTTTCTTTTTTTCTTTATTTCCTGTTTTTTTAGACTAGTAGACAACCCCGTTGATGAGGGAGGCCAAGTTGGCCGACGGCACAGGGCCTCCAAATTTTTGGGGCCCCGGTCCAGCAAATAATACGTATATATATGTAGAGAAAAAATGGCAATGAACAAGCAATACATGCACGTGCACATGCCGGCAGCCCACTTAGCACTTCTGATTCTTTCGATTTGCAATCAACCAATATACATGCATGTACATAGCCCAACAACCTGCCTGTTACTAGTTTCCCTGAGACCATGACTCCCTCTTAGAACTCTCGATTCGCACGCAGCAGTTTCGCTCGAGTTAACCATCGATCGTTAGAACATAGATCGAGGAGAGAGAGGTCTTGACTCTATAGCAGGGCGAGGATGGCTGCCGGCTACGTGAGCACGACAGACGTCAGGTCATGCGTGCGTACGCGGCTGCTGGCTGTCCTTTCCCCAAGGCAGAGTTTATACGGCGGCATGGTGCATCGTCCCTTGCCGTCGTTCTCAGCTTAAATTGTTCATAGGAGGCTGGATTTTATTTTGCTAGTGTTTGTTATTTTTTGTTGAACATTTTTTTTTTCATAATCTTACATCAAGGTAAAGCCTTATTTTATTTTATTAAATATAAAGTCTTATTCATAGTGTAAGTAAGTTGATTCATGTTACTTGTGTATGTTTTAGAAAACAGTAAGAATCATCAATCATGTATCCCACAAGGAGGTGTGATCCCGAAGCTGAAAAGAGTTCGTATACGATAGTTATACAGATATTATATTAAATAACACATGTTTGAAGTTATATAATAAAGTAGAAGTTTGCTTTACTTATAGGTTCTTTTTGGATATTTAGAGCCCTATTTTTGATTTTCGTCCCGGGCCCTCAAATTCCTGGAGACGGCCCTGCTAGTAGATAGTATATAGTATAGACATATAGTGTGTTAGTTAAATGACACTTTTGATTTTGCATACACAATAGATAGTATATAGTATAGACATATAGTGTGTCATTTATTTAGGCTTCACATGTCATGTTTAGGCTTCACATGACATGTTTAGGCTTCACATGACATAAAGTCTGTCATTTATTTAGGCTTCACATGTCATGTTTAGGCTTCACATTACATATAATGTGTCTGTTAAATTGGATAGTTAGTTTTTTCTGTTTTTTATGTGAAATTAGATAGTTAGTTTATTAGGTAGAAAAAGTAGATAGAGAAGAAAAGAATAGATAGAAAAAAAACTTAGAAGAAAATAAGAGAATAATAAACTAGAAGAAAAAGGAAGAAGAAGAAGAAGAAGAAGAAGAAGAAAGAGGAAAGGAGGAGAAAGATAAAAGAAAGAAGAAGAAGAGGAGGATGAGGAGGAGGATGAGGAGAAAGAAGAAGAAGAATAATAATATGATGATCAAGAAGAAGAAGAAGAAGAGGAGAGAGGAGAAGAAGAAAGAAAAGGACCCCGACCCCCGGCCCACGACCCCCGACGCCCGACGCCACCAACCCCCGACCCTCAACCCCGACCTTCGACGCCACTGAGACCCGACTCCCGACACCTCACGCCCGAAACCACTGACCCCCGACCCCCGACTCCCGACACCCGACTCCACTAACCCCCGACCCCCGATGCCCGATGCCATTGACCCTCGACTACAGAAGCCACTGACCCTCGACCCTCGACCCCCGACGCCCGACGCCACTGACCCTCGAATCCCGACGCCACTGACCCTCGACCCCCGACCCGTGACGCCCATGACCCTCGACCCCCGGCCCCCTACCCCCGACCCCCGACACCATTGACCCCCAACCCCCGACCCCCGACACCTCTTCGGCCTCTTGTTGACCAAAGAGACCCCAACCCCCGACGCCAGTTATCGTCGACCCCCGACAACACTAACCCCCGACCACCGACACAACTAACCCCCGACCGCCGACGCCACCGACACCCGACACCACCGACCATCGACGCCACCGACACTCGACACCACCGACCATCGACGCCACTAAGCCGACGGGGTCATAATTTTGTAAATTATGAGTTAGGTCACATACTTTCCAATTATGTTAATTATAAAAACATCATATTTGTGTTGATCGGGTGAATTTCAATGTGCAGTTGTTCGACGACCTCCACGTGCGTTGGACGAGCTCCGCCCTTGCGTTTGTTGGTGAGCACAAATTACTTCTCCTCCTACACCTTAATTTGCTCTGTCCCGGTCTTCGTGCCGATGAAACTTGCTAGCTATAGGTTTCTTCAATCATGAGTATGCGTGACCAGTATGCGTCTCCCGTTCGAAAGGCCGACATATATAAATATGCATTTCTTTGCATATTTATAACCGCCATCCTTTCGAATTGTCCAACATTATCCATGGACAGCCCGACTATGTGTAGATTGGGTTTGTTTTCCCGTATGCTGTGCTCCGGATCCGATGCGGAATTTCGTCAGTGCCTCCGCTGTTGTTCTCCGGGTACACATCCTCTCTGCTTATTGCCGAGACGTGTATCAGGAGAACAGCGGGGAGGTGCTGCCGAAATTCTGCGTCGCATCTGGAGCAGAGCATGGGAAAACGAACCCAGTCTACACATACTCGGGTGGGATTAGGACATATCTTTACCTATTAGCGTGTAGGTTGTATGGACGTAATAAAACTGACAAACTTGATTAGCGTATGAATATAGATGATGAATTATATATTTATTTCTTGTGCCTCCATAGGTAGCTAGGCAACATGAGTGATCGTGCTTGGATGTACACTGGTCACCCTAGTCAGAAAGACATGACCCATGAATGGTTAACAAAAACCAGGGGTTTCTCAGAGCCGCATTTGCAAATGGCCAGCATAAAACATGGTGCCCCTGTCCCAACTGCGACAACTGGAAAAAGCAGACAGAGTTTGAAATGGGTAAACACCTGCAGAAGTGGGGTTTTACGCCTAATTATACGGTGTGGACTTTTCATGGTGAGTCTGACCAACGTGCCAGAGCTGAGGTGATTCGTCGTCGCACCGACGAGCATGGTACCGGTATTGAAGACATGGTGCAAGACTTTGATGATGCTCGTAATTCGGACGATGAGATGGAGGAATCTGCAAAGGCCTTCTATGAAATGGTCTATTTAATAAAAATGACCTATACTTAGCTAATTATCCTCGAAATGACATAATTAGCTCCAAAAAGGCATTCTTAGCCAATTTAGCCCGAAGAAGGGGACAAGAGGAGAAGAAAGAGGAAAAATGAAAGGAAGGAAGAAGAAGAAGAGGAGAAGAAGAAGAAGGAGAGGGAGGAGGATAAGAAGAAGGAGAATAAGGAGGAGAAGAAGGAGAAGGAGCTCCTTCTTCTTCCTCCTTCTTCCTCCTTCTCCTTCTCCTTCTTCTTTTCTTCTTCTTCTCCTCTTCCTTCTCCTTCTCCTCCTCCTCCTGCTCCTCCTCCTTATTTTACTTCTTCTTCTCTTTCTCTTCTTCTACGTAGCTTAGACTCATCCAACAAAGCCTAAATTGGCTAATTATCCATCTAAATGACATAATTAGCTTAGTTAGCTCCTAAATGGTCTATTTAATAAAAAAGACCTATACTTAGCTAAGTTCTCTCCTAAATGACATAATAAGGCTTACGTAGCTGCAACATGACCTATTCCCCCTAACTTAGGTATTAAATGACCTATAATTAGCCTAGCTAGATCAAAAATGGCTTAATAAGCGTAGTTTGCTCCGGAATGACCTATTTTACCCAAGTTAGCTCCGAAACGACCTATAGTTAGCTAGGGTTCCACCTAAATGACATTATTAGCTTAGTTAGCTCCTAAATGGTCTATACTTAGCTAATTTCTCTCCGAAATAACCTAGATATACACTACTTCATCTAGTATTATTCTTCTAACTTTCTTATTTGTCATTTTGCAGATTACCTTCACTTCACGGGAAGCTTGGAAAATATTGATGGAATGCTTGAAGATGATTTCTTGTACCATGGGTTGTATTGAAACTATTGCAGTATATGAATATATGAAACTTTGTATCCACGTGGATGAAACTGGTGTAATATATGAAACTTTGTATGCACGTGGATGCAACTTGAAAGCTGGATATAAGAGGTTATTTTAATATGGTTATGAGTACGGAAAGAAATTTATTTATGTTAAATATATATATATATATATATATATCCTGATTATTGTTAAAAATGCTCGATATAACAAAAAATAAATAAAAAAGGGGCTGGTTCCCCTCTTTGCCGTCTGCCCCCACATGGAAAAGGGGGGGAGGCAGACGGAAAAGGGGGGAATCTACCCCCTCTCTCTCCCCTCTTTGCCGCCTGCCCCCACATGGCAAAGGGGGGAGGCAGACGGCAAAGGGGGGAATCTGCCCCCTCTCCCTCCCCTCTCTGCCATCCGCCCCCACATGGCAAAGGGGGGGAGGCAGACGGCAAAGGGGGGAATCTGCCCCCTCTCTCTCCCCTCTTTGTCGTCTGCCCCCAGATGGCAAAGGGGGGAGGCAGACGGCAAATGGGGGGAATCTGCCCCCTCGTTGTCCCCTCTTTGCCGTCAGCCCCCACATGGCAAAGGGGGGAGGCAGACGGCAAAGGGAGGAGGCCTGCCGTTAACACTTAACGGGGACGTTGCACCCTTTGCCGTCCCAGTTAATTTGCCGTCTGCCCCCTCATGTTAAAGATTCTTTGCCGTCCGCTTTGGGAAAGCAGACGGCAAAGAACCTCTTCACCGGATTTTTTTTACCGTCTACTTTGCCGTCTGCTGACCGACGGGAAAGCCTTTGCCGTCCGTGGTTGCACCCTTTGCCGTCCGCTTTGGCAGACGGCAGATTTCTGAATTTCAGTAGTGCATGTGTGTAGGACTAAAAACTATTTTTACCAAATATTATTTTCACCAAAAAGCATTTCCTTCATTTAAGCTTTCAAAACCCGTGAGTTGGGATTTGTACTACAAGTCCTCAAATTAGGGAAGTTATTTTTCACCAAATGTTTTATTTAAAACTCATTATCAAAATTACTTCCCAAAACCACAATATTATTGTTCTAAGATTTATTTTACTATTTTATTTAAATGCCTTCCCGTGAGGCCAGAAATGGTCCCTTATGAAGCAAAGTTATTTTATTGCTTTCAAAATATCTGAGAAAAAATTAAGGAAACTCATTGAACATATATATTCCATATATATGAGTTTCAGCACATGGTCATGTTCTAGATATTAGGTAAAACCCTTCCTGCCTATTTCAAGCTTTTGGAATATTTCTACAAGAAATATTATCCATAAATTCTTGTGAAATTCTAGCATGTCACATATGATATATGTGATGATCTTGACAAGTTTCATCTCAATCCAAGTTGATTTGATTCACTTAATTATTCTAAAACCCTATCAAACCGATCCAAATTTGAGCAACTCTACATTGCCAAGTGTCTCCAATTGTGCTCAAATTTGGTGGACATGTTCTCATACTCCAATAATGCATGCACACCAAGTGGTGCATCAAGGATAATAGATGAACTTGTCCCAAGCCTCTCAAAACCCTCTCTGTTGATTTCTACCTTTGGTAAACTTTACATTATAAAGTTTCTCTAATTGACCCCAAACTTGTTGGGCATGCTTTAATACTCAAATAATGCCCCCACACCAAGTTGTGGATTTGTGGGGATTTATTTGCATGGTTGTGTAGGCAGAAAGCCATTTATGCCCATTTCATGGGTTTTTCAAGTCTACATTGGAAACCTTATCCACCAAATCCCAAATTTGGTGTCCAAGCTTATTTTCACCTATTCTGAGATCCTGTTAAGTTTCATATCAATTGAAATCCATCTGGTAGCCCTAACACCCATCAAACACCTTGTGTGCATTCACCAAAGTTGCTGCTTTGGCTCCTTCCACTATTTCGCTTGAGCTTAAATTTTTACCTTTTACCTCTAGTAGCATTGCGATGGCCTCTCGTAAATTATTGGAGTGTTACTCCATGTAGCTATCTCTCATTTTTACCTTGGTAGCACCATTTTTGGCCCTCTTGTTGTACTTCTGCATAAGCCAAAGCCCCCACTTCCTTCTCGGGAATCTCTAGCATGCTAATGCACCATTTCAAACCAAGATATAGCATGCTCATGTGGGAAAAATGAGCAGCACATCTGAAACTTGATTTCTGGCACAATGGTAGCTTTGAACTGCAACTACTATCTAAACCCATCCCCGTGAGCTGAAACTTTGCAGAACTGTAGTCCTTCCATGCCTAAGACTGCTAGCCATGGTTTCACCCCATCATATATCCAGTAAGTGCTCTCATTATTAGCCTTAAGTTGCCGCTGCAAACTAAAATGCACTCAAAACCAATTCAAACCAGCTCCACTTGGGTCCAAATTTCACCAGTGCTTTGTGGCATGCATGCCTTACATGCTTACACCTTTGTCTGGCAAAGGGTGGCTTTGGACACATAGAGGGGTGGTGACCACCTCTCTAGCGTGCAGAAATGGTGCTCTGCACTTTGTTTTCTTCCTCGAGGCCATATCCAACCATTGAAGCTTGTCTTAGCATGCCACCGAGCTTCCTTTAACCATTCCAGACCTTTCCCGACACCAACTTGCCTCCAAAGCCCCTCTTGCACGCGTGCTCTCGCCGTGCCCAAAGCATCAGAGGTGAGCCCGAGCTCCCCTCTCCTCTCCTCTTAATCTTAGACTCTCCCTCGAGCTCCTGCTGCCATGTCCTTGTTCCCCTCTCTCCCGTGATCCCTAGACCACCCCTCTCCTTCCCCTAAGCTCTTTTCTCCCCATGGCCGAAGCTCTCCCGTCAGGAGCAGCTCCAAGTGCGGGCACGCAGGGCTCCACCTCCCTCTCTCTAGTCCGTGCTGGACCCCTGCACCTCCACGATCTCCTCCCTCTTCTCTCCCACTCTTTTAATGGACGGAACACCGCCCCTGGGGTTGCTGCCATCGCCTCCACTGCGACATGGGGCCGGTGCTCTCCGGCGTCTTCTAGTAGGGGAGAGCAGCCCACGAGGGTGCGGCGCGCCTCCGTGAGCGCGTAGGTGGCCAGGGCCCCGCTGGAGACGACTGGTGGCGTCTAGGGCAGGCATCGGTGCGCTCAGCCTGTCCGTGCCTCTCGCTGTCCAGGCGGGAGGTGGGAGAAGGGCCTGCCAGGCGGGGCCCGCCTGTAAGCCACACACCGGCCTGACCCCCTATTTTAAGTGGAAGCGCCCTGGCTGGTTGGACTTGAGAACCAAGGCAAAGAACCTCGGGGGAGGTCACAAGCCCCCTAGGCGTG
This sequence comes from Hordeum vulgare subsp. vulgare, assembly GCF_904849725.1. Classification (NCBI taxonomy): domain Eukaryota; kingdom Viridiplantae; phylum Streptophyta; class Magnoliopsida; order Poales; family Poaceae; genus Hordeum; species Hordeum vulgare. The sequence continues at coordinate 371,702,388 of NC_058521.1, forward strand.
GCCTGGGGGCACCTAGCAGGCTTGCGGGCCCCCAGTGTCTCCTTTACCCTACTTCTTCTGCCTATAAATTCTCTAAAAATCTAAAACCACGAGAGAGAGCCACCAAAATACTTTTTTGCCACGGCAAGCTTCTGTCTTTGCAAGATCCCATCTGGGGACCATTCTGGTGCCCTGCTGGAGGGGGGATTCGGACATGGAGGGCTTCTTCATCAACACCATTGCCTCTCCGATGATGCGTGAGTAGTTCACCACAGACCTTCGGGTCCATAGCTAGTAGCTAGATGGCTTCTTCTCTCTCTTGGATCTTCAATACAAAGTTCTCCATGATCTTCATGGAGATATATCCGATGTAACTTTCTTTTGCGGTGTGTTTCTCGAGATCCGATGAATTGTCGATTTATGATCATATTATCTGTGAATATTATTTGAGTCTCCTCTAATCTCTTATATGCATGGTTTCGTATCGTTGTAATTTTCTTCGAGTTGTGGGTTTTGTTTGGCCAACTTGATCTATAATTCTTGCAATGGGAGAAGTGCTTGGTTTTTGGTTCATACCGTGCGATGTCCTCACCTAGTGACAGAAGGGGTAGCGAGGCACGCATCATGTTGTTGCCATCAAGGGTAAAGAAATGGGGTTTATATCATATTGCATGAATTTATCCCTCTACATCATGTCATCTTGCTTAAGGCGTTACTCTGTTTGTTATGAACTCAATACACTAGATGCATGCTGGATAACAGTCGATGTGTGGAGTAATAGTAGTAGATGCAGACATTATCTGTCTACTTGTCTCGGACGTGATGCCTATATGTATGATCATTGCCTTAGATATCATCATGACTTTGTGCGATTCTATCAATTGCTCGACAGTAATTCGTTCACCCACCGTAATACTTGCTATCATGAGAGAAGCCTCTAGTGAACACTATGGCCCCCGGGTCTACTTCACATCATATTTTCAGAGCTACACTTTTACTTTGTTGCACTTTCCACCTTCGGATCTCACCTTGAAAATAATCTGAAGGGATTGACAACCGCTTTATAGCATTGGGTGCAAGTTTTTTTTTTGCGCAGGTACATTGGTGGCTCATCTTGATACTCCTACTGTATTGATACCTTGGTTCTCAAACTCAGGGAAATACTTACTGCTACTATGCTGCATCACCCTTTCCTCTTCAAGGGAAAACCAACGCAAGCTCAAGAGGTAGCAAGAAGAATTTCTCGCGCCGTTGCCGTGGAGGATCAAGTCAAGAATAGTCTCCCGTCAACGTGCCAATTTCTGGCGCTGTTGCCGAGGAGTATTCAAAGTGAAGCATATCCAAGTAACTGTCGCAAACTCATCTCTTGCATTTACATTATTTGCCTTTTGCCTCTCGTTTTCCTCTCCCCCACTTCTGAAAAAACAAAATTTAAAAAAACATTTGCCTTTTTTTCGTTCGCCCTTTTCTTTCGCTTGTGTGCTTGTCTGCTTGCTAAGTCACCATGACTGAAAACACCAAATTGTGTGACTTCTCGAATACTACTAATAATGATTTTATTAGTACTCCGATTGCTCCCGCCACTTGTGCGGAATCATATGAAATCAATGCTGCCTTGCCGAATCTTGTTATGAAAGAGCAATTTTTCGGCCTCCCTAGTGAAGATGCCGCGTCCCATCTTAATACCTTCATTGAGTTAAGCGATATGCAAAATAAGAAAGATGTGGATAATGATGTGATTAAATTGAAGCTATTTCCATTCTCATTACGAGATCGAGCAAAAACTTGGTTTTCATCTTTACCCAAAAATAGTATTGATTCTTGGAACAAGTGTAAAGATGCTTATATTTCCAAGTATTTTCCACCGGCTAAGATTATCTCTCTCCGTAATGATATCATGAATTTTAAGCAACTAGATCATGAACATGTTGCATAATCTTGGGAGAGAATGAAATTGATGATTAGAAATTGTCCCGCTCTTGGGTTGAGCCTTTGGAGGATTATACAAATCTTCTATGCTGGTTTGAATTTTGCTTCTAGAAATATCTTGGATTCCGCCTACGGTGGAACTTTCATGGAAATCACACTAGGAGAAGCCACAAAACTCCTAGATAATATCATGACAAACTATTCTCAATGGCACACTGAAAGGTCACCTACTAGTAAAAAAGTGCATGCTATAGAAGAAATTAACTCTTTGAGTGCTAAGATGGATGAGTTAATGAAATTATTTGCTAGTAAAGGTGCTCCTCTAGATACAAATGATATGCCTTTGTCTGCCTTGATTGAGAATAGCAATGAAAGCTTGGATGTTAATTTTGTTGGTAGGAATAATTTTGCCAACAACAATGCTTATAGAGGTAACTTTATTCCTAGGCCTTTTCCTTGTAATCCCACTAATAACTTTGGAAATTCCTACAACAATGCTCACGGAAATTACAATAATTTAGCCCCTGATCTTGAGAGTAATATTAAAGAGTTTATCAACTCGCAAAAGATTTTAAATGCGTCCATAGAAGAAAAACTGCTCAAAATTGATGACTTGGCTAGGACCGTTGATAGAATGTCTCTTGATATTGATGATTTGAAATTGAGATGTGCTCCTCCCAAGATTAATATGGATGAAACTTTGAAAGCTATGCGTGTTTCCATGAATGAGAGTAAACAAAGAACAACCCAAATTCGTGCTAGACATGAATGGCTTAAAAAGGCGTGTTCTCGTGATGAGAATCACGAAGTTCTTAAAGTGCTTGGTGTGACTCCTATTGAATCCTTGTTTTCTAATGTCAATCCTAATGATGACGGGGCTGGATATGAATCCACTTTGGTTGAGAAACGCCCCAATGATTCGGAGTCTATTTGCCGTGATGCTAAAAGCACTGAAAGTGGAGTAGAGGATATCAAAACTTTGAGTAGTGATGAAATTACCACTTTGGATTTCAAGGAATTCAATTATGATAGTTGCTATTAGATTGAATGTATTTCCTTGATGCAATCCATGCTAAACTCTCCACATGCCTATAGCCAAAATAAGGCCTTTACTGATCATATCGTTGATGCTATGATGAAATCTCTTGAAGAGAAACTTGAGTTGGAAATATCTATTCCTAGAAAACTTCATGATGAGTGGGAACCTACTATCAAAATCTAGATTAAAAACTATGAATGCATTGCTTTGTGTGATTTGGGTGCTAGTGTTTCCGCTATTCCAAAGTCTTTATGTGATGTTCTAGGCTTCAATGAGATTGATGCGTGCTCTCTTAATTTGCATCTTGCGGATACTACTGTTAAGAAACCTATGGGAAGGATCAATGATGTTCTTATTATTGCAAATAGGAACTATGTACCCGTAGATTTCATTGTGCTTGAGATTGATTGCAATCCGACATGTCCCATCATTCTTGGTAGACCTTTCCTTAGGACTATTGGTGCTATCCTCGATATGAAGGAAGGGAATATTAGATTTCAGTTTCCATTAAAAAATGGCATGGAACACTTTCCTAGAAATAAAATAAGATTGCCTTGTGAATCCATGATGAGGGCTACTTATGGTTTGAGCACAAAAGACGATGATACTTGATTCTATCGCCTTATGCCTAGCTAAAGGCGTTAAACAATAATGCTAGTTGGGAGGCAACCCAATGAATTTATCTTTGCTTTTTTGCTTTCTGTTTTGTTGTGTCCACACCATCATAATTCTGTTATGATTGTGTTTTTTGTGTTTCTTTTTGTGTTTGTGCCAAGTAGAACCTTTATGACTAGTTTTGGTGATGATTGTTTGATCTTGCTGAAAAAGACAGAAACTTTGTGCTCACGAAATTATGTTTAATTCCTATCCAGAAAGAGCTTTTGAGTTGATTATTTTTGCTGCTGGTTTATATGCAAATTTCCCTATTTGTAATAATTGTTCAGAATTTTTGGGATACCATAAGTATACGAAGTATACAGATTGCTACAGACTGGTCTGTTTTTGACAGATTCTGTTTTTGTTGTGTTGATTGCTTATTTTGATGAAACTATGGATAGTATCGGGGGGTACTAGCCATGGAAAAGTGAGAATACCGTAATATAACATCAATCTAAATAGAAATCAAGTTCACTACAATACCTAAAGAGTTGGTAGTTTGTTTTCTTCTGCTAATGATATCACGAGATTCTGTTTAAGTTTTGTGTTGTGAAGTTTTCAAGTTTTGGGTAATGTTCTCATGGACAATGGGATAAAGAGTGGAAAGAGCTTAAACTTGGGGATGCCCAAGGCATCCCATGCCAAATTCAAGGACACCAAAAAGCCTAAGCTTGGGGATGCCCCGGGAAGGCATCCCCTCTTTCGTCTTCAATCCATCGGTAACGTTACTTGGAGCTATATTTTTATTCACCACATGATATGTGTTTTGCTTGGAGCGTCGTGTATTATAGGAGTCTTTTCTTTTTGTTTTGTCACAATCATCCTTGCTGCACACCTTTTTGAGAGGGACATGCACTCGTCGTGAATTTGCTAGAATACTCATTGAGCTTCACTTATATCTTTTGTGTTAGGCAATTTAGCTCGCATGTGCTTCACTTATATCTTTTGAGCTAGATGGCTTTGCTCTAGTGCTTCACTTAGATCTTTTTAGAGCACGGCGATGTCATATTTTGAAGAAATAAGAACTCTCGATCTTCACTTATATCTTTTTGAGAGTGCTCTCTCCAAGTAACTTGGTGATTGGCGTGTGCTATGAAAGTAGTCCTAAAGATGATAGGCATCCAAAGAGGATATAATAAAAACTTCCATATTCAAGTGCATTGATTAGTAAGAGAAGTTTGATGCCTAACAATTAAGTTTTGAGATTTGGATTTGGTAATATTAGAGTTATGTTAGTAGGGTGTTGTGAATCTAGAAATACTTGTGTTGAAGTTAGTGATTCTCGTAGCATGCACGTATGGTGAACCGTTATGTTAGGAAGTCGGAGCATAATTTATTTATTGATTGTCAACCTTTGTGTGGTGGTCGGGATCGTGGGATGGTTAACACCTACCAACCCTTCCCCTAGGAGTATGCGTTTAGCACTTTGTTTCGATTACTAATAAAACTTTCGCAATAAGTATATGAGTTCTTCGTGACTAATGTCAGTCCATGGTATAGATGCACTTTCACCTTCCACCATTGCTAGCCTCTCTAGTGCTGCGCAACTTCCGCCGGTGCACAAACCCACCATATACCTTTCTCAGAACAGCCACCATACCTACCTATTATGGCATTTTCATAGCCATTCCGAGATATATTGCCATGCAACTCCCACCGTTCCATCTCATGACTTGTGCCGTCACTTTCATATTGCCACTGCATGATCGTAAGATAGCTAGCGAGATGTTTCAACGTCCTACGCTAAGCTAGATCGTTGCACATCCCGGTACACTACCGGAGTCATTTCCTATAGAGTCATCATTGTTCTAAGTATTGAGTTGTAAGTAAATAAAAGTGTGATGCTCATCATTATTAGAGCATTGTCCCATGTGAGGAAATATAAAAAAAGAGGCCAAAGATGCCCACCAAAAAAAATGAAAAGAGGCCAAAGAGCCCAAACAAAAAAAGAGAGAAAAAGAGAGAAGGGACAATGCTACTATCTTTTCCACACTTGTGCTTCAAAATAGCACCATGTTCTTCATGATAGAGAGTCTCTATATTTGACACTTCCATATACTAGTGGGAATTTTCATTATATTACTTGGCTTGTATATTCCAATGATGGGCTTCCTCAAAATTGCCCTAGGTCTTCGTGAGCAAGCAAGTTGGATGCACACCCACTAGTTCTCCTTTTGAGCTTTCGCACACTTATAGCTCTAAGTGTATCCGTTGCATGGTAATCCCTACTCATTCACATTGATATCTATTGATGGGCATCTCCATAGCCCATTAATACGCCAAGTCAATGTGACCATCTCCTCCTTTTTGCCTCACAACCTCCACCACACTCTATTCCACCTATAGTGCTATATCCATGGCTCACGCTCATGTATTGCGTGAGAGTTGAAAAGGTTTGAGAAAGTAAGAGTTCGAAAACAATTACTTGGCCGATACCGGGGTTGTGCATGATTTAAATTCGTTGTGTGGGGATGATGGAGCATAGCGAGACTATATGATTTTGTAGGGATAACTTTCTTTGGCCATGTTACTTCAAAAGTTCATGATCACTTTGCTAGTATGCTTGAAGTATTATTGTTTTCATGTCAATAGTAAACTATTGTTTTGAATCTTACGGATCTGAACATTCATGCCACAAGAAAGAAGTTACAAAGGACAAATATGTTAGGTAGCATTCCACATCAAAAATTGAGTCTTTATCACTTCCCTACTCGAGGACGAGAAGGAGTTAAGCTTGGGGTAGCTTGATACTTCTCCAACATATCTATAATTTTTGATGCTTCCATGCTATTATCTTGTCAACTTTGGATGTTTTGTATGCATGAATATGCTATTTTATATCTTTTTGGGACTAACCTATTTACTCAGTGCCAAGTGACAGTTTATGTTTTTTCCGTGTTTTAGATCTTTTCCAAAGAAGAATATTAAACGGAGTCCAAACAGAATAAAACCCGTGGAATTATTTTTCCATAACAGAATATATGCAGGGGACTTAAGAACCAAGGCAAAGGACCTCGGGGGAGGTCACAAGCCCCCTAGCCGCGGCCTGGGGGGGCGCCTAACAGGCTTGTGCCCACTCCCCCCCCCGTGGCACCTTTTCCCTACTTCTTCTGCCTATAAATTCTCTAAAAATCCAAAACCACGAGAGAGAGCCATGAAAATACTTTTCTACCGCCGCAATCTTCTGTCTCTGCAAGATCCCATCTGTGGACCATTCTGGTGCCCTGCCGGAGGGGGGATTCGGACATGGAGGGCTTCTTCATCAACACCATTGCCTCTCCGATGATGCGTGAGTAGTTCACCATAGACCTTCGGGTCCATAGCTAGTAGCAAGATGGATTCTTCTCTCTCTTGGATCTTCAATACAAAGTTCTCCATGATCTTCATGGAGATCTATCGGATGTAACTTTCTTTTGCGGTGTGTTTGTCGAGATCCGATGAATTGTGGATTTATGATCAGATTATCTATGAATATTATTTGAGTCTCCTCTGATCTCTTATATGCATGATTTCGTATCCTTGTAATTCTCTTTGAGTTGTGGGTTTTGTTTGGCCAACTTGATCTATAATTCTTGCAATGGGAGAAGTGCTTGGTTTTGGGTTCATACCGTGTGGTGTCCTCACCTAGTGACAGAAGGGGTAGCGAGGCACGCATCGTGTTGTTGCCATCAAGGGTAAAAAGATGGGGTTTATATCATATTGCATGAATTTATCCCTCTACATCATGTCATCTTGTTAAAGGCGTTACTCTGTTTGTTATGAACTCAATACACTAGATGCATGCTGGATAGCGGTCGATGTGTGGAGTAATAGTAGTCGATGCAGACAGTATCAGCCTACTTGTCTCGGGCGTGATGCCTATATGTATGATCATTGCCTCAGATATCATCATGACTTTGCGCGATTCTATCAATTGCTCGACAGTAATTCGTTCACCCACTGTAATACTTGCTATCATGAGAGAAGCCTCTCGTGAACACTATGGCCCCCAGGTCTACTTCACATCATATTTTCAGATCTACACTATTACTTTGTTGCACTTTCCACCTTCAGATCTCACCTTGCAAATAATCATGAAGGGATTGATAACCCCTTTATAGTGTTGGGTGCAAGTTTGTTTGTTTTTGCGTAGGTACATTGGTGCCTCATCTTGATACTCCTACTAGATTGATACCTTGGTTCTCAAACTGAGGGAAATACTTACTGCTACTGTGCTGCATTATCCGTTCTTCTTCAAGGGAAAAATCAACACAAGCTCAAGAGGTAGCATGGCGGCGCCCGTCGCCAAGGTCCCTTCCACGTCGCCCCTGCGAGGACCCCAGGAGAGAAGAAGGACGATGGGGGAGCTTCCCGCGCCGACCCCGGCAAGCTCGCCTCATTGGAGTGTTGTGCTACTGGCAAGGACGTGCCTGAAAGCTTCACCACGCGAAGCAAAAAGTCCACGGCTGCTCCGCCTGAGACCAAGAAGGTGCCAGCTAGGGAAGACGGCTCGGGTGGAACTTTCACCACCAGTTCCACCCTCGACAACAAATAGGAAAGCGCGCTCATCGCCTTCCTTCGGGAAAATCTTGACGTGTCTGCCTAGCAACCGTCCGATATTCCCGGCGTTCCCAGGGAGGTGATTGAGCCCCACCTTGCCGTGTGTCCACACGCGTGGCCGTTCAAGAAGAAAGTGAGAAAACAGGCCCTGGAGCGGTAAGAGTTTGTTGCCGAAGAAATCAGGGGGTCATCCATTCCACGTGGTTGGCCAATCCAGTCGTTGTGCGCAAGGCAAGCGGGAAATGTCGGCTTTGTATTGACTTCACCAACATTAATCAAGCCTGTCCCAAAGATCCTTTCCCCTTGCCACGCATCGACCAGATCGTCAACTTTACAGCCGGCTGTGACCTGCTATCCTTCCTCGACGCCTACTTCGGTTATCACCAGATCTACATGGACGAGGAAGACGACGAGAAGACCGCGTTCATCACCCCGTGTGGCATGTACTGCTTTGTACGGATGCCCTTTGGGTTGAAGAACGCCGGCTCGACTTTCGCAAGGGTGATCCAGATCGGTTTTGAACCCCAACTCCATAGAAATCTGGAAGCCTGTATGGATGACATAGTGGTCAAAACCAAAGACAGATCAACCCTTGTGTCAGACCCGGAAGAAACATTTTCCAATCGGCGCAAAATCAACCTCAAGCTCAACCCCGAGAAATGTGTCTTTGGCGTCCTGTCTGACAAGCTTCTTGGGTTCTTTGTGTCCCAACGGGAGATCGAAGCCAATCCTGACAAGATCAAGGCCATTGAATAGATTGAGGCGCCGAAGCACGTCAAGGATGTGCGATGCCTAGCCGGATGTGTAACTGCCCTGAGCCGATTTATCTCCAAGTCCGCTGAAAGTGCCCTGCCTTTCTTCAAAATCCTGAAGAAGGCGGGACCAATGAAGTGGACTCCTGAGGCGGAAGTGGCACTACAAGACTTGAAGAAATACCTCTCCTCCACACCCGTGCCGGTGGCCCCTAGACCCCAAGAGCCATTGCGCTTGTATCTAGAGGCAACCAACTAGGTGGTTAGGGCTGCCTTGGTGGCGCAGAGGGAAGAAGACAATGAAGCCCCAGAAAAGGCAATGCCGCCCGAGGAGGATGCACGCGATGGCAAGCAAGAGCTCCCCACTGTGGCAGAGGAAAACCAAGAGAAAACCCCGCCAACCAGCAGGCCTATGCAAAAGAAGAAGCTGGTGCAACACCCAGTCTATTTCGTCAGCTCCCTCTTACAAGGGGCCAGAACGAGGTATTCCGGGGTGCATAAATTGATTTTTGGCCTCCTCATGGACTCAAGGAAGCTGGGCCACTAGTTCCAAGCACATGACATTACCGTCGTCACTCGCTTCCCGCTGCAGAGGGTCCTGTGAAACCCCGATGCAACCGGCAGGATAGTAGAGTGGGCGTTGGAATTGTCCAGCTTCAGCCTCAAGTTCAAGAGCACCTCGACCATACAGAGCAGGGCCTTAGCGGAGTTCATTACAGAATGGACCCCAATGCCGGATGAAGAAATACCAGAATCAACCCTCCCGTGGAAGGAATCAACTCAAGAGTGGCGCATGTACTTTGATGGAGCGTTCTCGCTCCACGGCACCAGGGCTGGCTTGCTGCTGGTCGCATCTACCTGGGAGAATCTCAAGTACATGATCCAAATGTATTTCCCCCAAGAGAAGTCAAACAACACCACCGTAGAATATGAAGGGCTTCTTGTCGGGCTCAGAATCGCGACAGATCTTAGGATTCGAAAGCTCATCAGCAGAGGTGACTCCCAGCTAGTCGTCCGGCAAGTCAACAAGGATTATCAAAGCCCATTGATGGAAGCCTACGTGGAGGAAGTGAGAAAGTTGGATGAATGATTTGACGGTCTATAGATGGAGCACATACCTCGTGCCGAAAACACCATCGCAGATGACCTGTCAAAACGTGTAGCACTTAAACTTCATGTGGAACCAGTGACTTTCTTGCTATGGCTGACTCAACCCTCCGTGGCACCATCAGCCAAGCCAGACAAAAGGAAGAAGCTCAAGTACGGCAAGTACCTCCCAGTAGAACTACCAAGGAACGCCGGTAAGGACCTTGCCAAGGAAGAAGTTGCTGGACCAGGAGCAGAGCCTGCCGGGGGGGATCCCACCCGGCAGAAGACATGTCGTTGCTCCTCGCCGTCGAGCCACGCGCTCCGGCGTGGGTGCAGCACATAGTCCGATACCTCCAAACAGGGGAATTGCCTAAGGAACCCGAAGAAGCAGAAAAGATAGCTCGCCAGTCAAGCATGTACTAATTCGTGGACTATGCCCTCTATAAGAGGCGACTGAATGACGGGAAGCTAAAGTGCATCCCCAGGACGAAGGACAGGAGTTGTTGGCTAAAATTCATGGAGGAATATGTGGATCACACATAGGGTCGAGGGCCCTTGCCGGCTTCCGGCAAGGTTTCTTCTGTCCCACAGCCCTCTAGGATACAACTGCACTTAACCAAGTGTGAAGCGTGCTAGTTCCATTCAAGAAAGCTTCATCAGCCAGCGCAAGCTCTCCAAACAATCCCTCTCTCATGGACATTCTCGGTCTTTGGGCTCGATATCCTCAGGCCCTTCCCCCGCACCGCTGGGGGCTTTGAGTACTTGTATATCGGAATCGACAAGTTCACAAAGTGGCCAGAAGTGGAGCCAGCAAGAAGGGTAACATCGCAGTTAGCTGTCAATTTTTCAAGGGGATAGTCTGTCGCTTCGGCGTCCCGAACAAGGTCATCACAGACAATGGAACCCAGTTCACCAGCCGCATCTTCACGCAATACTCCCAGGACCTCGGCAGCAAAATATGCTTCGCTTTCGTCGCTCACCCAAGGATCAAGGGTCAAGCCGAAAGAGAAAATGCCGAGGTATTGCGCGGGCTCAAGACTAGAACTTTCGACAAGCTACGCGAACATGGAAAGCACTGGATTGATGAACTGCCGGCATTTCTTTGGTCGATCAGAACGACGCTAAATCGAGCCACCGGCGAGACACCCTTCTCCCTGGTCTACGGGGCACACACAGTTCTTCCCACAGAACTCACTTATGGGTCACCTCAGGTGCTCGCTTATGATGAGCTGGAGCAAGAGCAACTGCGTCAAGATGACATTGTGCTCCTCGAGGAGAACCGGATTCAGGTGGCTGTGCGAGCCTCTTGCTACCAGAAAGCCTTGCGCCGCTATCATAGCCGCAAGGTACGAGCCAGAAGTTTCGAGGAAGGCGACCTTGTTCTTAGAAACGTTCAGTCGGCCAAGAATACCAACAAGTTAACTCCAAAGTGGGAAGGCCCATATCGGGTAGTACGAGTCACCAGGCCCGGTGCTGTCCTTCTGGAGACCGAAGATGGGTTACCGGTGAGTAACTCCTGGAACATAGAGCATCTTCGAAAGTTCTACCCGTAGGGACAGGTTGCCGGGCCAACCGGCGACCACCTTTTGTACAAGTCTTGCCGAGGCTGCATGTAATCCTTTGTACAAAGCCACGGGAAGACCGTGAGCGCAGTCAGATAAAGCTTAGCGTTCTGCATCATCATATAGATCCTCATGATAGAAAACATGCATGCATCTATATGTTTGTGAAACGCATGAGCTAACAAGGGGGCATAGCCCCGGTAGATATTTTCCCTCTATTCTTTCTTTTGGAAGACATGTATAACCCCTGCGCACAAGTTTGCCCGGGGGGAGATAGTGGGGACGCCCATAGAAGATAGTGGGGACGCCCAGAGCAGCAACAAGAGCCAAGATAATCCGCTCGAAGCCGAAAGAAGTAAACGCAGCCGACAAGGAAGTTGCGGACACTTTGAGTAAGTTGTTGGGTAAGCCGTTGGGTGAGTACACTCCTCTCCTTTCAAAAATGTTGTCACTTTCTCTCAAACGGAAAAACCTGTGCGCCGGGGATCGCTGTCACTAGTCTCCCAAAGGTCGCCTCGAAGCGCGCTCAACATTCAAGGTGGCTTGTCCAGCACACCTCTTTTGTAAAAAGCGTGCTCGGTGGCCCACGACGAGGCCCGGAAGGGAGTTAAATATCCTCCCGGCGGTGACGGCCCCCAACAAAGTGTCGTAGGAAAGAAAGAAAGAGGCAATATAGGAAAGGCAGCGCTATTCTCCCAAACGAAGTACTGAGTATACTACAAATAGCAAAGATTATGTTCAAAGCAGAAATTACAATAACAAAAGGCACGGAGGCTAGTCCCGACATGGACCTTGCACCCTTTTAACCTTGTCTATCCTGTCAACGATAGGAAGACCTTTTCTTCAAAGGGCTTGGGGTCCAATTCCTTCAGCAGGCGTACCATGGAGAGATTTAAATCAGGGTTCCTGTACGCTAGCTTGGTAAGCACTTTGAGGAGGACGTTCCGGCACAGCCGCCGGGCCTAGCCCGCCAACCACGTCGTCTCTTCGTCCTGAAGATGCTTCAGAGCATCGGTCAGACTCTCGAAGAACAAGGCTAAGTTGACGCTCGGAGGAGCCTCCAGAGAAGGAGCATAGCTGGGGCTTTCAAGGTCCATGGTGGCCAGCTGATCAGCAATGGCAGACACGGCGTTAACAAGGCGCCCCGTCCAGAACTTGACGACCTTCACGTACTTTCTGTGGTCGATAGAAGCGACGTCAAGTTGTTCGGCCGAGACCTGGAGCTTCCGAGTCAGATCCTCCTCCCGGGCCACTCCCTCCTTGAGTGCCTCCTTCATGGAGGTCAACTTAGCCCACAGGGCGTCCAGGGAGGCATTGGCACTACGGAGCTGGGTGGCCTTGTCGGTAGCAGCGGCCTCGGCGTCCTCCAAGCCGGCGAGGGCCTTGTCCCTCGTAGAAGAAAGCACTGATACCTTGTCACGGAGGACATCGAGCTCTTCCTCGAGCTCTTTCACCATCCCGGTGAGCCCATCCTTGGTGACTTGGGCGACCGACGCTCGATCAGTGATCTCTTGGAGCTTGCCAGAGTATTCCGAAGCCCGGGCGTCGAGGTCACTCTTGAACTGGTCCACCAGCTCCTGAGTACACCGCGCCACCAGTTTCTCGACCTCCTCGCCCTTGGCACGGTGCCCCTCGCTGAGCTCCTGCTAACGGGTAGCGAGCCCCTTCTCGTGATCTTCCAGACTGATCCAGATGTTGGTGAGGCAGGCCTCCTCGGTTGCGGTCCGGTGCTGAGACTCTTCCTCCTCCTTCCGAATGTTGAACGTCCGAAGGCTGATCGATTGATCCCTGGCCTTCATTTTCTCGTGCTCGGCCTACAGCGCCTTGTAGGCCTCGTCGAAATGAGCCCGCATTTCTTCAAAGCGCTTCTCAAACGCCTCCTCCGTCGCCTTGATGACCGCCTCCCGAGAGTCCAACTTCTCCCTCCTAACGCGGTACAAGAATTGGAGCTGGCCGACGTGGTCTCTCATGGAGAGGAAGAGCTGCTCCTCGCTGAGCTTTCCACCACCGCTCACCAGCCTCACTAGGGAGTCGGGGCCAATGCCGACGGAGACCTCCGCATAGACGTTCTCCCCCTCCACCAAGGCCCTCGATCGCTCCGCCCCTGGTGGGACGACAAACATTTCCTCACCGACGCGAAGGTACGTGCTACCCGGGATGTGCTTGGGACTGGGGGCTGATTTCCTCCTACGTCACTACCGATGGAGTGGGATTCTTCACCCTTGGCGGTCTCCCCGCCCCAGCAGGCTGTGGATCATCAGCACGCGCCCCCGGGCCCTCAACAGGCCCCTCTACATGCACCTGGATATCTTGCTCCTGCTCCCGCTCCTCGTGGGCGGCCTCGCGTGCCATGGCGTCAGAGGCCTCAGCTGCCGCTTCGCAGGCGACCTCCGTAACCACGGCATCAACGTCCATCTCCTCCACGGGAGAGGAATCTGAGGGGCATAAAAAGAAGAGGAATGGTCGAAATCAGACAAAATAATCAAGAGAAAATTCAAGACTCAACTTACGGATGCTTCTGGAGAGGCGCTTGATGTCCGTTATGCTACTGCACAAAAGACCTTCCAGTGGCGCCAGAAATGGGCACGTTGACGACACCAGGAATCCTTCTGCGTTGGTGTTCCCTCGAAGCGGAGAGGATGATGTAGCACGGCGGAGGTAAGTATTTCCCTCAGTTTGAGAACCAAGGTATCAATCCAGCGGAGGAGTATCTCAACATTCTGCACAAACACAAAAGCTTGCACCCAACATTATGAAGGGGTTGTCAATCCCTTATAGATTGTTTGCCAAGTGAGAACTGAAAGCAACAAAGTAACAAAGAAAAATAAAAGCGGAGTTGTAAACGATGGATGTGAATAGACCCGGGGGACGTAGTGTTTACTAGTGGCTTCTCTCATGAAAGCAAGTAGACGATGGGTGAACAAATTACTATCGAGCAATTGATAGAACTGTGCAGAGTCGTGACGATATCTATGAAATGATTATTTCTATAGGCGTCACGTCCGAAACAATTAGGCCGATACTTTCTGCATCTAGTACTATTACTCCACACGTCGACCACTATCCAGGATACATCTAGTGTATTAAGTCCATAAGAATAGAGTAACGCCTTAAGCAAGATGACATGATGTAGAGGGATAATCTCAAACCAATGATACAAACCCCATATTTTTACCCTTGATGGCAACTGCTTGATGTGTGCCTTGCTACACCTACTGTCACTGGGAAAGGTTACCACATGGCAGAACCCAAAACCAAGCACTTCTCCCATTGCAAGAATCATAGATCTAGCTGGCCAAACAAAACCCAAGACTCGGAGAGACTTACAAGGATATAAAATCATGCATATAAGAAATCAGCAAAGACTCAAATATATATCATAGATAATCTGATCACAAGTCCAAAATTCATTGGATCTCGACAAACACACCGCCAAAGAAGATTACATCTGATAGATCTCCATGAAGATCATGGAGAACTTTGTATTGAAGATCCAAGAGAGAGAATAAGCCATCTAGCTACTAACTACGGACCTGTAGCTCTGAAGTGAACTACTCACGAGTCATTGGAGGGGCGATGATGATGATGAGGAAGCCCTCCAACTCCAAAGTCCCTTCCGGCAGGGTGCCGGGAAGGGTCTCCAGATGAGATCTCGCGGAAACGGAAGCTTGCGGCGGCGGAAAAGTATTTTCGAGGCTCCCCTGATTTTTTGCGGAATATTTGGGAATTTATAGGCCAAAGACCTAGGTCAGGTGGCGACCAAGGAGGCCACAAGCCTGCCCACCGTCGCCTCCCCCTGGTGGCGGAGTGGGGGCTTGTGGGCTCCCTGGAGCCCAACTGGCTTGGCCCAAAAGCCCCCTGGACTTCTCCCGTTTGGGAAAAAAATTATTTCGGGGTTTTTCTTCCGTTTGGACTCCGTTCCAAAATCAGATCTGAAAAGAGTCAAAAACACGGAAAAAACAGGAACTGGCACTTGGCACTGAATTAATAAGTTAGTCCCAAAAAGATATAAAAAGGTACACAAAACATACAAAGAAGGCAAGATAACATCGTGAAATCATCAAAAATTATAGATACGTTTGAGACGTATCATGCATCCCCAAGCTTAACTCCTGCTCGTCCTCGAGTAGGGAAGTGATAAGAATGATTTTTGATGCTTTCATGCTACCTAGCATAGGTGTCCTTTGTAATTCCTCTTATGTGACATGAATGTTCAGATCCATTAGATTCAAAACAATAGTTTGCTATTGACGTGGAAACAATAATAATTAAAGCAAACTAGCAAAGTAATCATGAACTTTCAAAATAACAAGGCCAAAAGAAAGTTATCCCTAGAAAAGCATATAGTCTGGCTATGCTCTATCATCATTGCACAACGAATTTAAATCATGCACAACCCCAGTATTGGCCAAGTAATTGTTTCACACCTTTACTTTCTCAAACATTTTCAACTCTCACGCAATACATGAGCGTGAGACATGGTTATAGCACTATAGATGGTGTGGAATGTGGTGGAGGTTGCAAGAAAAAAAAGGAGAAGATAGTCACATTAACTAGGCATATCAATGAGCTGTGGAGATGCTCATCAATAGATATCAATGTGAATAAGTAGGGATTGCCATACAGATGATGCACTAGAGCTACAAGTATGTGAAAGCTCTTAAAGAAAACTAGTGGGTGTGCATTCAACTTGCTTGCTCACGAAGAGCTAAGGCAATTTTGAGGAAGCCTATCATTGGAATATACAAGCCAAGTTATATAATGAAAATTTCCCACTAGTTATATCGTGGTGACAAAACGAGAGACTCTCAATCATGAAGATCATGGTGCTTAATATGCACAAGTGTGGAAAAAGTGGTAGCATTGTCCCTTCTCTCTTTTTCTCTCATTTATATATATATATATATATATATATATATATATGGGTGGGCTCTTTGGCCTCTTTTTATGGGCTTCTTTGGCCTCTTTTATTTCCTCACATGGGACGATGCTCCAATAATGATGATCTTCACACTTAGAGCAAATATGACTCTATATGGAATGCCTTCGGTAGTGTACTGTGGCAATGATCTAGCATGGCATAGACATCAAAGGAAACATCATGCTAGCTATCTTACGATCGTGAAAAGGCAATGTAGAAGTGGTGGCACATGTCATGGTGGTAGTTGCATGGCAATATATCTCGGAATGACTTTGAAAAAGCCATAGTAGGTAGGTATGGTGGCTGTTTTGAGGGAGGCTAATGGTGGGTTTTGTGCACCGGTGAAAGTTACGCGGCACTAAGAAGATAGTGATGGTGGAAGGTGAAAGTGCATCTAAACCATGGACTCTACATTAGTCATGAAGAACTCATATACTTGTTGCAAAAGTTTTATTAGTAATCGAAACAAAGCATTCAACGCATACTCCTAGGGGAAGGGTTGGTAGGTATAAACCATCGTGCGATCCCGACCGCCACGCAAAGGATGACAATCAATATACTAATCATGCTCAGATTTCATTACATAGCGGTTCACCATACGTACATGCTACAGGAATCACTAACTTCAACACAAGTATTTCTAGATCCACAACACCTTACTAGAATGACTTCAATATTACCATAACCACAACTCAAAACTAATTGAGATGAATCAAACTTCTCTAACTATTCAATGCACATGAAGGTGGAAGTTTTCAGATCCCTTTGGATAACTAACCCTTTTGAAAATACTTTCAAAGAATAGATCAACTACCAATCCACGCACCGCTGTGCTCTAAAAGATATAAGTGAAGCACATGGAGCAAAAGTATCTAGCTCAAAAGATACAAGTGAAGCACATGTGAGCTGAATTGTCTACCAAAAGATATAAGTGAAGCTCGACAAAATCATGGTGTGCGCATGTCTCTCTCTCTACGTGCACAGCAAGGATGATTGTGACACAACAAAAATAAAAGACTACTACGATACAAGACGCTCCAAGCAAAAACATATAACATGTGGTGAATAAAAATATAGCCCCAAGTAACGTTACCGATGGATTGAAGACGAGAGAGGGGATGCCTTCCCGGGGCATCCCCAAGATTAGGCTTTTACGACATCCTTGAATCTCTTGGGGTGCCTTGGGCATCCCCAAGCTTGATCTCTTGCCACTCTTTATCTTTTTGTCCATAAGAACTTCACCCAAAACATGAAAACTTCACAACACGAAACTTCAACAGAAACTCGTGATAACATTAGTATAAGAAAGCAAACCACCACTTCCTTAGGTACTGTAGCAAACTTAAATTCTACTTGTGCTGATGTTGGATTACTGTACTTTCAATCTTCCATGGCTAATACCCCCCCGATACTATCCATAGGTTCATCAAAATAAGCAACCAACACAACAAAAACAAAATCTGTTAACAACAGACCAGTCTGTAGCAATCTGTATGTTTCGTATACCTATGGTACTTCCAAAATTCTGAAAAATTACGACTGTATGAAGAATTTGCGTAGCAATCAGCAAAAAAGAATCAACTCAAAAGCTCTTAAAAAATGCAAATTCGTTTCGTGAGTAGAAAGTTTCTGTCTTTTCTAGCATGACCAAACGATCATCCTCAAGACTAATCATAACGGTTTTGCTTGGCACAAACACAAAAAGAAACACAAAAAACACAATCATAACAGAATTATGAAAGTGTGGAAAACCCAAAACAGAAAGAAAAAGGATAGATTCGTTCGGTTGCCTCCCAACTAGTGCTTTTGTTTAACGCCCTTAGCTAGGCGTAAGTGATGGAATCACGTATAGTCATCTTTGGAACTCAAGCCATAGGTAGCGTGATCATTTATCATCTTAAGATTTTCATCTCTATTAGATGACTCACCACTAGCTCTAGGAACAAAAACAGGCTTGACGGTCTTTTTGAGAGTAAGATTTGGAGTATTTTGCGCAACGGCAAAAGCGGAACCCAAGTTGGTTATGACATCTTCTAATTTGCCAATTCTAGAAGAACCATTAACTATAAGTTCCTTCTCCTTTAAATTTTTCAAAAAGTTTCCCACTTTGGATCCGTACTGAGAGATTTGATTGTGGATCTTTCTATCCAAACCCTCAATAAGTTCAACTGTGGCAAATTTTTTTTCAATAGCGTCAAGCCTTTGCATCACATGTTCCAAGGTCAAGATAGTTCCATTAACCATGAGCGGGGGTGGGCCTACCAAATTAATGATAGCTCTATAGGAGTCAACAGTATGGCTCCCCAAAAAGTTCCCGCCTACAATGGTATCAAGGATATACCTATTCCAAGGAGAAATTCCAATATAGAAACTACGAAGGAGGATGGTAGTGGATTGCTTACGAGTAGATCTACTTTGAGCATTGCAAATCCTGTACCAAGCGTCCTTCAAATTTTCTTCCTCATTCTGCCTGAAATTGAGAACTTCATTTTCAGGGGTGTCGTTTGGAGTGGTGGGTCTAGCCATTGATGGACTATCTCACACACAAACGAGCAGGAAGAGAGAGTGAAACGGGCAAAAGAAGACAGTGAAAGCGAAAGGTGAATGAAAACGGCAAATGTGAAGTGGGGGAGAGGAAAACGAGAGGCAACTGGCAACAAAAGTAAATGCAAGAGAAGAGTTTGTGAGACCTACTTGGATATATCTTGATTTCTCCTCCCCGGCAACGGCATCAGAAATGCTTCTGATGTCCGTTATGCTACTGCACAAAAGACCTTCGAGTGGCGCTAGAAATGGGCACGTTGACGTCACCAGGAATCCTTCTGCGTTGTTGTTCCCTCGAAGCGGAGAGGATGGTGTAGCACAGCGGAGATAAGTATTTCCCTCAGTTTGAGAACCAAGGTATCAATCCGACGGAGGAGTATCTCAAGATCCTGCACAAACACAAAAGCTTGCACCCAACGCTATGAAGGGGTTGTCAATCCCTTATAGATTGTTTGCCAAGTGAGAACCGAAAGCAACAAAGTAACAAAGCAAAGTAAAAGCGGATTTGTAAACGATGGATGTGAATAGACCCGGGGCCGTAGTGTTTACTACTAGCTTCTCTCATGGAAGCAAGTAGACGGTGGGTGAACAAATTACTGTCGAGAAATTGATAGAACTGTGCAGAGTCGTGACGATATCTATGCAATGATTATTTCTATAGGCATCATGTCCGAAACAAGAAGACCGATACTTTCTCCATCTACTACTATTACTCCACACGTCGACCGCTATCCAGCATGCATCTAGTGTATTAAGTCCATAAGAACAGAGTAACGCCTTAAGCAAGATGATATGATGTAGAGGGATAATCTCAAACCAATGATAAAACCCCATCTTTTTACCCTCGATGGCATCTGCTTGATGTGTGCCTTGCTGCCCCTACTGTCACTGGGAAAGGTCACCACATGGCAGAATCCAAAACCAAGCACTTCTCCCATTACAAGAATCATAGATCTAGTTGGCCAAAGAAAACCCAGGACTCGGAGAGACTTACAAGGATATCAAATCATGCAGATAAGAAATCAGCAAAGACTCAAATATATATCATAGATAATATGATCACAAGTCCACAATTCATCGGATCTCGACAAACACACCGCCAAAGAAGATTACATCCGATAGATCTCCATGAAGATCATGGAGAACTTTGTATTGATGATCCAAGAGAGAGAAGAAGCCATCTAGCTACTAACTACGGACCCGTAGGTCTGAAGTGAACTACTCACGAGTCATTGGAGGGGCGATGATGATGATGAGGAAGCCCTCCAACTCCAAAGTCCCCTCCGGCAGGGTGCCGAGAAGGGTCTCCGGATGAGATCTCGCGGAAACGGAAGCTTGCGGCAGCGGAAAAGTATTTCCGAGGCTCCCGTGATTTTTTGCGGAATATTTGGGAATTTATAGGGAGGCCACAAGCCTTCCCACCGCCGCCTCCCCCTGGTGGCGGAGTGGGGGCTTGTGGGATCCCTGGAGCCCACCTGGCTTGGCCCAAAAGCCCCCTGGACTTCTTCCGTTCGGGAAAAAATCATTTCGGGGTTTTTATTCCGTTTGGACTCCGTTCCAAAATCAGATCTGAAAAGAGTCAAAAACACGGAAAAACAGGAACTGGCACTTGGCACTGAATTAATAAGTTAGTCCCAAAAAGATATAAAAAGGTACATAAAACGTACAAAGAAGGCAAGATAACAACGTGAAATCATCAAAAATTATAGATACGTTTGAGACGTATCAGCGCTCATCATCCTCATGCCGGTGGATGGTAGCTGCCTCCTCCCCGGCAACGTCCGTTGTCGGGGCTCGTCCTCAAGCACCACAAGCTCAGGAGATGCACGTTGGGGGCTTTGCCGGGGGCTGGGCACAAGAGTGGCCGCAGGCTCCGACGGAGCTTCCGGAGCGTCTGCCAAGGGATTGTCGCTGCTTGGCTCCATGGCGTCCGCTGGGGGCCCCTTGCCAGCCGACGCGTCGACATCCTCCGAGGGATCGCCCTCGGTCGTGTGCTTGGGGCTCGCCGGAGGAACCCCGCCAGCCGGTGCGTCCGTCCTCGCCGACGGCTCATCGTCGGCTGACGCCCTTGCCCTCTTCGCCGACTTTGGGCCAGCGCAAACACTTACTCATCGACCTCCTCCTCCGAGCTCAGGATCGAGATGGTATAGTCCACCTCCGCACCGGCATCCATCAAAGCGTGCACCACCCTCGGGCGTTTGTCTGGCGTGGCAGGCGGACTTTGCCGGATCGGGATATTGGAGCCGACACGATGGAGAACTCGCTTGGACTTTCGGCGGCCCAACCACTCCTCCGTCTCCTCCTCCCTCTCCTGCCTCCAAGCGTCGGGCATCCGTTCTTCTGGATGGGCCCCGACAGCTGAACTACCAAAACCACCGGCGAGCTTCACTTGTGGAGACACCTCTCCGCCAGTTGTTTCCCTGCCATGGGAGCCCGCGCGCCCAGCCCCAAGGGCGAGGGTATGCTCCTCCATCCAGCGGGCAATGTGCGCCTCCTCCGCGATAGTGGTATGACAGACGAGGCCTTTTTCCTCCCGGATGAGAACCTCCGACAATCCGTCGAACAAGGACAAGACCACCTCGGCCGCGGGCTCCAGCCAGGTCACGACCACACCGTGGGCATCGCAATCCGGCATCATCGCCGTGAGGACCGCATGCGGCAACCGGATCTTCAGCTCAGAACTGCACAACTTTTGGCAGAAGTACCCGAGCTCCATGGACGTCAGGTTGTTGTCCACCCCCGGTCGCAGTTGCATGAAATCCGCCGCATTCACGAAAGCCGAAGCCGGCCTCCCTCCATGTGCCGGAGGGGGGGCGGTGCGCCTGCGGATGAAGTCAGCAGCCACCATCTCCATCGTCAACCTCGCGTCCGTGAGATGCAGGATCCTGGTGGTGGCGATGGTCAGCTGTGGGGACCCCGACTTACGAGTCGAGATCGCTGTGCTCAGTGATCCCAGAGATCAATGCTCACCGAACACAGATACCGAATAAAAGAGTCTTACATCCATTCATACCATTTGATACAATAAATGACCACTTCGGTCGAGTCTTACAAATATAGGGCCTTAAAGGCCAAAGCACCAAACTAGACCAATAGCGGAATTATTGGTTGAAAGCGTGAACCCATGTGTCGGGACCCCGATCCTAAGCCATAGGAATCCAGCCTGTAACACATCGCATCCCTTTGCGGTGTCACGCACGGTTAACTCCACGGCTGCAGCCTTACCTTAGCCGGGACCGTTTGCATCTTCTGACTCACGTATGCAATAGTGTCGCTAGCATTCCAATGTCAAAGAACCCGGATCGACAAGTCTAGTCATAAACCAAAGTGGCAGCACCGCACAAGGACAGGCATACATGACCCAACAAAGCAGGTGTCGGTCACCAGGGAGTGTAGACGAGTCATAGCAAGCTACCAGGACTCCATTACATCGCGTGACATTTCCCCAAAGGGGACAGACACAACAGCTAAGAAGGACACATGCCGGTCAACCAATGTGTCCGGAGCAGTAGCGAGCTACCGTGGCTCGTTGGATCACAAAGGGGCATTTCCTTGTAAGGAGTGCTACTAAAGTTCACGACTAGGCAATCGAACCCCATACATATCAAGTACGACACACGTACGCATGGCATACCGATATGTATAGATACATCGATGGCATCACAACATAACCATAACATACAAGATTTATTTAAGAGGCTCGGAAGAGCCACATACATAATATTACACAGTAAGGGTCTCACGACCCATAATAGCAGTCATTCAGTTACAAGCCAGCGGAAGAGTTTAAAACTGTCTGAGTATAGACAGGTGCAACTAAAAGGCACATTGCCTGACTATACTACAGACCCAACCTAGGGCCAGATCGTAGCTGGGACACCAGCTACTCGTCGTCGTCGATGTCTATGAAGAACCCTCCGTTAGGGTCATTTGCAGCCTCTACAACATTTATTAAGCAAACTTGAGTACGGAGGTACTCAGCAAGACTCTAGGATAACTATCTACTCATGCAATGTATCAATAAGGTATTGTGGGGTTTCATGCGGAAAGCCAGCATTTGACTCGTGGCTAGACAACTTGCATTTTTAAATAATTTTGACAACTTGATTTTCTCGCACACGAGTCCACTAACACCACAACAATACACCATCGTGGAATCATTCCGAATCCATGCGGAAATGCCGTCCACGACACTCACGCTTATCTTGACAATTTTATGAGTAGCCATTGAAGTTATCTATGAACAACATATGTCTCCAAGTAGTCCATATCCGCAGACGCGGCTATTCGAATAGATCATAACCCTGCAGGGGTGTACTTCGTCACACACGCTCTCACCACTTATCGCAATGTGCACGTCATGCACCTCGGCAACCTTCGAGCGGAAGCCTAGCGAGGGAATCCTCCACGACGGTTAACCACACTAGTACCTAGTCCAGGTTCATTGTCTATCTGAGAGTAACCCGTACGGAAGTCCGGCCGAGGTTTCCGCCACGGCCCCAAACGATGTGCGTAGGGTTCCCAAGCCCACCATCCGGGTGCCACTTGGTACACTGTGCCACTGCCTACCGCATCACAGCCCACCTCTCAGGTCAGCGCTATGCACGGCCTCCAGCATGACTATAAACACCAGAAACTACTTGCAACTCCTGGACCGAGCACTAAGTGATTAATAAGTCGAGAGGGTCAATTAAGTATCCCAACGTGTGGTAGTATCTAGTCTTGGATTACATACACGGAACTCAGTTCCTAAGGACGGTTCCAATGAAACAACCCGCCATGTACTCCTACACAGCCTTTCACCGGTACCTTTACCAAATCAGGTTCAACAAACAACCTTTGCTTACCGAACACATTCTCACAATTATGTTCATCTCCCAGATGATAGACCATACACAACTCTAAGAATAGCATGCATAGCAGGATAAGGCACATCACGGCTCAAGCAACTACCAGGTATGCTAGGTTGCAAGGTTCAGCTATTTACTGTGACAAGGATAGGTCATGCAAAGGAAGTGGGTTCAACTAACGTGGCAAAAGCATTTGAAGCATTTGATCATAATGCAATAAGTAAGTGCAGGAGCAAGAACACGGGATTTAACGGAATGATCAAAATGGTTGCTTGCCTTGTTGCTCAGAGGAGTGACAATATCCGTCAGACGGATATTCGGTGAATCCGGGGGAGCGGAGCCTACCGATAGGAATGACAACAATCAATAACAAACATATGCAATCAAGATGATGCATGAGCATGGCATGAGGATGCAAAGTGATAAACTAATATAGCTAGCATGTATTAGGTTTGAAGTTGATTTGAATCAAATTCAAATATCACTTCAAACGAGGTATTCTCGGATACCATTTTAATTGATTCGACCTGATGCTCAGATCAACTTGATGTTAACATGCATGGGATGACATGTTAGGTTGCTGGTTTGTAATTAGGACAGTATTTGATCATGTCAATCATAGTGAAATTGAAATATTTTCCATATTCCATTTATAAAGTATTTATAAGAATTGACTTATTCAATAATCTACATGTTTGGGTTCTGTAACATTTTCAAACATGTTTGAAAATGGCATATTCATATTCCTTGAATTTTTCTCATACATTTTCATATATAAATTATTTTCATTGGAGTTACAGATTAGTTTCTACGAATTTTTGAAGTTTTAAACATTTCCGGATTTATTTTTATGTTGGAAAACCCTTTTACTGTATCAGCATGACATCGGCAGGTCCAACTAGCCGTTGAAAGTCAAACCTGACAAGTGGGACCCACTGGTAAGTGTCTCTGGTCAGTTTTAGGTTAAAATTGAACTTAATTAGCTAATTAATCTCACTGGACCCATATGTCAGTGACTTATCAAATTATTTGATTTTATTTTTATTATTTCTAAACTCCCAGAGGCTGGCCTCACACGTCAGTGGCTCAGGCCAGCTGAGATCCACCAGCGGCGAAGTCGTCCTCGCCGGCGGGGAGCCTCCGGCGAGCACCAGTACGTCGGAGGGCTCGGAAACGGCGCACAGGGAGCCAAACTCGGCGCGGAGAGCACCAGAGGAATCACAAGATGACGCCGACGACGAGCTTGGCGGCGGCCAAGGTTCGGGCGTCATCGGGGTCTTCGATACAGAGGGAGTTACGCACGGGACTTATCTCTTACGGCATCTACGCGACGGCCTGAAGCTGCTGGTGGCCTCACAAGGACGAGCTGATCACCGGAGGGGTACCGGCGACGAGCTCCCGCGGCAGATCTTAGGGGAAAGATGCGCAAGCTCACGAGGAGTGCAGTGGTGGCGCTAGCTTGCGCGGGGACGGCCTGGAGAGGAAGAACACCGGCGACGAGCTTTGGTGACCCGAGGAAGAACACGACTGCGTCTCGTCGTTTCACAGCGTCTCGGCGTCGGGCTCATGGCTAGAAAGCTTCAGGGAGTTGCGGCAGACCTATTGCGCGGCTCAGGAGGGAGAAGGGTAGGCTAGAACGACGGCGAGCTCGAGCTCTGCTCGGGCTCCAATGGCGGCAGAAAGAAATGATGCAGAGGGGGAGAATGAGTTGGGGAACGGATAGCTATGAGCTCGGGGAGGTTATCCCCGTGCTTTCCAGCGCGAAGCGGCGGCCAGGCAGCCAAGGAGCTGCGTGGAGGCGCGCGGCGATGCAGCGGCCACCTCCTACTCCTATTGGCGAGGAGGAAGACGACAGGAGCATATGGGCCGGCCCAGGTGAGCGTCAGGTAATGTTTTTCTCATTTTCTTTCTGATTTGTTTCTGTTTTGCTATTTCATTTACTTGCTATTTATTTCAGCTCCCAAATAGTTTGTAAAAGCTATTTTAAACACACCAGAATATTTGTTGGAATATTTCCAACCATTCCCAAAGTTTTCAACATTTTTGAAAGTTTAAAGTTTCTGATTTCAAGTTCAAAACTAGAAACGAGTAGCTTTTTGCATTTATTTAAAATGCTTAAAGTGTCAAGAAAAAGGTTTTCTTCATTGCTTATTTAGTTTCATGATTTATCAGAATGATTGAACTTTTCTTGAGGCCATTTTGGGTTCATTGATTTTAACTAGTTTGAATTTCCTTTAATTTGAGAAGTGTCTAGGGTTTGTTGAATTTTCCTTCACCACTTACTTTGTTCTTGTTGAGAATTTCCTAGATGCAATGCAAAGAAAACAGGAGCACAAAGCTAACTTGCTTAAGGGGGTCAGGGATGTGACACCATGCCATCAGCCTTAACCTACAGGCATTATGACTGGGAAGCATCCTAGCTCGCAAGAACGTCGCCGAGTTAATCTTCACCATATCCTGTCTTTCACACCTGGTCAATGAAATAACCAGTGGCAAGCCAATGAGTACTTTGAATGTACTCGCAAAACAGCCCATGATACGAACAATGAAAGTGAAGGATAACAATATCATGCATCTTTAGTGTAACTCATCTGGGTGGAATGATCATGAATATGCATCAAGTTAAAAAATTACTCTTGAAGAACACGTTATAGATATCAACATATCTGCTAAGCGCTGAACCATCCGAGTTCACCCTACATGCCAAGTCACCAAACTTGGTCATATCCTCGGTAAATCAGTTGAGGGCTAAACCATCCGGGTTTACCCTATATGCCAAGTCACCGTACTTGGTCATATTATTACTTTCATAACATCACCTTTTTCCAACACCACACACACTCACTCACGCAGACTTGGTTTATGCGGAAACGCTGGACGTAGTTTAAGAAGGATTACCCAACTGTCCGTGACCGTGGACATGGCTATTCGAATAGTTTGACACTCTGCAGAGGTAGTACGCTGGACCCACGAGATCCGGGAAACTTCCGTCTCATCCACGACTCACGGTATATCACATATACCCGAGGTAAGTACCCGATCATTATCTTTCCCCTGACGATACTAAACAAAGAGGTCCACTCGATTGGTACCGAGCCCACATGTTGTATGTCTTACGAGCATCGACTCTGGACAGTATCAACCATGCGGGGACCAACGGTGTGCCTGGAACTCATGAAAATGGCATAGTCGCCCTTCCTGGCACGACCCCATCCCGAGAGTGACGACAATCACTAACGCCACTAGTAATGTGGCTCTTTGCTAGTACCGACCAGAGTAATCAACAAAGCCCCGTCCCATAAAGGGGTAACATGGTCGTACTGGTAAGGTTGGGACGGTCGACACATCATAAATCAAACCCATTTCCGAAACCATACTCACACAAAACACCGGTGCACCACTTCACCAAAAGTGGCCACCCATCTCATCATCACCCTCGGGCATTAGTGGCACCCGACGGGGCTTTTCACACACCTTTGATTTAACTCATCATCATGCTCATGCAATTGTTCTCTAACTCTACTAGTCAACATGACAGTAGCATGATACTCATAGATGGTAGGGTCAAGCTCATCATGCTTGTGCTCCGAGGAGCCATATGTATAACATCACCATCATGCACGTGCTTCGAAGAAGCCTTCGGTACCATCACACCAATGATGAAACGGCACTATGATCACATGCAACGGAAAAGTACTTGCTATTCTAGCATGCATCAATTCATATGCTCAAGTCAAGGTCAAAGGGTTGCTTGCCTTGCTCATGTAAGTCCTCGGGGTCTTCGAGGTCTTCCGCTCCAACTCCGAATACTCCGTCTACCGTCAATTCGTCGGAAACAACCATAGCAAGCCACATAGCAAGCAGAATAAAAGTGCCACAAAAATAGAAGTTATATTTTTCTTGGACCTCTCTGGTCATATGAAAAATACCTGAATGTTGATATAGGAGATTTGAATCATCAAGGAATTTTGAATGGATGGAAAGAGAAATAGGTGATCATTGAAGAAGCCAACAGAAATTATTCTGTTAAAAATGAGTGGAGACACCCATTTAACAGAAAATGATTTTAGAAATACTTAGGAAGTGGTTTCACTGGATTTGGAGTTGGTATGAATATTCTACGGGTTTTCTACTATGGAGTAAATAGCAATAGGAAGCTATTTATTTTAAACAACATAATGAAACTTGATAAAAATGTTGACCAAGTCTCTAAAAATAGAGGATGATTTTAGAAGACCCTAGGAATTTGAATCACTCCATTTGGAGTTGATTTGCATCCTATGGAAATTTCCAAAGTGGAGTCAAATATGGACAGATTTGGATTTTAAATGAAATGCCACATAAAGTGGGTAGGGAAAATTGTGCAAAGCACTTATTTGGATAGGCCTCATTTTTAGGATCCTGCAGAAATTTGAATCAATGGAATTAGAGTTAGAATGATTTTATGATGGAATTTACGAGTTAAGAAAAAACAGAAAAAGAAAGAAGAGGAGCTAATTCCCTCGGCTAACTAGCGCACAGAGCGCTAGATAGGCCTTCGGCCGGCCCAACAGCTCGATCCGCCCAGGGAGGAGCCACGTAGGAGGCGCCTTGCCCGAAGTGCGCTTCTCGCACGGGGAGATGGTCCCCACTGAGGCGCGACCACATAAGTGGCGCGGCCCACCTGGCGGTCTTGCCGCCCACTGACATGCGGGGCCCGCAACCTTTCTTCAACCTCCTGCCGAAATGGGCAGCAGAGGAAGAGAGGAGCCTTGCCACCGGTGACCCACGCCTCCGGCCACCTCTGGCCGCGGCCCAGCCGCCGGAGGGCACTAGGGCCACGAGCTGCGCCCAGCTAGGGGCCCCTGTTGGCCGGAGAGGCCTAGAGCGGGGCGCCTCCTACACCAATGGTGGCGACCGTGGCCTCCTCAGTCCGGGTCCTAGGCGCCCGGAGAAGGCCCAGAGGAAGGGGGAACGGCTCGCACCGGGCAGGAGCGCCCGTATGGGAGGTTAGGGGCGAGGGGGAGCCTCGGTCCTGTCCAATTGGGACGGCTGCCGCCGGCGAGATTTGGACATGGGAGGGGGGACAGAGCACGGGAGGAAAGAAAACGGGGTGCCTCGGGGTCCAAGGAAGAGAGGGAGAATGAAAGAGAGCAAGTGAGGGCTCAGGGGGAGGAGATAGGAGAGGCGAGGGCCGAGAGTGCTCGGGAGCTCTCTTGAGCTCTTGGTGCATGGTCGCCACGCACCCTAGGAGGAGCTTGGAGGGTAGCTAGTGGTTGGGAGTGGCTTGGAACGGTCAAAGGTTGCTCTGAGACATGCTGGGACAACGTGCTTCACCAAGAAACGGTCGGGAGGAGAGAAACTTGGTGTAGAGCACCCGGTTTGCAGGTCAGGGTGGTGGTCACCACGGCCACCCGTGCCCACAGGACTCAAATGACCAGTCAAAGCTGTCTGGGAGGTGGGGCATGCTATCTGGAAGGGGACTCTGGAGTTTGGTGGCTAGTGGAGCTGGTTTGAACTAGTTTTGACTGCTGCAAAGTTTATAACAACAAACTTAGAGGTGACAAAAATGGGTCTTAGGAGGGGAGCCTTGGGGAGAAATTATGTCTGGCAGTGTTAGGCATGGAAGGACCACAAGACTGCAAAGTTTCAGCTCAAACAAGGGAGGGTAGCTACTACTTGCTGTTCAAAGCCATGATCCAGCCAGAATACCATTTGTGGAAGTGCTGCTCATTTTCTCCACATGAGCATGCCATCTATTGGTTCCAAATGATGCTTTGGCATGGGATAGATGCTCTGGAAAGAGTTGGGAGTGATAGCTTAAGCAGAAGATTGGAAAGAGAGGTAAAACAGTGCTTACAAGGGTGAAAATGAGAGAAACTTACGAAGGGTCCTTCTACAATAATTGACCAGTGGCCATGGGGAAGTTACTGGAGGTAAAATATGACTATGTGAGACTGTGGTAGAAAGTTAAGCTCAAGGGTAAAAGTGAAAGGGGCAAAAGAAGCAAATTAGTGAGTGCACACAAGGTGTTTGATCTTTGGTTAGGCTACCAGATGGATTCCAATGACTATGAAACTTAACTGGGTCAAATAATAGATGTAAATAGGCTTGCACACCAAATTTGGGATTTGCTGGAGAAGTTTTCCAATGTAGACTTGAAAAACCCTAGAAAGGGGCAGAAATGGGTTTCTGCTTAGAACCTTATTCAAATATTTCCACAAATCCAATATTTGGTGTAGGGGCATTATTTGAGCATTAAAGCATGCACAAAAAGTTTGAGGTCAATTGGGGAAACTTTATAATTAAAGTTTACCAAAGTCAGAAATCAACAGAAAGGGTTTTGAGGGTCTTAGGACAAGTTCCTCTATTCTCCTTGTTGTACCACTTGGTGTGGATGCCTTATTGGAGTATTGGAACATGTACACCAAATTGGAGCATAATTTGAGACAGTTCACAATGTAGAGTTGTTCAAATTTGATTCTGGACACACAAGGTTTTAGAGTGATTAGGGGAGCCAAATCATCTTGGATTGAAATGGAACTTGGCAAGATCATCAAGAATATCATAGATGACATGCTAGAATTTTACTGGAATTTATTGAGAATATTTCTTATAGAAATATTTCAAAAGCTTGAAATAGGCAGGAATGGTTTTGGAGGGGTTTGCCAATATTTTGAACATGAACATGTGTTGAAACTCATAAATATGGAATAAATTTATCCACTCCGTTTCCTTAAATTTTCTTAAATATTTTGAAAGCAATAAAAATAACTTTCCTTCATAGGAGACCATTTCTAGCCTCACAGAAGGGATTTTAAATAAAATAATAAAATAACCTTTAAAATAATAATATGGTGATTTTTGGAATATATTTTGATAATAGGTTTTAAATAAAATAATTGGTGCAAAACAAATTCCCTAGATTGAGGACTTGTCGTACAAACCTCATCTCACGGGTTTGAAAGTTTAATTCAAAGAAATGCTTTTTAGTGAAAATACTATTTGGTGAAAATAGATATTTATCCTAAACAGATGGCATGATCCTTAGACAGGATATCATGGAATGAGAAGGTGATTAGGAGGATGGCAAGAATTAATGGGGAGCAATCACATGCATTCAAGCAAACAGGCAAACAATAGTCACTCCAAGCATCACAAGCATTCACAATAAAATTTAATTGGTCCTGAATTTTGAAATAAGTTAAGTAATGAGGAAGGACAAAAACTGGGTGTTACGTCAGCTTATCATCATCAGGGGACAGATTGCTCCAGCCCTCTGCCCGGGACCCGATTCTGGACGTCCAAGGCTCGCCGCAGGGCGGATATCCCACCTGGCGAATCTAGCACCACTTCCCCCACTACTCGTCCCACTTCTCGCGAAGGGTACCTCCCAGGTACGCCTCCTTGGTCCCAGTCCTCGGGCCCAAGCGATGGAGCCCAAAATGGCCTCCCCGCCCTGGATGCGAGGAACGAACTAGAGGCGGAAGAGAGCTGTGTTGGGGGTGATCCCAACAAAGTTCTCGCAAAGGTGTGCAAAGATAGACATGCACGTCACTGCATTTGGCGTAAAGTCGAGGAGGCGTAAGCCATAACTGTGCACGAGGTCGAGGAAGAAGTCCGAGAATGGCGGGCAAAGCCCGCAGAAGAAATAATCGGCGAAGAAGGGGAACTGGTCCGCCCCCCCGCTTCCCGTCACGGGGAGCACCTGGATGGCCGGATGCGCTTTCGTCTCGGCCGCCCACATGATCTCGTAGCAGCTCTTCAAGGTGGCCATATCCAGGCCTTTGGGGAAGATGGCGTGCTTCTTCCGCAGCCTCACCAACTCCTTCTCTGAAGCAGCGCCCTTTCCACTGGAGGTCTTCGGCGCCATGGCGACGACGAAAGATGGAAGCTGTCGCTCGAGGCAGAACCGCAAGGAGGAAAGGGAGGCGTGAGGAAGCTCTAGCAGAAGGTGGCGAGGGTGGCGGCATTTGATATGGGAAAAGGACCGGGAACAGTGGGCTAGGAGAGCTTGTATTTCCCCTTCTTATGGGCACGTGGGCCGACCTTGTGCCTGTTCACCAACGGTTCCCCACGCTCGCGGCCTCCTCGATCACTACGCGCACAAGTCCTCACTCTGCACGATCAATGCGCGACGTGGGGAAAGGCAACTGCCAGCAGACCCAGCCGCGAAGGCCCGTACATCTCTTTGGGCCTGGACCAAGAAAGATCCGCGCGTGTGTGTGGCCCAGACCCGGGGCTCCTGTTGGTGCACTAAAGACTAGGGTCTCTAGTGCCCCAGACCTGTGCACGGGCGTGAAGAGCCCCCGATGGTAGGGCGCGGCAGAATCCAGACAAGATGCACCCCAAGGTATCCAAGGCCCCATTAAGTCTGCCTTGCCGGCAAGAGACCCAATGCCGCGTCCGTTGAATGGATGTGATGAACGCACCAAGCCAAGGCCCCGACGAGCCTCCCTCGCCGGGAAGGCAGCCGAAGCCCCCGACAAGCTTCCTTGCCAGGACAAAGCACCAATGCCCCGGCAAGCACCCTTGCCGGGATGAGGTGGCAAGGCACTAGAGGGCGACCGCCCTTGCCACAGTGCCACCGCCCCCTGAGTTCCAGCGCACTCCGCATGCGCCAGCGGGGCATCCAGGTGTCGAAACACCTGGACACATGTATTCTGAAAATTTGGAATAAATAAACAATTTTCATGGCATTAGTGTTTAAAAATTTCAGAAACTTTCAACGTTCTAGTAAAAAATGTAAATTCATGCACTACAGCCGAAGTTTCTACTTTTGCACCACACGTACCAACAAGCAATCTAATCATCCTAGATGCAAATATTGGCACATTATTTTTATGATACAATGGATTTGTACAAGGGGATTCATTTTTTTGAAAAGTTACTATAATCGAGATTCACAAAGTTTCCATGGGCATGAACAAAGTTCAAGGACGTCCCCCACTTCAACGGTGTTCATCTTTCTCACTTTCCATTTCCTTTTTGAAAAGTTTTAGGATCCCCTCTATATTTTTTGTTTTAAACTTTATAAAAGCACACAAGAGATATAAATGACTCTTTAAAACTTCCGGTTTGTCTCCCTGGTAGCGCTTTCTTTAAAGCCATTAAGCTAGGTGTAAAGTGCTCAAGTAATGGATCCACCCGGATCCCGAGGCATATCAAAGCCAATTTTAAGTTACAATGAGTTCTAATTTAGTAGTGAGCACAAAACAACATATATCATGCAATGATGAAGTCTAACTTTCTTTCTATGCATCGGCATGCCATAAAATAACAATTCACGCACATCAAGTAAAGGCCAATACATAGCATAAATAGTTTCTTGCAATTTTATTGTGTTGGAAATATAAAGAGGTGAAGATGTAGTTCCTCTCTCATAATAATTGCAAGTAGGAGCAAGAAGCACATGCATATTAAATCCATCAAAATCATCATGTGTAATGGTAAAACACAACCCATCAATATAATCGTTAATAAGAGAAAACTTCCCTGAAATAGTATAGTTGGGAGAATTCAAAAAGATAATAGGACTATCATGTGTTGTTTCAATAGCAACAACTTCATTCTTAAGATAAGGAACTATATCAAGTTCATCTTCACAAGCATAATTCATATTGGCATCTTGGCCACAAGCATAGCAAGCATCAATTTCATCAAAAAGGGATATTTCAAAAGGATCAACGGGATCATAGCATTTATTATAGCATTCATCCTTCGGTAACACGAAGGGAAATTAAACAATGTATGAGTTGAAGAGTTACTCTCATTAGAAGGTGGGCATGGGTAGCTAATTCGCTCTTCCTCCTTTTGTCCCTCACTCTCCTCATCATCTTTTTCATCCAATGAGCTTAGTATTTAATCAATTTCTCCTTCCATAGACTCCTGCAAAATAATAGTCTCTTCTTGGACAACAGAGGGGTCCTCAATATATAGTTTAACATAAGCAATAGAAGCATAGTTTTCGTAGCAATATTCTAGTATGGAAATTTTTTTAGACTTGTAAAGAGTAGCATCATAATTTTCAATCAAATAAGAAATTTCATTATCACCCTTAAAATCAACAAATTCTTCA
The DNA here is from genome assembly GCF_904849725.1 of Hordeum vulgare subsp. vulgare. Lineage (NCBI taxonomy): Eukaryota > Viridiplantae > Streptophyta > Magnoliopsida > Poales > Poaceae > Hordeum > Hordeum vulgare. The sequence goes on from NC_058521.1 coordinate 371,736,306, forward strand.
TTTTGTTCAACACCATAATAAGTATAAACACCTTCAGCATAAGAAGATAAGATTCCATTATCACTAAACTCACATTGGTAGAGAAGGTGTTTCTTAGGGTCTTGAGAACAAGTAAAATCATATATTTCACATAAATTCCAAGCATAGAAATGCAAAGTATTAATATGATGCCATAAAAGTTACCCTTTTGAGATAAGCGGTGTCGCACATATAAGCATGCCCATCTAATGATTTGCCCTCAACTAACCTAGTTGGGGTTTCACCATGATAACATAGGGATCAAAGATGATCCATGTCAAATGCTTCAGTAGTATGATAGATTTTGGGTCATTCTTCATCCATCGGTTTGGTAGGTACAACTATTTTTTTGGGTGTTTTGCATTTCATACCCACAACGAAAGATAGAAAACATGAACAAAATAAAAACTTCTTACTGATAAAGCAAACAAGCACACACGAGAATATTCACCCCACGCTATTGCTCCCCGGCAATGGCGCGAGAAAAAGATCTTGATAACCCACAAGTATAGGGAATCGTTTGTAGGCCTTTTAGATAAAGAGTATTGAACCCAACGAGGACCTACAGGTAGAACAAATATCCCCTCAAGTTCTATCGACCACCGATACAACTCTACACACGCTTAACGTTTGTTATACTATAGGATCTGAAGTATGTCGAGAGGGGGTGATTAGACTACTTGACCAATTGAAAACTTAGTCTTTTCCCAATTTTAGTTGTGGGCTAGTTTTAGCAATTATGACTAGTCAAGTTAACCCTACACATGCATATCTAAGAGTATAGCAGTGGAATGTAAACACATGCAAATGTAATGTAGAGGGTAGGGAAGGAAGATCAAACGCAAATGTTGACACGACGATTTTTGGCGTGGTTCTGATACGTGGTGTTATCATATGTCCACATTAGTGGAGACTTCAACCCACGGAGGGTAATAGATGCGAGAGCCCATGGAGGGCTCCACCCACAAGGGGTCCACGAATAAGCGGCCTTGTATATTTCAACATGGTTTACATACACACCGGACTAGCCTCACTCATGGTAGATCTTCACGAAGTAGGCGATCTCCTTGCCCTTACAAACTTCTTGGTTCAACTCCACAACACGAAGTAGGAGGCTCCCAAGCGACACCTAACCAATCTAGGAGGCACCACCCTCCAAAAGGTAATAGATGTGGTAGAACAATGAACTCCTTGCTCTTTTGCTTCAAAAGATAGTGTCTACAACACTCAATCACTCTCTCACAGATTTGGCATGGGTAGGAGAGATTGATTTTGTGGAAAGAAACTTGGGGAGGCTAGAGATCAAGTTTCAAATGGTTGGATTGGAATCTCTTGATCTCAACACATGAGTAGGTGGCTCTCTCTTAGAAAAATGGATCTGCCAAGTGGGTGTGTGTTCTGAGTGCTTCCTCTGGAAATGAGAGGAGGTGGATGAGTATATATAGGCATCCCCCAAAATCCAACCGTTACAAAATTATTGCCCAACTCGGTGACACCAAAATGAATCTCGGTGGTACCAAGTTGCACAAAATGTGGCAACTTTTGAATTCTCGGTGAGACCGATATATAAATCTCGGCGGTACCGATTTTAGCACCTAGGACAATTTCCAAATCTCGGCGAGAATGATTTCAAACTTCGAATTTATGATTGTTGAAATCCACTCAACACAAAGTTGGTCACATGCACTTCAGTGGCACTGATGTGAAACTTGGTGGTACCGAGAGATTAGGGTTTGGCAAAGGATCTGTCACTTGAAAAATCGATAGGGCCGAGTGGTAAAAGTTGGTGGCACCGATTTTGCTGTTTTGGCATGGGACAAAGATATTTGTGGGAGAATGATTGTATTTTTTAGTGGCTATCTCTAAGCACTTGAGCAACTAATTCATCATAATACCTCACCTCCGTTTAATAGTA